>NC_141155.1:21219917-21576172 GCF_053477565.2 Lygodium microphyllum | reverse complement strand
TCATCACGAATCGTTTTTTTTTTTTAAGCTTTAGTTAAGCTTCTAATTGACTAAGCTTTATAACTTAAAGTTTAAAGCTTTTAAGCTTGGCAAAGAATATGGCTTATCTCTGGTTTTTGACGACTTGATAAAGAAGGGATAGAAGTGATCCTCCGCCTCTGTAGACCGGTCCCTCGCAGTTTGATGATGGAAACAGGGGTTCTTGATCGCCAGGAATCTGCCTGTATCGACCGTTCGCGGCGACGAGATTGACTGTAGAGCCCGATCGTTCCAGGAGCTCCGCCTTTGCACGAGATGGGTAGCGATTGGAAGCTCTTGATCTCAGCTTCGCTCTGATACCACTGGTGCGCAGATCGGATGTTGTATGCTCGTGTAGTGAATGTCGGAAGGTCCCCAAGAACAATAGAACTCTACTTTTTGCACAAATTACAAGGTAAAAAGCATGAGAGCAAGAGACCAATTGGGTGCAATCTCCCCCCATGCCTTGTGTGAGCGCTCCACAAAGCATGTATTTTATGTATTATTCATCTTCAAGCTCAAATAATAGCCCAAATTACAAAATAGCAAGCTTTTAGTTTTTGAGTTTGCTTTAACACAAAATAGGAATAAAGCTAATGGACGGTGCCCAAAGAGTCTGGCACGCCCAATACAATGTCCAAATAGAAATAACATAATCGTGCGCCCATGTGCATACAAAATAATAATAAATATCCAACGCCTCAATAAATAGGCATGACAAAATATAGGCGTCATACCTAAGATATGCGCCCATCAAAATATAATCCATAAATCGAATACTCGCTATCCTCCAATGCTTTCCTTCGCCACTGCTGCTATCTCTATACATCAACTGAAGCATTCACAATCGTTAGTAAAATAATACAATTAAACCAACAAAAGTGAATACCTAGCAGTCTTCAGCTACATAAATAAATCAACTGGTTAGAAATAAATCCTAACCTTAATTTATTATGAGTGCGTACTCTAAACTCATAAACGTTTATTAATTTAATATGCATTTTGCGGAATCACCCATGTACACACTAAATTAATGAAACGCTCGAAAAGGACAGGCATCCCCATCAACTTCTCGCACAAAGAATCCACTTTGTGTATGAGCCCCGGTCATCAAAGTTTACGGAATCCACCGTAAAACCTCACGGAATCCACTGTGGCATGGAATCCACTGTGAAATATGCCTCCTGGCATCATATGCAACTAGTCTTTGGACTGCATCAATTTTTTATAAAAAGAAGCATATAGCTATTGAACACAAGATGTCACTGAGAGTTCTATTGAACTCTGAATGTCATTACAAAGGAATGGAATAGCATCTCCTGACACTAAACTGTTTAGTGAAGGGACTGATATTTCCAAAGAACCCTCTCTATATGCCCTGAACAAATTATTACATGTAAGGTAAGCAGGGAGGTCACTACCAGATGTAGTAGGAATTGTGACTGAAGGAATAACTGAGGGAGTTTTATCTGCCACACGCTTCACGCGCTTCCGCTGAATGACCAATGGAGGAGGGGAATCAAGATTCTCTATGTCAATAGGTTCAGACTCTTCTGGAGGTAGAGGGGAGGTACTAGATCAGATGGAGAAGGTGGAAGCATACCCTTCTTAAGGCCTGAGTATGTCAAGAAAGCATATAAGTAGGAACCATAAGTAACGTTTGTGACATTTCCTCTAGTTACTTTGACAAAATGTTGGTCCATCTTTGTAAGCATATAAGTACTCCAATCAATAGCCACCCCTTTTAACACCATCCTAGAAACTGTGAAGAGTGCTTTGGACAAGTAATGGGATGGTGTTTTGGCAGGCATAAACCTGTCTTGGAGAAATTGGCAGACTAACTTCCAAAGAGGATCAGTGATCATGGAAAAAGATACTCATGAAGTGTTTATCACTTTCTTGACATCCAGAATTTCTTCGGTCTGCTTCTGTAACAGCTTGAAAATCTCATCATTGGATAATAATTGTCTAGCTGTAACAAAGGGCTCTCCTTTGTAGGGAAGAGACAAAGCCTTCCCTAACCCTCGGGGTGTCAATACTATGGAAGCACCATGAACCAGGTCGACTTCTTACTGTATCACACAGGGATGGATCATTTGGAATCAATGGGAATGAAGCAGCCACGAAAGTCACAAGTCCTGCTTTCGCTATAGGCTCAAAAGCCAATAGGGAAGAACAATCCCTACTTATCATCGGGACATACTGGATAGGAGGAGGAGTGTGAGGCGCCATTCAGATGGAAAACACACACACCACAAACACAAACAATCACAAAGAATGCCTACAAAACAACCAAACGGCTATAAAAAAGAAATCAAGCAAAAGAAGGACAAACACAAATACGTAACTAACCAATTTACCACCCCAAACAACCCACATCCTAGGAAAACTTTGACATGACCTCTACACATATGTGAGCAAAAACTTCATGCGATACAATAAGCAGGCACCCAAAACCCCGTTATCAGGCAAAAAAAAATGAAAAAACTACAAACCACACCCGTAATCGTAGCACATAAGCAAACCATAATACCATAAAAATCTAATCAAGACCTGACCATAACCTTGACCAACAATGTCAACTAAGAGGACTTTATGCATGTTTATTAAAAAGTGAGAAAAAGTGCAATGAAGGAAAATGGTTTTAATGAAGGGTTTATTTTAAGAAATTATTAACAATGGGTGACATTTTATTAAGTTATAAACCTTAATAAGAAAATGGTGGTTTCTTCTTAAAATTTTAATTACAATTTATTAGGGTGAATCGGTGCTTAAACGAAACTCGGACTACGATTCTCAGACTGGGGTCTCTAAATGCAAATTCATTAATTAAAATTTAATGGTGATGTGGAGCGCTTTTTTGCCAGCGCGTGCTTTTTTTGTGACGGCTAGTTGATTTTTATTAAAAATTAAGATGCCTTTGAAGTGCATGTAGCGCGTGCAAAGTGAATGGCTAATTGATTTTAAATTATTAGAAAATTGTGTGTTTAGCATGAGTGCACGTGGAAAAGTGGATGGATAAAGTTCATTTTAGCAATTAATTGTGGTTGAGGAATAATGAAAATGAATAAAACTTAAAAATAAATACCTGGTGTAGAGATGTGTATGCAATAGATTGAAGGCGCACTAAGTAGTCCCCAAATGCAAGGAATCCAGTCAAAAAAAATAAACCCCACTAACTGGAAAAAAGAAAGCATCTTAATGTTTTTGTGTTATTTTGATTTTTATTTTTTATTTTTTTAAAGTTGTATTTTAGGTGTGTTTGTATTTTGTATATGGTTTGGTTTTGTTTGTTTATTTTTCTTTTATTTTTTTTCCTATTTTTTATTTTTTTTAATAATTAAATCGAGATATAGGACACATGAATATGTTGTGAAGTGTAAGGGTGGAATTTCAGCAATCCAACAAGTGTCAACAATGTGTTTGAATGTATCCCTAATTTTTCATCTGATTTTTAGAATTTAAAATAAATTTTCATGAGGTGAAGTATCAAAATTAGGGTTTTGGATTCAAATAATACTTTTGCCATTTATGGAAGCATTTCTAATCGAGAAATTAGAGCAAAAGGGGCAAGGGGATTTATTAAAAATTTTGGAATTTTTCTAGAAATATTATTGAATTTTTACTAATTTTTAATGAATTTTACGCATTTTGCATGTATTTTTGAAGGAATTTTCAAATTTTAATTTTTTTGCAATTTATTTTCTTGAATTTTCACTTTAAAAAAATATTTCAAATGATTTCAGCAATGTTGAAAATTTTTTAGAAATTTTTCTATAATGTTTTCTGAATGTTAAATGAATTTTAATGAAATTTTGAAATTTTTTTAAGTGTTTTATATATATATTTATGTGTTTTTATGTATTTTGCGGGTTTGAAAATAAAAGGCGGTACCCGAGCTGCATATGAACAACGGAGGATAACTGCGTGTGAACGGCTGGCTGCAATACACCACCGCACGAACGAATCGGAAGCGCGTCCTCACGTGTGAACACCCCCTAGCCACACCCGTACACCGAGAATAGCCACACGGCGGGAGAACAACGGAGGAAGAAGGGAGAAGGGGCATAAACGAAGGCTGTAAGGGAGTGGCCTAAGTGAATTAGGTAACTAAGTAGGTTAAGTTAATTAGGTTAACTTAGGCAGTTAACGCAATTAAGTTAGTTTAGTTTGTTAAATCAATTAGGCTAGTGAGGTTAGGTTAGTTTGTTAATTTAGGTTAGTTAGGTTAGTCTGGTTAAGTAATGTTAGTTAGGTTAGTAGGTTTAAGTAAATTAAAGGAGGTTTGTTTGTGTAAGTGGAGGTTAGTTAGGTTAGTACTAACCAGGGGTGGGGGAAGGGGGGACGGCCGACAACGGCAGGGGAGGAGGAGGAGGAGGAGGAGATGCGGCGAGGTGGGCGGCAGGAGGTGACCGCGTCAAGGGAGAGGAGGAGGGAGAAGGGAGATGTTGCGGGCGAGGCGGGCGGTAGAAGGTGACTGCGTCGAGGGAGAGGAGGAGGGAGTGGAGGAGATGAGGGAGAGGCGGGCGGCAGGAGGTTGGAGGTAGGGCGGCACAAGCGGGACTACCGATGGGGAGGAGAGGAGCGAATGGAAAAGGAGAGGGCGCGACGACGCAAGGAGAGGAGGATGGAGGGAATGGAGAGGGAGGAAGACGGAGGGAATGGAGAGGGAGATGCTGCGACGACGCAAGGAGAGGAGGATGAAGGGCGCGCGGGAGCAGGTAAGCAGTTGTTTTTTTTTCTTCTTATTCTTTTCAAATTTTTTTATTATTTTTTTTGTTGTTTTTTGTAAAAAAAATTGGTTTTTTTTGTGGTTTGGAATTTAATTTGGTGGTTATTTTTTTTTAATTGAATGTGGTGGTTGTGTTATTAGCCGTTTTGTTTTTTTTTTTAATAATTTAATTTGTTGGTGTTATTTGTTAGTATGTTATTATGTTTTTCTTTTGTATGTTTATTTTTTGTATTTGTGGAAAAAAAGTTTGTGTGTTTAATTATTATTATTATTATTATTATTATTATTATTATTATTATTATTATTAAGGGATTGGATTGGGGTATTTGTTAGTTTTTGTTTTTTTTTTCCCTTTTTTTTCGTGTGTGTATTGTTGTTTGTGGTTGTTATTGATTTTTTTTTGTTTTTTAATAAATTTTAATGTGGGTTGGTTGGTTGTTATGTGTGTTTGAGTTGTGGGTTTTTTTGGTTTTTTTTAATAAAAATAAATTGGGTATGGGTGTGCAAAAGGAACGCACCCCCCTCCCGCGCAAAAAAATTTGCAATGACTGGATCAAACGGGGCAGGACGGCGATGCGCGAACAACAAGTGCCATGAGGGCGTCCCAAGGCGCGTAAAACCAAAAACACATGCCTTCATGCGTGACACGAGAAATGCGGTCACACGGCAAAAAGGAATAAAAATTAATAATACCCAAACCATTCATCGGATCGAAAAATCGTAAAAAGGAAAAATGTACCGGAAGACGAGTGAAAAATAATGGAAAACTGCAACACTGGGTCTGGGGAAAAATCAAGGTATTCACATGGAAAAAACGCAAGAAACAAGCCCGAAAACACTTATGTGCATTAATAACAAAAAATTCGTGCATCGGAACGAAGTGCGAAAAGAAGAAAAATTGCGCAGAACAATGTGTCCAACAAGCCCATCATGACAAAACATAGTTCCGAGCAAGATAAGACGCGTTCACATGGAAAAACATCCAATTTACGAGAATTGCTTCAAAAATTAATAACTTGAAAACGTCAGTCGGAACAGGGGTTGGTAAAAAGGAAAAATGGGCAGTTCGAAGGGACGAACAGGAACGTAAGGTTGGATTGGGATTTTGGTGAACGTAGGGTGCGTTCACATGAAAAAATCACAAAACAAAGAATAAAGGAAAATGGCCAAAGAACAGCTTCGAGGACAGGGTGAAATAGAACAGAGGAGTGGGGAAGGGACCCCATCAAGGTAAAATGAAGTCATGGCATAGATATATGATCAGAATAGTGTACATGCATGGGGATATGCAACATAGACGCGCAGGGACGCGTCTCCACTCTTAAAACCTTAGCAGAAAGGGTAAATCCAACATCAAGGACCTAGTACCACACATCAAATCAACCACGAACGTCCCCATACTTAAGACATGACCGTCACTAAGAAACAGAAGGTATAGGGTTAGAAGAACTTGGCCCATATTGCCGAGGAGGAATGTCGACTATCGAGGTTGCGTTTGGTATCGTTGTCGGCTACAGGAGGCACCCAAGTGTCTTCAAAGCACACATTCTTCGTGGCAGGGACCACGGGCAGCACCCAGGGAGGTAGCTAGTTGAAGGAATTGCAGGAAATTCATCGATAACGAGGGATATTGCACTCAACTCACAATCACTCAAATGGAATGAAAGAGCAGTCACTCGCCCCATTACTAACCTCACTCAAGAAAATAATGATGAAAACCTAAAGCTCACACCCGGTTTAGGAATCGACAAAGGACTGGTGCAGAAAGAGTATGCCGGGGTGCACAATTAATGGTGCATCAGTGCGTCCAACCCATATGGCATAGGTGAAAGGAGGAAGGCCAGGGGGCCTTGTAGTGCAGTGCACAGAACAGAATGACATGTCCTGTGCCGATGGCAAAGACCCAGCCCGTGGGTGCATAGGGAAACGGGAACGTACCGGACTCCAATTGTCGTAACGTCCCTCAATCCTCACCTCTCGATAATTGATTGAAGAACACCAGTCACACTCATCCCACCCTCTGTCTCACGCTCTGTTGAAAGATACAGAGGGCAACCCATTCCTGAAACCCATTGATGTAATCCTCATGGTCACTTGTGTAGAGGTTGTATGCCTTGTGCGCATTTGATGGTGCAACTGTGCATCCCACCCTGTGCCGGCATACAGTGCAAGAAGGAAGGCCAGGGAGCCTTGTGGTGCAGTGCACAGGAACAAATCATGCGTTGTGCATTGAGAGGCCCATCCCTGCGTGCAACACTCTGTTCACACATCTCACCTCTCATTTGATTTGAAGGGAAAGACTGGTCACTCACCCCACCCTCTGTCTCACTCTTTGATAATAGATACAGAGGGCAACCCATACTCACGTCCCCATCCTATTAGGATGAAAGCTCACATCACCCAAGGGGTTGGTGATGAAGATCATGTCGGTTGTTATTGTCATCAGGATCTTGAGGATAAGTCGTACCCAGGAGGTAGCCTACAAATCTCATACTTCAATGATTTGTAAGAAAAGTCGTCTGTTAAGAAGGACAGACTGATTGATATTGCAGAGATAGCGCACCAAGGGAGGTGGCTTCAAATTACTTGCTGGAAAGGTTCTGCTCTGTTGAGTCAACTATCCTGAACTACGGGGTGTTACTACCTTTTCCACAGTCAGCTTCCTGCCCAAGGGTGTTTCCACCTTTTCTTGGAACGAGGCCTATTATGACAGGGAATTTCTTCCTTTTCTCCCATAACAATTTTTCTTTTTCTTTTTCTTTTTCTTTTCTTTTTCTTTTTTTGTTTTTCTTTTTTTTATTTAAGAAAGAAAATGGTAAAAATGCCATGTGTCAGGACCAACCTTGCCACCGTTGTTGGATCAGACGAGAAGAGAACAAGGTCGGGTTGAGATGTTTCTGCGAGGGGTTAGCAAACCGAGACCGCCTCATGAGGAGAATCATAAGGGCTATCAGAAGCATGACGAGAAGGACAGTGCGACGCCTAAAAGGGAAAGGGTAGGTCGACTGTCATTGTCAAGATCCCCAAGGAGGGAAGTACATCTTCAAGCGATAGCCATTGATCAGGAAAGGATCATCAAAGGCATCAATGGTCTACACCTGAACAGAGCCGTTAGGATTGACAGCAAGTACCTTGTACGGACCCATCCACCATTGTTGAAGCTTGCCAGGAAACTTGCCAAACCTCGAATCATAGGCCAAGACAAGATCACCTTCTTTGAACTCCTTGTGCTTGATGAAACTATCATGATAGGCTTTTCGTCACGCTTGAGTGGTTTCCATGCACTGTAGGGCCATCCGCCGTATCTCATCCAAGCATTCCAAGTGCAGGAGACGGAGTTGAAGTGACTCATCATGTCCCAAGTGTTCTTTAACTTCCACTCGCAAAGAGGGCAATTTCAATTCAACAAGAAAGACGGCTTCTGTACCATACACTAGCTGGAAAGGGGTCTATCCTGTAGATGCCTTATGGGAGGTTGTGTATGCCCAAAGGGCATCTGTAAGTCAATCGTCCCAGTCGCAACGATGTTTGGCAATCATTCTTGTTAGAATCGAGCAAAGGATGTGATTGGTGGCTCTGGGGTAGTAAGGAGTGGACTTACGATGGCGAATCTTATACAGCTCCGTTAGCTCCTCCATAATTTTGTTAAGGAAATGAGTACCTCGGTCGCTTACCAGCTCAAGGAGACTGCCAAAACAGGTGATAATATTCTTGCACATGAATAAGGCTACATTGTTACCATCGTCCTGCTTCAGGGCTTTAGCTTCACACCACTTTGTGACTTAATCTGTACATACTAAGATGTCTCTGTTCTGCTTCCATTTGGTAGGTGGATCAATGGGACCCATAAAATCAATCCCCCACTTCTCAAACGGCTTTAGGGGAAGAATGGGTTGCAGTGGCATGGCACTTGTTTTGGTGGGTTTCTCCATTCACTGCCAAGCATCACATCTCTTGCAGTAGTCATATGCATCCTTGTGGAGGGTCGGCCACCAATATCTTGCTAACAGAGCCTTCCTGGCTGTCACTTCTCCTGCGAAGTGTCCACCACATGGTTTGTCATGGCATGCTTTCAATACTATGCCTATTTCATCCCCTACAACACATATTCGCAATACTTCATTTTTGCCTCTCTTGTACAGTGCACCACCTAGCAAAGTGTAGGGGGCTAATTCTAACAGAAGCTTTTTCTTCTCACGGCTTGAGATGCCAAGAGGATACTATTGAGTTGCCAGAAGGTTGGCTATGCCTGCATACCAGGGAGTAACTGTTTCAACTAGAAACAAGGAAGAATCAGGAAGATCTGGAACATCCTGTTCTTCTTCTACAATTTGAGGGATCCGTGTGACAGATGATCGACTAGGACATGGGAATGGCCAAGCTTAGTAACCACTTCAAAATCAAACTCCTGGAATAGGAGCAACCATCTCATTAGTCATCCTTTAACATCTGCTTTGTTCATCAGGAAGGATAGGGCTTCATAATCCACGTAGAACTTAAAATGCATTGACAGTAGATAGTGTCGAAACTTCTCCAGTGCAAATACCATTGCCAAGAACTCAAGCTCTGTCACTATGTAGTTTCATTCCCTATCAGTGACCTTTCGACTTGTATAATATATCTATTGATCTAATTTAGAGGGACCATTTTGACATAGGACAGCACGTAACCCTTCAATTGATGCATTTGTGTGCACATGGAACTCCTTCGTCCAATCAGGAGGTTGTAAAATAGGTCCTTGGATAAGGCACTGCTTTAGGGTATTAGAGGCTTCTTCACAGTCATTAGTCCAAAGGAGATCCACATCTTTCCTTAGAAGCTTGTGCAGAGGGGCTACCTTGGTTGCAAAATGTGCAATAAATCTTCTGTAGTAGCCCACATGGCCAAGAAATCCTCTCAATTGCTTGAGGTTTGTTGGTGCTGTCAAGGCGGAAATCTTTTCAATCTTCGTCGGGTCTGTTGCAATCCCTTGTGCAGAGACAATATGGCCCAGAAGAACTCCTGATGAGACGCCAAAGACACATTTGTCGCGGTTGAGAGAAATCCCATACTCTCAGCATCTATCAAAACATTGCTCTAGGTGTCCCCAATGCTCGCGGATTAAGCTATAGACACAAAGGTCATCAAGATACACCTCAATGAAATCATGCAAATGATTCTAGAAGGCAGCCATCATTACTCGTTGGAATGTGGCAGGAGCATTACAAAGCCCAAATGGCATCACTCTGTAGGCATAGGTCCCTCATTCTGTGGTGAAGATTGTTTTAGATTGGTCCTCTTCTGTGATTTGGACTTGGTTATATCTGTTGAATCCATCCAAGAGGGAATAGAGCTAATGGCATGCCACTGTGTCCAACATTTGGTCAGTAAAAGGGATAGGGAAATGATCCTTCTTTGTCTTCGAATTGAGCTTTTAAAAGTCCACACATATCCGAAGTTTTCCATTCTTCTTAGGTACAACCACAATGGGCAAAACCCGTTCACTATTAGCCACAGGATAAATGAACTCTGCTTCAAGAAGTTTCAATAATTCAGCCTTCACCAGAGCAGAGTAATTAGGATTCATACACCTTTGTCTTTGCCTTACAGGTTTGGCATCAGGCTCTAGGTCAATGTGATGTTGACATACTGTGGGATCAATCCCCTTTAGGTCTTTATATGACCAAGCAAACACATCTAAGTTCTCCTTTAATAAGTCTCGCAAGACCACTAGTTCTTCCTCTGGAAGATTGAGGCCCACTTTCAAGTGATGTTCGATACCGTCAGTATCCAAGAACGTTACTTGTCTTTCACCTTCCACTTCGCGGATGAATATCCCACGGATTGCTTCTGGATAGAGGTCTGACTCTTTCAAGAGAGTAGTGTCCTCGTCTGATGTTCCACTAGAACCAGTGTCCTCCTTTTGAACAAATGACTCATTCGTCTGTTGAGGTTGTTGGAAGGATATCAGAGCTTTGTTTTCTTCTGTGTGAGGGGTGATTTCTTCTGGACTTAAATATTCATCTTCAGAGGATGCATCCAGGAATGTCACATAGCACGGACCTTCTAGAGGCCGTGGCTCTGAGGGCTTTGGCTTCTGTTGGCAAGGGGCATCATCATCATCTTTTCTCTAGACTGAATAGTCAGGGCGACGAAAGTCACTGGTAAACTTAATTTTTATTCTTTTAATCCATTGCTTATACAGATTATGCATACTTTGTGGTCCATTGATCAACCCAAATGGAACCATGGTCATTCCATCCAGCACCCTGAGATCTTTGGCCTCTGAGAGATCTCTGTAGGGACATCAACAAGATTATCCACTATTAGAGGAAATTTTTCATCTACACTTTCATAACCTACTTCATTTTCTTCCTTATCATTTTCATACTCTTCCTCTGAAGGCTCTGTCTCTGCTTCTGCAGAGGCTCTGTAGGAGAAGAACATATCTTCTGCCTCTGTATCTACTTTTGCTTCTGTCACAGCTATTGACTCTGCTTCTACCTCTGGCTCTGGCTCTGTCTCTGTGTCTGCTCTGTATCTGTTCTACTACCTCTGCTCTGCCTCTGCAACTGTTATGTAATAGGGAGAACAGTACATCCATACTGCTATTTCACTGTCAAAGGTGATTTCAGAAGTTAATTCTAGTTGAAGCACGAGGTATTCTCCCATTGACAAGGATTTTGCTTTCCTCGGTAGTTGGCTTACAGTACCCACTGTTAGGGACTGTGCCTCTGTTTTCTTAGGAAATATTTGTTTAACAACCTCTTTATCTCCTAATGTACCATCTGTTACCTCATTGGAGGAGTCAGTTATGACTTCAATGGATGTGGATCCATTGCCTTTTTGCGATCCATACAACTTTAACACCACTTTGTTGGGTCCTCTGCCTAGGGTCAGTGTCCCTTTAAACCAGTCCGTCCTGGCTCTTGCTTCAAAAAGCCAATAATCTCTTCTTGCAAGGGCTGTTTTGACCACCAGATATGCAAGGTCCCGTAAGAATTTGGTTTGACCACCAGATATGTCAGCCAATAATCTCTTCTTGCAAGGGCTGTTTTTATGTATGGAAGGATGCCCAACGGTTTGATTCTACTTTGGTCTACCAATCTGATAAGCCACTGTTCATGAACTCCTCTCGCATCCGCTCTTCAAAACCTTCATGCCTGACTTTAATGAGGAAGGCCAACTTCAAATGGTCCCAAGTGCCAAAAGTTCCTGCTGCTTGTCTCTCATACCATTAAAACAATGTGCCCTTGAAAGTGGCAGGGAATATTGCTAACTAATGCTTAGGGGTTCGGGCCTTGTTAGCCACACATGCTACCATGAATTCTGCTACATGAAGATTAGGGTCTTCATTGTACTCTCCCTTAAAAACTGGCAATGGAACTACATTTGCTGGCTTGTCATCAATATTTCCAAGACGAATCTGACTAGGAAGGGGACCTTGAGTTGCCATGGGGACTTATGTAAAGAGTGCTTTTAGGGCATCAAAGGAGACTTCTGTCGTGAGCTCGTTCTCAACTTTGATTTTTGCATTCTCCCTTCTCACGTACCTCTTGACTCATTCTAACGCTTGCCTCTTGATTGTGTCATTCATCAGGGGCTTGGCTCCAACCAGTTAGTTTGTACTCAACAAATAGAATCAGAGAGATCTTCAATCTCTGGAGGATTCTCTGGCCAACATCTCTTCTACTTCCTTCTTTTCGACATCTCTGAATTCGGCTTTCAAATCACTACAGAGGGGGAGATATTCTGTTCTGAAAGTATCAAAACCCATTCTTCTTAGGATCATTGTTGTGCAATTATAATATTGCCAGCTTCTGAGGGTTTCAACCGTGTATGTTGTGAAAAACACTCTGTCTACCAACTTCCAGTGGGTTGCTAATTGGACAAACAGAAGATTGTCAATGCACCAAGCATCCCACGTATCTTGCTGTTGAGCATCCACGAACAAATTCCAACTCTTGTCATCTTGTTTTCGTGAACCTCTACTGACCACGACTCCTGAAGCTTCTTCACAATGTCCCACTTGATGATGTCCAGAAACTTCTCAATAAATACCAAATCTTCCATGGATGGTCATTCTCTCTGTTTCTTCTCTTCAGTTTATTCCCAAACAATTTGCCACCAAGATGCAAGTTTCTACTGCTTCAACAGGAAAAGGAAACAGTCCACCACATAGAGCATGCATCATGATGGTGATATGTTTCCGCCATTGTGGGATGGACTTCTTGTGGAAAGTGGCTTTGATAATAAGAATTTACAACTCTTTAGTGGAAGAAGGAACTTTCCAAACTTCCATTGAATTCTCCTCTTCTTAACAATGCCATTTCCTTCATTTTCAGCCTCTTCTGATGCTTGTTGATGGTAGGTTTCCCCGGCTGCACACCAAAAACATGGAGCCCCAAGAGGAACACCAAGGAAAAAGGGATTCTACTGCAAGAAAATCTATCTTGTAACATCAACAATCTTTTATTTCATTCTTTTGATGACCAAAACAAAAGAAACAGCAATTCTTCACGCAGCATCATAGAAGATATCTCCCACGGATTTGATAAAATCAATCATAATCTTCAACATCTTCATAGAATCCTTAAATAAAACAAGGAACATAAAATAATACACCATCTTTGAATGGAAATCAATCACATAGTATTCATCTTCAATGTCTTCATAGTTCTCTCTCTCAATCTCTCATATACAGTTACACTGTTTTGATGGAATTGGCTATCTCTGACTCTCCTCTCTCTCCCTCTCAATAGTACATCATATCCTCACTACAATACTCAATAATAACTCTCAATAATCCTTCTTAGGTCGTGGATGCACCTCCCAAGAGGTATGTCTGATGTGAAGAGGCACCAGAGCCACTACAGTGTCTCTTCATAGCTCACTACTGTCACTGTCACTCAGTCTTCTCTTCAGTCTTCAGCTGCTTCTTCCATTTGTTTTAGCTCTTTTGAACTTTGATTCATCTTTTCCAAAAGTTAAAAAACTTTTTCAAAGTCACACATACTTTCTACAGAATACTTACAAAAGATCTGCATAACAGTACAGTACAATATCAGAACAGATACAGAACAGTTACAGAGTAGAGACAGAGGCTCTACAAAAGGTTTATAGAGGGTTACAGAAGGTCATCAAAACCTCATAACTCATACTCAAACCATTCCAAACTATCAAAAACTATTCAATAAGCTTCCAAAAGATTTTAATCTTCATCAGTCCATCAATCCATGCTTCATACAGAAGATAATCAGAACAAAACAGAAGCTATATAAGGTATATATAACCAATCAAAACCTCAACAGAACCTATCAGAACATCACATAGATTCATATCTCCACTAAGAATCATCATGATCTTCCAAAACATAGTCAATATCATCCAAAATACTCTCAAACACTTCCATTAATAACCATACATCACTCTAAATCCATCAAAAATCAATCATTCAGTCCTCAAAAACAACAAAAATCAGTCAAAAATTCAGTCTTTTCCACTCTCAACATGGTCTATCTTCATTTTATCACCAATTTATCAAGCATTATGTGGCTATTGAAGCTCTTCTGACTAATAGCTTGAATAAGGAATCTTTCTTTTGGGATGCTCTTATATATATAGTAGCTTCAACCAGTTAAAGGGACTCCTTACTACTTCTGCTCCTATTCTAATATGCCCGGATTTTTCAAAGGAAATTACCATACAATGTGATGCCAATGGACGAGACATAAGGGTTGTTTTGTTACAGAGCATGGAGTGATTGCCTTTGAAAGTCGCAAGCTTAAAAAAAAGGAAATGGCTATTAATATCTATAACCAAGAGATGTTGGCTATCTTACATGCAATAAAGAAATGGCACCATAATTTGTATGGCAACCGGTTTAGAGTTCAAAGTGATCACATGGTCCTTAAGTATTTCCTCACTTATTCCAACCTTACTCCTAAGTAGTATAGGTGGGTAGCTACATTGCCAAATTATGATTTTTGACATCACTCATATGAGGGGCAAAGACAATGTAGTAGCTAATTCTCTTTCTCATATGTGGACCTGTAAAGTTTCAGCTATGAGCTACATAGTGACTGGATTGAAGAATTATAGGAAGCCTACCTTTTAGATGAAGAGCTCGACCATATTTTTCAAAAATTACAGCAAGGTCTCATGGAAGATAACTCACATTATTAGCTTAAAAATAGCCTAATCTGGTTAAATGGCAAGATTGTTATTCCCTCTACTTCTTCTTTTACATGGAAAATTATGGAGGAGTTGCATTCTTCGCCTTTAGCTAGATACCTTGGAATTTTCAAAATCAATGATAGGATCAATAAAAGCTTTTATTAGAAAGGACTGTGGAAAGATGTCAAAAATTTTGTCACGAAGCAATATTCACATCCATGGGTACTAAATTGGCTTCCTCTACAATCTATCATCCACAAACCGATGGATAGACAAAAAAGTTAAACAAGTGGCTGGAGACTTATCTTCACCATTTCTGTTATGATGTGCAGAATTCATGGGATTCTTGGTTACACTTGGTTGAGTTTGCCTACAATAACTCTACTTATGCTAGCATTGGATTTTCATCCTTCGAAACTATGTATTGTTACAAGGTGCCCTTACCCATAGTCATCTTCAATGAAAGAATCAATCCTCATGGGAAAGAAGAATTGGAAAGAATGCAGACCCTTCTTCAGCAATGTAAGATGAATCTTAGGAAAGCCCAAGTCTAGATGAAGATGTATGCAGATAAGAAGAGGCAACCCTCAAACTTTCAAGAAGGAGAATTAGTTTTGTTGAAGGTGCCCAAGTCTCAGTATTCTACTTTGAAGGATGGATTCGGTAACAAGCTTGCTCCACAGATTTTATGGACCCTACATGATCTTGAAGCACATTGGAGACTTGGCATATAGATTGGAGCCACCCTCTTCCACTAAGATTCATAATGTATTTTATGTTAGTTAGCGCAAGCCTTTCTATGGTGATCCTATTGATATAGTTGATAAGCTACCACCTATTGATGAATAAGGTCTTATTCAGTACATCCTAGAGGTCATCGTAGGTCACCATGAGAAGAAGCTTCATTCTTGCTCCGTCAAGCAGGCCTGACCCCACAAAAGGTGGATGCATTAGGGTTCCTCGAAGGGGTGCAGTAGGAAGCCCGACAAGAGGAAGAGACTGGATTGAACTTCGAGATGGGACCTCATGAAGAGGAATTAGTCCCACAGCCTCCCTCCCCACCACAGCCAGATGACCAACAACAGGTGGACACCTCTGAAGAAAGAATAGCCGTACTCAAGGAAAAAAGAAAATGGATGGTGGAGGAAGCCAAGAGAAGGCTAAATGCCAAGCCAATACAAGTGCCACACCCGTGCCTATTCCACTAAGCCAGGATACTATCCCAGCAAGCTTCCATGCTGATTTGGTGATCTGGGAACAACAGGATATCTCCAGAAACCCCTTTGACTTGAACTTCCAGTTTCTTGCTAACTTGCGTAGGGTTTTACCAATCAAGGTGGTGGAAGAGGTAATCAACATCGAAAACAAGCTCAGGGAAAAATGGCCGACTGAGAGAGAGTAGAACCCCACCCTCTGGGGCACAGAGGATGCAGATTTTTGACAGGACAAAATTTTTGAGGTCTCAAGATCAATACCGGGCTATGAGTGCCAACCTACATGGAGAAGGCACCTCTGTGACATGAATATGAACACTTGGGTGGCATTTTGCAACACCCTCCCATTTAAGCGTAACAACCTGATATTCATGCCATACCCTCGAAGAATGGGAGTGGATTTTGACCCCAACGTCCACGGCCTGTACAAATTTCTTGTGATTTATAACACAAATTGTACCACGCTGAAGGAGGTCCATAGCTTCATGTTGGGATAAAAGGCCTCTGGGCCTGCCCATGTACACTATGACCACCCATTCTTTATTCATATATAATATGATATTGCAATAAGGCTGTCAGTTCAGCTGGACAACACCTACATTGTGTGTGCTCTTCTCTCCCGCATCTTCCTCTTCTCCTTCTCCACTGCCATTGTATCCCCTTCAACTGATATCAGAGCTTTGGTCATGGAGCTTGGCCCGGTATTACTTCAGCTCGGATTGAAGACCTAGAGCTTGGAGCTTCAATGCCAGCCATAGCTTCTTTCCCCCAAGGTAAGATTTCATCTCCTACCTCTCCCCGGCCCTCATAGGCTCTTTGTAGGTGTTCCTTGGCTTCATTGGGCACCTTGTATGCCCCCATTTGCCCCCTTATCCTCAACATAACCAGCAGGCCCCACAGTAGCACCTCACGTTTTTTTTGCGCCTGTTTCAAAATTTGGCTCAAAAATCCCATTTTTTCTCATATCTCAGGCATCCGGAACCCGATTTAGGCAAGGTAAGAGTCTAACTTGGGGTTGTGACACACTCCAAACGTAATGATGATGTCAAATTTGCCTAATTTTGATCACAGAATTTTTTGTAATAGATCTGAGTTGATTTACAGCAAGAAAATATCATGCTCTTGCCTTATGTGATGCTCCCGAGGCTTGGTATTTGATGCCCAAATGCTTTGGGGATGTTTGCCCAATGTTTTGAGATGCTTTGGGACTTGATTTGAGCTTCCATAGCTCAATTTACGCAGGGATTTACTGTTGTACATTGTTTAGGCAGCAAGGCTTTATCAGGGACGGCTTATGCATAATACTTTTGGTTGACATTCGGGTATCCTGTTGGATGTATTGATGCTTGGTCATTATGGTTTATGGTCGGATATACTATTTGAGAGCTATTGAGCCTTGATTTGGATGAGAACACTTCATTGTTGGTTGGGATTTATGCTATCTTGGTTGACATTAATTTTACCTCCAATTTGGTTATGTCTATGGTCTACGGGTGCTCCCGACTACTCGGGATGATATGCTGATGTATTTGGATGATGAGACTTTGATGTTTATGCTCCCATATGCTTCTTGAGCAAAGATTAGAGCTCAATTCTTAGTTCATTGTCATTTTCTTTGCAACTAGCATTTTACTTGACAAGGTTTATGCCTCGTGCTACCCATTATGGGACTGATGTCTAATGTGGATGCTTTTGGGTTCGAGTGCAGTATGGCAGATGTTTGGGGTTGAATCGACTTGCATTTGAGAATTTTGTGGAGCAGTTTGCATTTGGTTGGCTTATCACTTATGCAGCTTGGATGCTATTTGGCCCTTAATGCCCTAATTATGGATCTTGGATTTACTTGGATGCAGATACATGTTTTGAGTAGTGCTTGCTCCGTTGTCTTGGCAGTTGGTTATTGAGATTTCATTGCTCATTGATTATTGGTTCTTTGCGGGTTACTCCTTGATCACTAGACTTCTTGACAGTGCTTGGGTTTAGCAATTATGGCTTTGTTGCTTCTGTGTTGCCTAGCTTCTATGCTAGTTGGGTTGCTTTTCCCCATATAGGTCAGAGAGCAGTTGCTCTTGATGCTTACCCGGCTATGCACTTTGTCTATTGTCATGTATTTTATAGATCCACTTATTTGGATGTTGTTGTACAGATACTTGGGCTTCTCTTGGAGCTTGACCATTGCAGGATCTTATGCCACTTACCGGTCTTGCATTGACTTGGATGCTACTATGTGGTCTGATGTACTACAAAGTCATGTTTGCCATTATGGTTATGGGCTGATTTCATGGCTGAATACCATATGCTCTTATGACATATGTCTTATGCTTTACCGTACTGTGGTTGGTTATGTCATGCAGTTGGCTATGACACTTCTTCATGTGGGAGCTTTTGCATCCTTGGTTGATGCCTTTATGTCCTCCCGTCTGTTGAGCTTTCATGAGCCTTTGCAGCATGCTTCTACCCCACTGATGTGCTTGTTGCAAATGATTGTCTTTATGAGCAGGTTCCCTCCATTGGGATAGCTCTCGACTATTTGAGCTCCATGGATGCTATGGATAGCCCTATTCATGATGACTTGGATTTCTTGTCATCTTCTACAGGTTCTTCTACTTCAGATGTTGTTTGCTTCCATTGTGGGAAGCTTGGGCATGTTCAAAGAAAATGCTTTAGACAGATTAGAGAGCAGCAAAGACAGAGATGGTGACATAGAGAGTCAAAGATACAGCAAATGCGGCAGGTGTTACCACTCTTACTAGTGGTGAGATACATGCAGTTACCCATGATGATGTAGTTGACCATGTCCTCCTGTCATCTTGTTTCCCTACAGCTTACTTGCTCGATGATCAGGCCTATGCGTTTGATTGGCTTTTGGACTCTATGGCATCTTGTCATGTTACCCCTCATAGAGCATGGTTCTCTTCTTACACGGAGGTTGATAAATGTATTGATTTGGGCCTTAAGCAGTCTTATGCTATTGTTGGTATAGGGGATATACACCTAGCTTTGCCTAATGGGACTTCTCTTATACTCAGGGATGTTTTACATGTTCCCATGCTCAGTAAGAGCTTTATTCTTGTCAATCGGTTGCATAATGCAGAATATATTATTTTTCTTCAGGATAGGTCATGGAAGATCTGTCGTGGTTGCTTGGTTTTGGCCAAAGGCTCTAGAGTTGGTTCTCATTACCTAGTGGCATGTCTCTCATGTGGGAGATTCTACGGTTGCAGTTATCCGGATACCACATGCATTGTTATGGCATTATCGGCTAGGCCATATGCACCATAGAGAGATGGAGATCTTGTCTCATTTAGACTCATTGTTGCCTCCTATGTCACTTACAGATCTTGATGCTTGCCCTGATTGTACTCTTGGGCCTTGCAAAGCCCCCTTGGCTTATGGCAATCATACGAGGCATGCTCCTCTAGATCTTGTCCATTGTGCAGTATTTGGACCTATGCCTTCCAAGTCACTTGGTGGAGCATCGTACTTTGTGACCTTTGTTGATCATGCTACCCACCGTGTTTGGGCTTTGGTGCAGATTGAGGATGCTGCAGTTATGCTTGATAGGTTTATGGATTCTGATGGTAGCAGGCCTAGGTGCTTGCAGATGGATTATAAGAGTCATGCTCTCTCTCCCAGCTTTTGGACCTCTTGTCAGAAGTATGGCATTGATTTCTTGTGTCCACTGTATTATGGGATTGCTTATGGCATGTGCTTGACCTTGTAGGCAATGGTTGCTTCTATGCTTACCACAGCTGGGTTGTCTTATGGCTTTTGGGCTGAGGCCCTTATGACGGCAGTCTATTTGGTTAACAGGACGCCGTGCTTGACCTTGGATGGTATTACACCCCATGAGGCATGGAGCCGCATGCAGTCCTCCTATGATTACTTGAGGATGTTTGGCTGCCAAGCATCTGTACGTACGCCACATGAGCCTATGTCACGTAGATGTATCCTCCTTGGTTATGGAGATGGTAACTTTAAGGCCTACAGATTATAGGATTTGGATGCCCAACAGGTCACACGCAACCATCATCCTGTCTTCTATGAGATGCAGACACCTCTCAGGCCTCTTGATGAGAGTTCAGTACGCTTTATGGCTGATTTTATAGCAGCTATAGTGCCACTACAACAAGCTATTTATGCTCAAAATGAGGCACTTATTGGCCCAGATGACATAGCTATGCATAGTAGTCAGGGTCAAGATGTTGATGGTCAGTTTGCTAGACCCCTTGCAGGCTCATGAGAGCCATTTTCTTGTAGTTCTGCAGGTTAGTCTTCCGCTTCGCTGAGGCCACATGTAGTCTTGAGACCCCGTTGGACGAGTGTCTGGGATGTTGCCTCTCTTTCAGTGTGATTGACTCTAGAGAGTTTGACTACTCTCCATTGTCTTGTATGCGCTAAGTGATGCTATGCATGACTCTGATGCTTTATAACCGTGCACTAATGAGTTGTGCTTGCTTCATGAGAAGCATTCTTGGATTGCTCCATTGTATGGAGCTGCGGGATCGCTTATCTCTTGGATTCATGAACTCGGGGATGCTTGACTCTTCTTCTGTAGAGGTTCCCGACGCTTCTTACATAGCTCGCTTTCCGATTGGGCATTGGGTGAGATGTCATGATTCCTTGCCTTGTCTTTTTTCTTCTTTTCTTTGTTTTCACTCCCCAGCCACATTGGCCTTTTAGTGGGAGGTTGTTGGGGTAAAAGGCCTCTGGGCCTGCCCGTGTACACTATGACCGCCCATTCTTTATTGATATATAATATGATAGTGCAATAAGGCTGTCAGTTCAGTTGGATAGCACCTACATTGTGTGTGCTCTTCTCTCCCGCATCTTCCTCTTCTCCTTCTCCACTGTCATTGCATCCCCTTCACTTCACCCTAGAGAATCTGGGTGACTCCATAGTCCGTTTTGTAGAT
The DNA here is from genome assembly GCF_053477565.2 of Lygodium microphyllum. Lineage (NCBI taxonomy): Eukaryota > Viridiplantae > Streptophyta > Polypodiopsida > Schizaeales > Lygodiaceae > Lygodium > Lygodium microphyllum. Next base: position 21,555,137 of record NC_141155.1, on the reverse strand, counting down.
GAATTCTCCTCATGCCGTGACCCTACATTTATTACTACCTATAATTACCTTAAGCTACTTAGAATCCTACTTAGGCAAAACCCCGCCCTAGAAGAATGCAGCCTTCCACCTCTTTTCTTTGATCCCAACTCCATAAATAGCTGCCCCATGGCTCAACTAATAATGCGCGCCGCTTTTCTCCCCTCGTTTTGTTTATCCCTTCTAGAAGATATAAGTTATACCTGCTTTACACGTTGCAATCATCCATTTCTCTCTACCACCACTCTGCAAGTCTGCCTAAACCTCAAGGGGTACTTGCATAGTCGACAATTTCTAAATAAGTCTCTTAATCCCCCTTCTCCACCCCACTCGAACAACAAAGCTTAGCTCTCATCTTGCCTATGTAATCCAAAAAAAAAAAGGAAAAAGAAAAAGGGAGAGAAAGATGAAAGAAAAGAAAAAGAATGAGAAAGAGAAAGAAAGTAACAAAGAACAAGAAAGCAAATATGAAAAGCAAAGAAATCACAATGAACAAACGGCACCCTAAGCTACACACACTGCACCCCCTTATGCACAAACTGGGTCCTCAAGTGCAGGACAACACCCAGGCTTGCCTGTGGTTTTGACCCAACTTCCAGTTCCACTAGCACAAGCACAATACACCACACAACAAAGCTGACACCCCCAGGTAGTGCACCTTCTTTTCTTTCTAAGTACAAACAAAGGCCCCAACCACTGGCTTCAGATGCCCCATCATCCATGCAATATGCCTCCGACCTCCACCACCTTAACCGGGTGATCCATTCTTCCCAAGCCCAATTCCTTTGGACCCCATCAACATTGACTCACACATCCGAACTTTCTCATCAAGCCCTCGCCATCTCAAAAAGGCAAGTAACCTGGAACCAGCACCCGCTTACGAACAGTGTTATATTATGTGACGATATCACCATGCAGGCAAAATAGAACAGAGACTGTGACCGAGGCAGCCCATGTCAAAAAGTGAATGAAGAAGCTCATTTGGAATAGTGCAGGAGAAGGCAACCGTGGAGGACCAAAAGATGGATCGTCTAAAACCATCTTCAATTTCAAATATGGATCTGCCCATCAGTCTCTCTCCACGCAGAAATCTCTCCAACATGATATTCAATTTCAAAGGACAAATCCCCTCAACACTAGCAACAAAAAAGGACCCGCCCCAGCTTCATCTTCAATTTCAAGGGCTAGTCCACCCAGCACCAACCCTTGCATGGGCTTGTATACCAACTCAAAAAAGCCACCTAGCTACACCCATCCCTCCTACCATCCACTCCACATCAATGCCATGGGACTTGCACTAAACTAGGAGAGGGGTAATGTTAACCCCAGCTCGAGACGGAAGAAAAAGAAGTAAAATACGGAGGTAATGGAAGAAGCAAGACAGAGAACAAGCAAAGGCACAAGGATGGCCTCTAAAATCTGTTGAGATATCGAGCTCCACTCGTGATACGCCAGGGTGACCGTTGTGCATTTATGTCACCGACGTGTCAGTTGCAGATGCGGTTGGTACACCGCCCATGAATAATAGCTACATGATAGCTATCCTTATCTACTCTAGTTCGTGGCTCAGTTAGTATGCCACCTTAGTTAGTTGAGTTTGGTTTGAGACCCATATAGAGGGTTCTTCTATTTCTTTGTACTAGAGTTCTTTTGGCTTACACAACTAAGAAGAGGAAAACTGTTTTCAGCCTCCACCCTTATGTGTCTTCCCCCATTGTGCAAGCAAGAAAGCTTCAAGCGAGACTCCTTCCTTCTCTCCCACAATCTTGACATGGTATCAGAGCCTTGTTCGTGGTAAGGAGCTCAAGAAAGCAAGCCAAGCTCACGGTGTTCTGGTAAGAGGAGCAGTGTTGCTTTCATTTTCTGTTTTGGGAGCAGATCTTTGCAGGTAGCACAGCCGGAAAGTGCAGGAGTGCATTGTCTCAGGTTGAGATGCCCTTCGCGGTGAAGCAAGAGGGCAGTATATGCTGCGGGAAAGGGCTTTAGCCCTTGGCGACCTTGTTTTTTTGATTTGAGGCCATTTCGGGGCCTGTTTTGGAGGCGGAAGTTTTCTGCACGCACTCAGGAAAAGGCCCAGTTTTATGCTGTGCAACCACTGTTCTACAGGTCGGTGAAAAGTTACTGTAGAAATTGCATTGTATGCCTGTGCGCAGAGACATTGGGAGTTACAGAATCATCCCTGTTGCCTGTTTATGCAAAATCGTCACTAGGAAGTGACTGTGTGGTCAAATACCACTTTCGCCAGTTTTGCAGATTCGCTCTTGTGAGGGTGAAGCTGTGTTTTTTGCAGTGACAGAATTTTTTGCAGTGTTCTGTAATGGCGTCTGATTCTCTTTCACAGATTGTCACTGAAAAGCTTGACAATAACAACTTCCAAGCATGGAAGTTTAGAATGACGAATTTCCTTATGGGAAAAGGATATTGGGAATTTGTTGCAGGAAATGAAGAAGAACCAGTTCTTCCTGATGTTCCCAATCAACAGCAAATGCAGGCATTCAAAACATGGCATGAGAGAGCCAGGAAAGTTATGTATTGGCTGTCTATCAGTATTTCAGACTCTATGATTGTGCATATTCAGGATGCAAGTACGCCAAAGGAGGCATGGGATACTTTGTCAAAAATGTATAGCACAAATACGCAAGCCAGGAAAATGCAGCTCAAGCAAGAGTTGCATAATGTGCAAAGAGAAAGTATGAGCATCAACGACTACCACATGAAGGTGAAGAAGATTGCAGATGCACTTGCTTCCATTGGGTCGCCAGTGGAAGATGATGATTTAGTTTCCGTGACCTTTAATGGTCTAGGAAAGGATTATGCACAGTTTCGGACATCCATTTCAGTCCGTGAAAGATTTCCTGATTTTGAGGAGTTGATTGCTCTTCTAATTTCTGAGGAACAGAGAAATGGTGGTGCATCTTCTTCAGGAGGAACTTCAAAAGAAGCTGTCTTCTACTCAAATGCTGGAAGAGGTAGAGGCAGAGGTAGAGGAGGCCGATTTGGAGGCCGTGGCAAAAATCAGAATATGCAGCAAACTCAAGAAAACCAGTCCTATGGAGGAGGACGTGGTAACTCTAGAGGCAGGGGGAGCCAAAGAGGTCGTGGTGGATGGCAAAGAGGCCAAAATGCAAACAGTAATGTTGAATGCTACTACTGTGGTAAAATGGGTCATATGGCTAAAGACTGCTATAAAAAGCAGAATGACATCATGAATGGAAAACTGCAACAAGGGAATTATGCATCTTCTAGTAGACAGGGTGATGACAGAAATGAGAATTTGTTCATGGTGCAGCACATGAACAATTCTATGACAAGTGCAGAAGAAAGCAATGATGTATGGTATGTTGACTCAGGTGCATCAAACCACATGATAGGTCATGCAGAATGGATGGAGGATGCAAGGAAAATGGAAAAACCAGGATTTGTGGAGACTGGTGATGATACTGCACATCCTATTGTGCAGATTGGAAAAATTTCCTTGTCTATGCAGGATGGGAAAAAGAAATACCTGTCTGATGTATTTCATGTCCCGAATATCACCAAGAATCTGGTTTCTGTTGGTCAAATGGTTGAGCAGGGCTTGCAGGTCAGATTTAATCCTCATGGATGCTTTGTTGAGGATATGAAAAATAAAGGTCGCTTGATAGCAAAAGGAAAGAAGAAGGGCAGAATGTTTACATTGGATGCAGACATGCCTGAATTGAGTGCAGCAATGTTTGCACATGGGACCGGTGTAGTTGCAGATATTGATATCTGGCATAAACGCATTGGTCATGTTAATATACAGCGACTTAAATCAATGCAGGCCCAAAACATTGTTGCAGGATTGCCTAAGTTCAAGGTTGCAGAAATGCATAAGGTATGTGAAGCCTGTCAATTTGGAAAACAGGCAAGGAAACCATTTCCTAGACATGTTCAAGAGAGTAAGAAGCCATTGGAATTAATCCACTCTGATGTGTGGACAACTAAAGCTGCATCTCTTGGAGGCTGTCATTATTTTGTCAGTTTTATTGATGACTATAGCAGAAAAGTTTGGGTGTATTTTATGAAAAAGAAAAGTGAAGTTTTTGGGCATTTCAAAACTCTTAAAGCGATGGTTGAAAAAGAAACAAGCCTGCAGATAAAATGCCTAAGGTCAGATGGAGGGGGAGAGTACCTCTCAAATGAGTTTGCAAGGTTCCTGCAGGAGCATGGCATAAAGCAGCAATATTCATGCAGTCATACCCCACAACAAAATGGAATTGCAGAAAGGAAAAACAGGCATATTGGAGAGGTATCTCGTGCCATGCTCAATGAAAAAGACTTGCCAGATTTTTATTGGGCTGAAGCAGTTGCTACAGCAGTCTACATAATGAACAGGACTCCCACTGCAGCAATACATGGAATGACTCCAGAGGAGAGGTATACTGGTAGGAAACCAGATATTTCTCATTTGAAAATTTTTTGTTGCATTGCCTATGTACATGTGCCAGATGAGTTGAGATCCAAGTTGGATCTAAAAGCTGAGAAGTGCATCTTTATTGGTTACTCTCTGCAGCAAAAAGGATATAGATGCTATAACCCTTCTACTCGTAAGTTTACAGTGAGCAGAGATGTTGTTTTTGATGAGATGAGTAGCTGGTATAAACCAGTAAATGTGATTGATGATGTAGATGCACAAAATGGTAATGTTGCACAAAATTCACAGCAGCAGTCACAAAATATTAGTGGACCTGGAGCGTCCTCTAGCAGTGGTTCACAGTCTTCGCCATGGACAGGCAGATTGAGATCAGGAGAATCTTCTCAAAGCAATGCAGATAGTGGTATGCAGGTATCACGAAAAGGAAAAGAGAAGGTTGACCAGCCCATGTTTGATGTGAATGCAGGTCACTCTTATGTGGATGGTGAATCCAGTGGCTCAGAACAGAGCATTGATGATGAGTTGGGTATTCCTTCTATTGTTACACCTGGAGTAAGGAAGACCAGGGATGTTTTGAGAGCACCTGGGAGTGAACCTACTTTGCGCAGGTCTACGAGAGCTAGGTATCCTGTGGATAGGCTGAAATATGATGGATTTACAGCCATTCACTATGCATATATGGTTAAAGTAATACAGGAACCAGAACCCACTTCTTTTGAGGAAGCCATGGGAAAAGAAAAATGGGAGAAAGCCATGGATGAAGAAATGGATGCCTTGGAAGCAAATGCTACATGGGAATTGGTACCTTTGCCTAAAGGTAAAAATGCAATTGGCTGTAAGTGGGTTTATAAGGTGAAGCACAATGCAAATGGTTCTGTGAATAGATACAAGGCAAGATTAGTAGTCAAGGGGTATGCACAAACATATGGCATTGACTATGAAGAAACATTCAGTCCGGTTGCAAGGATGGCAACCATAAGAGCAGTCATTGCTATGGCTGCATCAAAGGGATGGTCTTTACATCAGATGGATGTAAAGAATGCCTTCTTGCATGGTGATTTGCAAGAAGAGGTCTATATGGAGCAGCCACCAGGTTATGTGCATGCTGTTCATCCTGAGTTTGTTTGCAGGTTGAAGAAAGCCTTGTATGGCTTGAAGCAAGCACCTAGAGCATGGTCTGACAAGATAGGACAGTATCTTGTCACTATTGGCTTTCAAATTTCCAAGGCAGATTTCTCACTTTATGTGAGAAAAACAGAGAAAGGTATTATGCTACTTGTCATTTATGTTGATGATTTGATTATGACAGGTGACAGTGATGAAGATATCCTTCATGTGAAAATGCTATTGAAGCAGAAGTTTGAGATGAAGGATTTGGGAGAGCTGCGTTATTTCTTGGGCATTGAGGTGATTAGATCACCAAGTGGGATACAGCTCTTGCAGAGGCAATATGGATTGGACATGCTGTCCAAATATGGGATGACAGGCTGTAAGCCTATTTCAGTTCCTTTGGAGCAGAATGTGAAGCTGAGCACAGATGCAGGTGAGCTTCTAGAAGACCCTACTATGTACAGACGCATAGTAGGAAGTTTGATTTATATGACTATTACCAGGCCAGATTTGAGCTATGTTGTTGGATTGGTAAGTCAGTTTATGCAGGCTCCAAGGAAACCACATTTGGATGCGGCTAGACGCATACTCAGGTATGTGAAGTCCACATTGCAGTATGGACTATTGTATAAGACTGGGGTTCAGATACAGTTGCATGGATACACTGATGCTGATTGGGCTGGTAGTATTTCTGATAGGCGATCTACCAGTGGATATGTGTTCTCTTTTGGGAGTGCTGCAGTCACTTGGAGCAGCAAGAAACAGCCTACAGTTGCCTTGTCGAGCACAGAGGCTGAGTACAGGGGTGCAGCAATGGCTGCATGTGAGGTAGCTTGGTTGCATAAGCTACTTTATGATATGCATCAGTCTACAGATGGGCCAGTTGTCATTTATTGTGACAACATGAGTAGTATACACTTGGCAAATAACCCAGTCTATCATGCTAGAACAAAGCACATTGAGGTGCATTATCACTATGTGCGAGAGAGGGTTTTACTAGGTCTTATTGATCTAGTTTATGTCAGTACAGAGGATCAGGTAGCTAACATATTCACGAAGGCATTGGGCGCAGAGAAGCTGCGCAAGTTCAGAGACCTGCTTGGTGTCTAGGAATTGGGATTGAGCTCGAGGGGGAATATTGAGATATCGAGCTCCACTCGTGATACGCCAGGGTGACCGTTGTGCATTTATGTCACCGACGTGTCAGTTGCAGATGTGGTTGGTACACCGCCCATGAATAATAGCTAGATGACAGCTATCCTTATCTACTCTAGTTCGTGGCTCAGTTAGTATGGCACCTTAGTTAGTTGAGTTTGGTTTGAGACCCATATATAGGGTTCTTCTATTTCTATGTACTAGAGTTCTTTTGGCTTACACAACTAAGAAGAGGAAAACTGTTTTCAGCCTCCACCCTTGTGTGTCTTCCCCCATTGTGCAAGCAAGAAAGCTTCAAGCGAGACTCCTTCCTTCTCTCCCACAATCTTGACAAAATCAAGCTAAAGGTAAACTTCCATTTTTAAGTGAAAGGCACCCCAAATTTTTTGTAAAAGAGCACTAGGCTCCCTCCTATGCAAATTGTAAAAGGGTAGACAAGCATAAACTAAAGAAATAGGCAAAGTAGAAGGGAATGGGAAAAAGGACCTTGCCACAATGGTGGCCGGTCATGTAAAAAAGGGGATGGGTGCCCATGGGATTTTAGGGCATGTATATAAAGTTCAAAAAGTGAATGAGAACTCATTCTTTGGTGTGTGGCAACAAGAACTCTTCTTCTTCTCTTCTCTTGCTTGTTTGTGTGTGCTTGAGAGAGGGAGTGTGAGAGTGTGAGGGAGTGAGTGTGTGAAGGTGAGGGATCTTGGAGGTGAAGCTCTCCATCATCTGCTCTCCTCTTCTCTTCTCTTCTATTCTTTTATCTTGCGCGTGGCTATGGAGGATGGAGCTTGGAGGTGGAGGCTTGATGATGCTTGAGCTTGCATCAAGAATCGTGGAGCTACCAGTGTGCTTGAGAGAGGAGGCAACTCATTTGGGCATCGAGGTAAGTTCACTACACTCATAGAGAGGGATAGCGCGTCGGCTATGTGAGAGGTAGCCATTAGTGCTTGCTCGAAACACTTGAACAATAAGCAGTCCGTGGGTCTTGGCGGTTGAGAGCTTAAGCTCACCTCCACAACTTGCTTTAGTAAAAGGTTGTTTGCCTTCCAAAATTGCTCAAGTGATTCCCCAAAGTTGTAAGGGTCATCCCTAGCATGACACTTGTCTAATTGCTTGGCTACAATGGGAATCTTGGCTTTGACACTAGTTTCAAGCATGTTTCTTATGTCGGTCAAGATTGTTTGGGCTATGTGAGTCCCAACATATAGCATTTCTATGCAATCAAATTGGCATTATTGCATAAGATCTAATAGCAAATATTGCAAGGATTCCATTGCCCTAGCATTTAACAACATTCTTCAATGCCTCCCATTTCAACCTACATGGTCTCTAGCTATTGTCTCATGTCATTGTTGATGTCCAACAATTGTTTTAGAGTAGTAGTGACTTGGTCTTGCCCCTCAATGAGCTTTTGTTCCATGGTCTTCAGAGACATATTAGAGATATCATCCATCGTTCTTAATATGGTATCTAGAGTCTTAGTCAAACTCAATTATGTGGTTGATTAGGTCACTAACAAAAGTACTATCAAAATTTGATGATTTCCTTTGACCTAAGTCCTTCCTTGCATTAGGAGATGAGATTTCATGGTTGCTTTGCAAGCACATACAATGATCTCATACTTGGGATCCCAAGTTTCCTCAAATGGGTTTCTTGATTATTGTTGGTTTGATTCATGCTTTGTTACCTTATACTTCTAAGTCCAAATAGTATCTTTTCCCATTTTTATTATCACTTAAAGTCCAAATATTCATGCTCAATTAGTCTTTCTTCCTTTGAATAAGCAATGTGTGATTGTATCAAAAAATTACCCATAACTTATGCATGTGTTGAGGTTTAGTTTACCAATTTTGATCAAATAACTTCCCTTCTCAACTAGCACCCTTCTAATGTGTATCTAAGGTAATGCATGAATTAGGGTGGCTACATATAGTGAACTACCTACTGGATATGTGTGGAAAATTTCCCTAAGATAGCCTAAGATGAGGTGCATGGGGTGCACCAGTGCACATGTGCATTATACACAAGTAGATGCACACATGTGTGTGTGTACACACGTGTGCCTATTTTAGGCCATAAAGAGCTTTATGCAGTAGAAAAACATGTGTAGGAAATTTTGGATCAATAAAGTTTGGTGGTTGAGACATATAGATTTATTCTTCTAAGTGGCCATGCAAGAAGGCAGTTTTGACATCAATATGGTGAAGAATCAATTTAAAATGAGCTGCCATGGAGAGTAATACCCGTAAAGAGGATAAGGAAAGTACATGAGAAAATGTACTTCCGTAATGGAGACCTTCAATTTCTTCGAAACCACAAGCTACAAGTCGAGCTTTGTACTTGTCGATGGAGCCATCTGGTTTGAGCTTTTTGTGAAGTACCCATTTGCAGCTTATTGCAGATTCTTCAGGAGGAAGGGGTACCAATTTCCAGGTGTTATTGTGAAGTAGAGCTTTGTATTCATCAAGCATTGTAGCTTGCCATTGAGAGGATTCAGGACTTTGAAGTGCGTGAGTGACAGAAGGGCAAATTGGGGGTTCGGGAATAGTGATTGGAGGCAAATCTCGAGCTTGGCTAAGGGCAACGTTAGCTTGAAGATGAAGGTCATGTAAGTTTTTGAAGCAAGGAGTGGATTGTGATTGTACCTCTTTAGTATCGGAGTCGGATGTACTAAATAGAGTAATCGACATTGATGGAGAAGCTGGAGATGGAGGCCATAGAGTTGTAGGTGAAGTATTGCTTGATGTTGAAGACATTGCTGCTATGTGAGCAGACCTTCGAGGTTTGTGACCTTTAGGGGAAGATGATGACGTTATTTGTGGAGTAGAGGCATTGAGAGGAATCGAGTTGTCGTGATGAAATGAAGCTTGTGGGAGAGAGGAGACTTGTTGATTATATAGATTTTCTGTACTGTACTAGGAGCTTTTGAAGCTGTGGAGAATAGAAAGTATTTGGTTGCTCATTGTAAATTGTGGTAGTCTGGTGTTCTTGATAGGTAGTAGTCGAGCTGCTATTGTGCACTAGTTGCTGCCGTTGTGGAGCCATTGAAGTCGCCTAAATCTGCTTGGCATGGAGTGGAGCAGTTGGCGGCCATGGACTGTTCGAAGAGTCCATTTGCTGTATGGCATCTTGTGAAGTCGACAATTGTTGCTGCATGGCGCTTGAATATGGAAGTTGCTACCTGACTTTCAGCACCGTTTGGATGTGGACATCATGCGTGATTTTTGCTATCTGACGAGCTGGAGTGTTAATAGCTTTTGAAGATTTTACTAAGGTTGGATATTCATTAAGGTTTGAAGATTTTGGAGGTGAGGGTTGTTCATATGAACCAACCAACTTTGGACCTCTAAAATGAGAAGTATGATGATAATGGTGAAGAGTATGTGTGGATAGAACTAGAAGGAGTGGATTCTATCGAAGATATGATGGGCCTTGTATGAGGCATGTTTAATGCTGGAGATTCGTGGACTGGATAAAGTGTGAGAGATGGACATTGTGTTGTGTTGGATGGAAGAAGATTATCTTCATAAAAGATGGCACTTTGGCCATAAATAAAGACCTTGTTAGTTGGATCATAGAAGTGATAGGCCTTGTGACCATGTGGCTCTCCATATCCTGTAAAAATTAGTTGTGTGGCTCTAGGAGAAAACTTGGATTTGTGATCTTAATTGACAAGAAATGCAGTGTATCCAAAGACTTTAAGATGTGATAAGTCAGGAGGGTGACCAAACCACAATCCATAAGGAGTATTATTTTGTAGAGAGTTGGAATACAACCTGTTTTGAAGATATGTTGTTGTAGCAATTGCTTATTCCCAATATTCTTTTCCCAGACGAGCTAGTGATAGCATAGCTCTTGCAACATTGAGTTGTGTACGATTCTTTCTTTCGGCAACTCCATTTTGATGTGGATGATGTGGTATGGTAAGCTCATGTTGAATGCCACATTTGAAGTATATTCACCTCCATTGTCTGTTCGAAGAGCTTTGGGACGTAACTCGTGCTTGTTTTCAATTGCTTTCTTATATTCTTGGAACTTGGAGAAGACTTGTGACTTCCTCGTGAGAAAATATACAACACTATATCTTGAATAATCATCAATAAGCACCATAAAGTATTTTGCGCCAGTGTGAGATACAAGATTTATTGGACCAAAAATGTCAGAGTGTACTAATTGAAGTGGTTGAGTTGTAATGGAGTAAGATTTGGGATAAGGAAGATTTGTGGCTTTACTGAGAGCACAAGCTTGACAAAATGGAAGTTGAGAGAGAGAAGGTGGAATGTCGTGGACAAGCTTCTTGTGAATAAGTTGTTGGAGAACATTTTGAGAGGCATGATCAAGCCTAGAGTGCCATAGGAGTGTGTTCTGTGATATACTTGTGAGTGAAGTGGAGTTAGTTGAAGCATTTGAAGGAGGTTGTAGAAGTGAATACCCAAGTGTATAAAGCCGACCTACTTTGGGGCAAGTAAGTTTGAGAGAAGGTGAGAGTAGCTGTAAGATGCAGTTGTCTTTGTAGAAGTAAGCAGTGAGAGAGGATTGAGAAGTGAGTTCACTGATACTTAATAGATTTCTTTTTAGATTGGGAACATAATAGACTCTATGTACCTTGATTATGTGATTGGAGGGAAGCTCCACTTGAATTGTGCTGTAGCCTTGAGCTTGTTGAATGCTGTTGTCCCCCATGGCAACACTGAGTGGAGTGGAGATCTCTTTGAAGTCGACTAACCATTCCTTGTGAAAGTAGTATGATGAGTAGCTCCAGAATCTAGAAACCATGTATATGCTTCTTTGGAGTTTGAGGAAGGTGCCCAAACATGTGTGGCTGGGCTGATGATAGTTTCTGGTTGCTCTTCTATGTCATAATTGCCGATGCTGACAAAGTGAGCCTGACCATTTGAGTGATATTTGTTGAATCTATTTTTTTTACGACAATCCTTTTCAATATGACCTTGTCTTTTGCAAGCATTACATATGAGATGATAATGAGGGTTTCTTGTTGAGGATAGGGATTGAAAAGACTGTGGTAAGAGTTGGGCTTATGTTGAGGATTACCAAGAATTCCTTTGAAGTTAGATCGAGAAGAAAACTTGGGCTTTTGTTGAAGGTGTTGAGATATTTTGTGAAAATGTTTTGGGTTGTAAGTAGTTACAACTAGAGCCTTGGATTCTTGATTTGAAGAAGTAGAAAGAGTGTCTCTCATGACTTGCTCTTGCTTGATTCTATTAATCAGTGGTTGAAGCTTGAGTTTATTAGTGGAGTTTTGAGTAGTAATAAAGGCTCTCCAAGATAGAGGCAAAGAAGAGAGTAGAAACGTGGCTTGTAATTCTTCTGAGATGACTAAACTAGATATTATGGTTTCATCTAGCAAAGATTGCCATTGTTCTAAGAACTTAGTGGCAGATTGATCTTCATGCATGGTAGCAGTAGATAGTTTTCTAAACATGGTCATTTGATAAACAATATCTGTGTGTTCATATGTATTGTTGAAGAATTTCCAAATATCTTTTGCAATGGGTATTGTTCTTACTAGTTGTACTTGTCGATCTCCACAATGGACAAGTATTTCCATTCTCACATCTGCATCTCTTTGCATCCAATCTTCCTTATCTGCTCCTTCTTGTTCATGGTAGTCTTCCTTGACATTAATAATATTCCATAGGTTTACTTGAGATAGGCAAAGTTCCATCCTTAGCTTCCACACTTGATAGTTGTTGCCATTGAGTTTGTCAATCTTGATGTGTCGATTGTAGGAGGTAGTAGCATTGGCGAGAGCAATTGGAAGAATGAGAGTAAAGGAGGACTAGTAGTTTGTGAATTTGAGGAGAATATGATAAGCTAGAAAGATAGGGCCCGGTGATTTGATACCATGTAGTGAAAACCAAGAACTTGTAGATAAGAGAATAATGTGCACAATAAGAGAAAGAGATAAAGACAATATAGAGAAAGGATTGAACTGTAGTTTAACATTTCATTGCTAGTAGTTGTATATATACATGGTACATTAATGTAGTGCACTAGGATACAATGAGGTGTATGGTAGCATCAAGGTGCAAGGATGTGCAAGGTAGTGCACATTGTGGGCTTAGAATGTGGTACCATTGTGTACATGTGCATGTGTGCATTGTGCATTTTATACTATACATTGTATACTAGTGTAGTGCACTAATGCACTGTGTGGTGCACCATGATCATGCACATACAGGGTCTCCTAAGGGTGGTGTGTATTAGGCTAGGTGCAAGATAAGCCAATTAGTTGGGCTAATGCAAGGGTTGGTGTTAGTATATTGTGCATGTGTGCATTGCACATCAAATTATATGCAAGGATAAGCCAATGTGTGTGGACTTTAGTGCATGATGAGTGAACTAGGATTATGCTTGTGCACTAGCAATGGACTATGAGTGGGTGCACAAGTACACACGTATGGTAATGATTATGTATGTGATATAGTTGGTGCAGGGGATGTGCAGTTAGCTTTTTAGAATGGATCTATCTTTACTCTTCGGAATGTATGCCATGTACCCAAGCTTACTAAGAGCTTGATTTTTCCAAGTCAGTTGGATGACTTGGGTTACTCTATTAGTTTGGGGATCTAGTCATGCAAAGTCAATAAGGGATCATTTCATAGTTGCTAAAGAAGCCAAATGTGGCACTTTGTATTCCCTTGATATATCTTCTATAATAATCATATAATTACAGTGCCCAGTAGCCAAATATATCTTTGTGGTATCACTAGTTGGGATATATGTCCAAAAAGGAAATGGAAATGCTATCTTATTTGGGTTACTTACTTTCTCTTGATTTTTTTGATCTTTCAGAGCATTGTATATATGGAAAACATGCACATTTAACACATAAGAAAAACTTAAATAGGAAAAGGAGTGAGCTACTTAACTTAGTGCATAGTGATATATGTGAATCTATATCTACAAAGTCTATAGGGGGATATTCTATTTTATCACATTCATGGACTATGTAAGAGTAGAAAAGTGTGGGCTTTCATTATGGCTAGGAGATGAGGCTTTGTCTTGTTTTCAAAAATCTTTGACCTTATAATACTTTGGGTAGTGGCGTTCTTGAAGAGTCATGGTTAGGTAAGAAGCCCTCTTATGATCACTCAAGAGTGTTTGGCTATGAGGATAATGTGCATGTGCTAAAGGAAAAGTGTAGTAAAATAGAAATAAAATTCACCAAGTGCATTTGTACTAAAGCAAAATTAATACCTTAGCCAATATTTAGTGTTAGGTCTAGGGTTAGATATAAAAGGCTAAGTTGTAACTTGCCAAGGATCTTTTGCCAATTGTAAACATTTTTTGTTTGAGGTTTCCACCTCCCACTATACATTGAGGGTGCATACTCTTTGGCCACCATGGCATTGGGGTGGATTCCATGCTTCTCCATAGCGTAAGGAGGATATCATGTTGTAGCCTCTCATGAATGATTCTCAACCTTTGTATTCAAGTGGTAACATGATTTATAGCACCCTAGCTACCTTGGCTAATGGCTTTCTTGGTATTTTAGTGTATTTCTTTTATTTTCAAAAATTTTAACTTGCTATGAAAACTAGCTTCTTTACAATGGTATTATAGTCTTGAATTTGATTATTAGCAATGTCACTTTCAAGTCTAGATGTGATTATTAATACCATTTTGAGTAACTGGGACTCAAGATGTGGTTATTAGACTTGGTATACTTCAAACTATGACTAGTCAGGGTTTCTTACAGTTAACCTTAACCAATTTTAGAGCTCTTGGATAAAATTTGAAATGGAAATGGCAAGCTCTTGGACATTTTGGCAATTCGTGGTCAAGAAGAGGCCCATTTTAGAGGTATTTTGTATAACTAGAATTAAAGAATATTAGAAAAAGGCTTAAACAGTTTTAGTTTTCACTATAATCAAAAGTTACCTGTCTCTTTCTCAAGGTTTCTCGCAAGCTTTCATGGAGATTCTTGCTTCAATCTTTCTTCCTTCTTCCTTCTATGCTTTAAAGATGGCATAGACTTCTTCTTGACATTATTTCCTACCCATTGAGCACCATATATGGTAGGGAAGCTAAGCAATGGACCACGTGTGCATCATGATATATCAGTGCAATTTGCGCTAAATTTCAACCATCAAATTCTTCATCCTCAGCAAGACATGACACCTCCAACTTCATTTGAGCTACATTCATGCTCTATACTTTTTAAAAGAGCTATTGATAGTTATATTCAAGTTCCTTCTCTTCTCTTGAGTCTTTGAAGCTTTATGGAAACCCTAGCTACGGCAGATTTAGGACAACAAGTATACCTTGAATATTTCTTGAAGATTTGGGAAGGCATTTATATTCCTTGGCCTTAGGAAGTTGAAGACAAGCACTTGCATTCATCATTGAGTTGACATTGGAGCTTCTTTACAAGATTTGAAGCGATTTCTTCATTCCAATTTGGGGGAAAATAGGGCAACCACGAGTTTCTTAAAATTTATGCCTGAATGCAACTCCAACCATGGGGTTTATGGCTTATTCAACTCAAGGAAGGTGGGAGTAAAGCCACACCACCAAAATTTTGCCAACATTGAGGTATATCATCAAGATTGCAGGCATTTTCATTCCCTTGGACACTTGAATTATAGTATCTTCATTAATTCTTGATCTCCATCAAGAAAGGTCTTTTTCATTACTCAAAGTATGGATTTCTAATAACCCATTGGATCACTCTTCATTAATACAAGCTGAAGACATATTTGGGCAAGCATTATGGGACAAAATTTTGGTTGAAATTGAATCTATGACACTCAATCTTGATCAGTTTTTGGGGATGGATTACACAGAGGATTGATCCGATTGAAGCCCATTCAATACTTTTCATTAGTAATAAGAGATATTTCTACTACTTAATGCTTTTAATCTCTCTTATTATCCTATTGTTGAGCTGATCCTATTGTTGTAAAAGGGAGATTAAGAGTTATCAATAATTAAGCTTGATATTGAAGAGCATATAGAGCCTAACATAGGGCTAATTGTGACTATTTCATATTTCTTGATCCTGTCCACTCAATATTAGTGTCAAAATTAGTTGCAAGCATTGATTCATTGATTACATTAATACCTAGCATGGAACTTGACTTATTGGTGGCTGATCATTGAGGCTATATGATTGAAAATATTAGTGAAAATGGTAAGTGGAATACATGTAATGCAGTGAGTCACTGCAAAAGGGTAATACCCTATCCTTAGCTCATTTCAAATCAGTCAATTCCTATTTCCCACTTGCATTTCATTAAAGGATTCAAAGAAATTTTCAGTCAATGCATAGCATAAATATTTTCTTAGTCAAGTAGCATGTATCTTGCTATATTCATTGAGGAAAAAGCGGATGCCATGTGAGTCAGGAAGACAATAGAGAGGTGACTCTCCCTTCTTGATTATGACCCTGAAGGGGTGCATCAAAACTGGCTCAAGGAGAAACTTGGCACAGCTATCAAGTCTTGAAACCCACACAGATATCAAGTTTAGATACAAGTACATCGTGCTTGGCATTGGTTGACAGTGGTAAAATAGTATCTCAACCCATTTAGACATGGAAACAAACAATGGGATGATGACTAGGGTATTTCTTATCCTCTTGATACCTATAGGTTCCTACAGGTCTTATAGGTTTACACAGCAACCCATCACTTTATAGGTTAACATTTATCCCCACAGATGCCCCATAACCCTTTTCAGGTCCCCCATAGGTATTTACAAGGTTTGTTGTACCCAGGGAGTTCTTACAAGTCCAAACATGGCATTTACAAGTAGTAAACAAGGTGTAGAAAACTTCAATATAGCAATGAAAATCTTATTTCAGAAATTTCGGTATTGATCCATAATTGGAGCTTGATAGCTCGATACTTAGATGGGATATTAATATTTTTTTTGAATAAAAAATCTCATTGATACAATATCAAGAGCTCAAGATATTCCGGTTTTATTGACATGAGGTAAAGTGGAACAACATTTGGACAACATAACAGGGTAACATTGTTTGACATTATTTCACCTAGATCTTTATCCCAAGTTGAAACCTTTTTAATTTCCTATATCTTCACTTTATAACTTTCCTATTGAGCTATAGAACACTTGGATTGGAGCTATACTTAGAGAGATACAAAGGATTTTACTATTCCATCACTCTTCTTTCATGGCTAGGAACAAGAAGGATCTTGTTTTAGAAGCAATAAATATTGATGCTATAGAGTTTCATGAGGGTCAAATCTATATCAATGAGGCTCAAAATAATAAGCAAGTGGATGAATACATTAGTGTAGGAGTTGCCTATAGCATGTATCAAGGATTGAAGCTACTTATAAGCCACATATAGTTAATGACTACTTGTTATTATCCAAAGAACTTGGCCACATGAATGAAGGGATTTCTAACGACTTGAAGAAATTGAATGAAGATTTGATACAAATGAACGATGGGTTGATTCAAGGAGTGGCACAAATGAATAAGGGGATTACTAAACTACAGCAAAGCAACAAATCTCAATTTGAAGAGCTTATTTTAGCCATAAGGAATATGGACAATAAATCACAAAGAGAATCCCAACTTATTGGTGACCTCCAAAGAGTTTCTAGTAATTCCAATCCAACCCATCCTAATAAGGAAAGTACTAGCATGCTATGCCTACTTTTAAAAGACGTGAACCATCAAAAGTGAAGGGTAACTTTTTTTCATCATGAGCTTATGACAATTATACTTCAAGACCTTACTTCAATAGCCCTAAAGATGATCATAGACATGTCTATGAACAAGATGACATTAGGGTGGATGAAGATTATTATGGATGTGACTCCTTTTATAAATATTTTACCATTAGCCCATTAATGTGCCTAAAGGGAATGCAGTCAAACCAAGCTCATGCTGATGGGAAAAATGATGAAAGAATATCAGTCCAAGATCACTCAAGTAAAGCGTATATTTCACCCTATCCTAGGCAACAATATTCTTGGAATAAGGATTTATGGAGACAACACTCTTATGGATAGCCAAATAACAATTTGTAACCATCTTACAATGAGAATGAGTACAAAGAAAATATCAATACCACCTACTTCAAGGGAAAAAATTCTTCACCTTCGGAGTGGGAGGAGTGGATAGATAAACTCGAGATGTGTTTCACTCTCTATCCTCAAAGTGATGAGGTGAAAATTTATTTTGCAGCTCTTCACCTCGAAGGCTACGTTCATACTTGGTGGCAATATATGTGCAAGGTTGGCCAACACTTTTATACATGGAAAGAGTTTAAGCAAGCTATGTTTAATATTTTTGTTTCCCCTTTAGAGAAGGAAAGACTTTAAAGAAGATGGTATGTATGGGCTCAAAGAGGAATGCCAGTTAGAGATTATTAAGATATCTATTTGAATCTCTTTATGTATGTTAAGGGCATTTCAGATTTTGCTAAGTTAAACAAGTATATCTTTGGTCTTGACTTAGCCTTGTCATTGAAAGTGGAAGCTCAACAATCCAAAACTTTGCATGAGGCAATTTAGTTGGTTGAAATATATTCTCAAAAATCCAAGAGAGATGTAGAAAATTTTAAGCAAAGTTTAGGGAGTAATTCCTCCAATCAATCTGTAAGATAGGGACAAGTTTTTAGCCAACCGAGAGAGGGTTCAAGCAAGAAAACAAGGGTTTTAGAAGTCATAACAATAAAATTATACCAAAGTGTTTACATTTTTCACTATTTATGCTTCTAAATAGGTTGGGAATTATACTCCAAAACAAGGATAAAATTTTAAAAATATGGTTGAGACAAAAGGAAAATTTCAAGGGATGAAAGTGCTTCAAAATTTACCCAACATAGTTCTAACAACAACTTCCTTCCTCGTGACAAGCTTAGAGAAATGCATGCCAAAGGATTTGTGCTTTAAATGCGTAAAAAAGTGGTCAACATGATGATTACTCACGATGTGAAAGTTGAAGAAGAAGAGAAACAAGAGGGTAAATTACTACATGTTTATGCTTATCCAATGGTGGAAGAAATGCATGAAGAAGGGAATGTCACCAATGAGGAATTCTATGATCCTATGGACATCAGATTTCCATTTTATCCGGGTGGCACTAATGATTCTCATTCTTTCTTATGTGCTATTTCACATGATGCATGGACGGGCTGCAAAGGAGAAAATGCACTTAGACTCAAATGCATTATTAATGGTAAGATTGCACATATTCTTGTGGATATGGGCAATACTCATAGGTTTATCAATACTAACACCTTGATCGGGCTGAAGTTGCTACCCATTGAT
The DNA here is from genome assembly GCF_053477565.2 of Lygodium microphyllum. NCBI lineage: Eukaryota > Viridiplantae > Streptophyta > Polypodiopsida > Schizaeales > Lygodiaceae > Lygodium > Lygodium microphyllum. The sequence goes on along the minus strand of NC_141155.1, from coordinate 21,536,189 downwards.
ACGAAATCATGCTTGCGGATACAAGTTGCAAATGATACCTATAAGTCTAATAAAGAAGTGTATTTATATACTCCTATTGAATTGTCTTCTAATTGCACCATAAAAGTGGATTTGATCTCTTTGGATATGGGATCAATTGACATTGCTATTGGCGATAATTTTCTAAAAACTCTTGGCAAATTTACTTTGGATTTAAAACAAAAGAAAATGAAATTTAATCGGCAAAGGTAGCATATAGAATTGAAGGGCATTGACCACAAACACATAGAGCTCATCTCCATAAAGAAATTACGGAAAAAAATCAATACCAAGTCATGCATTTTTACTTTTGGGTCAAGTGGGGAAGATAAGTGCCCTCCCGTCACAAAACATAGTTTTGCCAATAGACGAGAGGGGGAGTGGGGTTTTGATATACTTCCACTATCCCCACAAATCCTTGCAAAAGGGCAGTGTTTACATTGGAGTAGTAGGTTTTATGCTTCAAGAAGAATCCTATTGGTCGAACGCATTTCGATGTAGTCGCTTGTGAATCGTCCACTGATCAAAAGGAGGGCAGGACAATGGTTGCACAAAAGTTACCGTCGAGCTTTTTCCCTTCTCCGGGGCGTGACCTCAAGGGATCAAAGCCCTTGTTATGGTCCTATTAGCGGCATAAGAGCTGGTGTGACCCAACTCTAATAATGCGACAAAATAGTAACGAGGTGTATCTAATATGGACACACAGCGCAGCAAAGCATATGTTGACCAGCCAGGTCACGAAACATTGAGAAGAGGGGAGGAAAGGGAAAGTGTATTGATCATCATCGTCATCATATCCTCCTGTCCAAGGGACAAAAAAGACATCGCTTTAGGGAAGAAGAAGGAGAAGATAAGACACTGACGATGAGAGTTCTCAGTTGAGGCAACGCGGCTGAAAAGCCGGCAGAGAGGTGAAGGTGAAGTGGGCACTGGGGAAGAAAGACAAAGAAAAGAAAGTGAAAGAAGAAAGCAGGAAGGTTACCTACCGGCCATAGTTATCACAACAAGGCCGGGGCCATTCTTTCGTTCTGACCTAGAAAGGGAGCTTCCCTGCAAAAACTGTTGTCAAAGGACTGTAACAGGCATGGCTATGGCGGAAGCAGCTCGCTTCATCAGACGAGACGTAGGAGAGCGGAACAGGTGAAAAAGATGGAACATAATATATTTACGAAATTACGGCTCATTTGGACATGACTACGAGGGACATTTAATATTAAAAGTAGAATATTAACTAATATATGCTATCATAAAAGCGCACATCGTCATCTTCTTCTTCGTCACCCCATCATCATTCATCACCATGGCCCCGGCCCCCATAATCCATTCATCCATCTATCTTCTGCTCTGCTTTGCCTTCTCCTTCCTCGAGCTCTGTGAATCGCTTTTCTATTGCCCTCCTTATACCTTTATTTTGTTGGCCTCCAGATCCACCATTTGTGCTTGGTCTTCTGGGTTGCCATAGGCATCAAGTTCCCACCTGACCATACATAAAATTCTACTAGTTCCCACCTGATCAGACTTAGCTTTTCAGCGAACCAATCGGCCACTCAGCTTTCCAACACATCTCTTTCGGTCTCCCCCTGTTTCTGGCTCCTGTTCCTCCGTGGCTTCATTCAGAGTGCCTCCTGCTTGCTCGTCCACATCTTTGTCCCGATCAAGTTTTATAATGATGATGATGATGATGATGTTTATGGTGGACTGATACTGGTCTCTCCCCTTTCTTTGCATGTGATGCGCCGTCTGAAGAGCATTGCTTCCGGCTTGTCTGACAACGTAAAGCCTCCCTTTCTTCCGTATTAAAAGAAAAAAGAAGTGGCAATTTTGTTTTAAGGTCTCGAGAGGAGAGAGAGAAAACTGTCACACACACACACACTCTCTCTCTCGCAGGCTTCGGACTTCCAAGTTCCCAGTGGCCCATCACTCAGGCACACAAAAGCATGGCCGTTCTACTTAATTTGTGGATTCATCCTGGAGTCACTCTCTAAAAAAGTGTGTGTATATATTTTGCATGTGTGTTTGTGCGCGCGCGCGCGCCTGCATCGTGCACCTTTCTCTGTTATCCCGAGAGAGAGTAGCTCTTCTCCGACTAGCTATCCGACACTTGTCCTCTAGGCTCTGACCCTTCCCTCCTTGTTCTCTTTTCTCGATCTGTCACTCTCTCTTCCCAATTACCCAGCTGGTCTGTGCTGCCCCATTACCTCTTTCGTCTTCTCAAAGCCCCTTTCCTTCTGGGGTAACGAGTTTGCAACTTTGCCCGTTCCTTCGCTTCCTTAAGTCCTTAACTTTTGAAATTCTCAAACCAAGCTGCACCCTTTCTGTCAGAGGTTTGAGTAGCGTACTTATAAGCAACAATTATGCTGCTGCTGTTAATTTGCAGTCCTTGCCATGGTGTCCATGCTCTCATTGTTTGCATTCTACTGTAGCTCGGAGACAGCAGCACAAAGAGAGCTAAGTTGGAACAGGACCTGCAAAAACAAGCATTGGTGTCTTTTGGGGAAGCTTCAGGTAGCTCAGAGGTTGGTGGGCAGGGCTCAAGTCAGCACATGGCCTCTTTGAGTGGTGGGCCTCTGTCTGCAGCAAAAGTAGGTAGCTCTAGTTTGACCAAGGCAGGAGTGGAACAATTGCCCAAAGAGATGAATGAGATGAAGATCAGAGATGACAGGGGTGACAATGGGGATGACAAGGTAGGACTTCTGTTCTGTTCCTCTGCAGGATCGCTATGGGATTGGAAAGTCAACTGGACTGTGCAGCCATAACAAGTTTCAAATTAAATAGATTTGCAGTTCGCTCTCTCTCTCTCTCTCTCTCTCCGGTTGATTGTACTACTGGTAAGCTAAGTTGTTTTGCTGGGCTTGCCGGGTCAGGATATTGAGGCGGCAGTTGTAGATGGAAACGGAGCAGAGACAGGTCATATAATTGTGACCACGATAGGTGGAAAGAATGGCCAACCTAAACAAGTGAGTGTGTTTTTTGGAACTGGTTTTAGCGTGGGAGATGGGTTGCCTCCTGGTTTTCACTGGGTTCTGATTGACTCTTCCAGACCATCAGCTACATGGCCGAACGAGTTGTGGGCACAGGATCTTTTGGTGTTGTTTTCCAGGTGAGGGAACCCTTTACTACTTTCTTTTGGGACACACTTAATTGGGGGAGAAAAGTGAGATTTGGAAGTCGTTGCAGGTTATATAGGTTCGGAGACCTTCCAGACTTCATAATATGACTTGCAGACTTTGTTTCTCTCTCATAAATAACAGGGAAAATGTCTGGAGACCGGAGAGACGGTTGCTATTAAGAAAGTGCTTCAGGATAAAAGATACAAGAACAGGGAACTGCAGATTATGCGGCTCCTTGATCATCCCAACATTGTCTCTCTGAAACATTGCTTCTATTCTTCAACAGAAAAGGATGAGGTGTTCCTAAATTTAGTTCTAGAGTATGTTCCAGAGACAGTTTACCGAATTGCAAAACATTACAACAGGATGAATCAAAGAATGCCTCTCTTATTTGTGAAGCTGTACACTTACCAGGTAATGAATGCCTAGTCTCATTCTGGAAGCACACATAGCACTGGCTAGTTGGGGTCTGTGTCACAAGTCTGCACAGGTCTTCTAACAGGATTGCACCTTGTGCAGATCTGCAGAGCACTTGCTTACATTCATGGTGCAGTTGGCGTGTGTCATCGTGACATTAAGCCGCAGAATCTTCTGGTATGTATGATCGTGTTCAATTCTGTTGGGGCCTTTCCTGGATATGACTCTCAAATTGCATGCATGTGTGCATGCAAGCAATTAGCACCATAAGATGATGGTTGATATATGGGCGCTCAGGCAAAAGTATGCTTGCAGGTGAATCCACATACTCACCAGCTGAAGCTCTGCGATTTTGGGAGCGCTAAAATTCTGGTAGGGTATGAAACACATATAGAGATCCTTCTTGGGATAAAGGCTTTAAGAAAGGAAAGGCACATTTGACCTGCATACTTACTGGATGCAGGTGAAAGGGGAAACAAACATCTCCTATATTTGCTCCCGTTATTACCGAGCCCCTGAGCTTATTTTTGGTGCTGTGGAGTATACCACTGCCATTGACATTTGGTCCATGGGATGTGTCATGGCTGAGCTTATGCTCGGACAGGTTCGCAACTGTTTCACAAGCTTATCTCATGTCTATGATATGCCATAAGCAAAGCAAAGTTGACCTGTGTGACACCCATTTTCTTAATGTTTGTTAAACATGTGGACAGCCTATTTTCCCTGGAGAAAGTGGAGTTGACCAACTTGTAGAGATAATTAAGGTATGCTCCTACAACTTTTGTGCCTTTCTATGGCATGTCCCTTGTTGTATGATGCTTAATGTGCATAGGGGCAGAAGATCAAAGGTTCTTGCCTTTTGGCTTCAGCTGCAGCTTCATTTGCGCATGACTTTTGTTAGTAGATGAGTTTCACTTTTTTGGGATTGCATATTCTAAATTACATGGTTTGCAATGGATACCCATTAATCTATGTATCATGCAGATTTTGGGTACCCCGACTCGTGAAGAGATAAAGTGCATGAATCCTAATTACACTGACTTTAGATTCCCACAAATCAAGGCACATCCATGGCACAAGGTAACATTTTTAATTTTTCGAAGTAGAAATTATTAAAGTATCTCTATTTTTTCACAAAATTTACAATATACTTCTCAAATTTGAAAAAAGATGAAAAATTATTTGTCATATTTAGTTAAAACTTAAAGCTCCAAAAATTCCCTCCATTATTACCAAACTTTTCAATGCATTTCTTGTAATTTTAAAAAAATTATCTAATATATCATATTTCACAATATTTTATGATGATAATTGTGTTTCATAATATGCCGTGATTGAACAATGATTTTTTAAAGGTATCATACACAAATAAGATACAAAAGCTTATGATTTATGAAGACAAGTGTTAGTATTTTTGAGCACTTTCATTGGTAAGTGCTTGCTTTAGGAAAGAAGGGACAACAAGTTTCAAAGTAGTTTGAAAATAAACAATGCAAGTGTTTTTGGTGATTTTTGGAATTTGAGAGGTAGTTTAAGATTTTCCACAAACTAATAAGTGTCAAGATTGTGGGAGAGAAGGAAGGAGTCTCACTTGTAGCTTTCCTGCTTGCACAATGGTGGAATACACATAAAGGTGGAGGCTGAAAGCAGTTTTCCTCTTCTTAGTTGTGTAAGCCAAAAGAACTCAAGTACATAGAAATAGAAGAACCCTATATATGGGTCTCAAACCAAACTCAACTAACTAAGGTGGCATACTAACTGAGCCACGAACTAGAGTAGATAAGGATAGCTGTTATCTAGCTATTATTCATGGGCGGTGTACCAACCACATCTGCAACTGACAAGTTGGTGACATAAATGCACAACGGTCACCCTGGCATATCACGAGTGGAGCTCGATATCTCAACACTCCCCCTCGAGCTCAATCCCAATTCCTGCATATCAAGCAAGTCTCTGAACTTGCGCAGCTTCTCTGCGCCCAATGCCTTCGTGAATATGTCAGCTACCTAATCCTCTGTGCTGACATAAACTAGATCAATAAGACCTAGTAAAACCCTCTCCCGCACATAGTGATAATGCACCTCAATGTGCTTTGTTCTAGCATGATAGACTGGGTTATTTGCCAAGTGTATATTACTCATGTTGTCACAATAAATGACAACTGGTCCATCTGTAGACTGATGTATATCATAAAGTAGCTTATGCAACCAAGCTACCTTAAATGCAACCATTGCTGCACCCCTGTACTCAGCCTCTGTGCAACTGTAGGTTGTTTCTTGCTGCTCCAAGTGACGGCAGCACTCCCAAAAGAGAACACATATCCATTGGTAGATCGTCTATTAGAAATACTACCAGCCTAATCAGCATCAGTGTATCCATGCAACTGTATCTGAACCCCAGTCTCATAAAATAGTCCATACTGCAATGTGGACTTCACATACCTGAATATGCGTCTAGCCGCATCCAAATGTGGTTTCTTTGGGGCCTGCATAAACTGACTTACCAATCCAACAGCATAGCTCAAATCTGGCCTGGTAATAGTCATATAAATCAAACTTCCTACTATGCGTTTGTACCATAGTGATAGGAAACGGCCGGAACGGCTCCCCGGCACGTGGAATCGCCGTCTCCGGAATGTATCCGTCATGGACCGCGTTTCCAAATGATGAAACGTTCCCTGTCTGAAACGGGACAGGGAACACCACGTGCCAAAACTTACCTGCACCCGGTCGCGTCCTGCTCCCACCTGTATCCTGCCCCCAGCGACCTTCATTCTCTTCCTTCTTCTTCTTTTTTCTCTTCCTTCTCTTCCTTCTCTTCCTTCTCTTCCCTCTCTTCCTTCTTCTTCTTTTTCTTCTTTCTCTTTCTTCTCTTCCTTATTTAGGTTTGGCATTCCCGTTCCTACTTACTTCATGAATTTTGATTTTTTAAATGTCGTTCCCGTTCCCACGTCCCCGTTTTCTAGGTTTGGCGTTCTTGTCACCATCTCCGTCCCCGTTCCCCGTTCCTGTTCCCCGTTTCATGTTTCTATGGTCTGCACATAGTAGAGTCTTCGAGAAGCTCACCTGCATCTGCGCTCAACTTTACATTTTGCTCCAAAGAAACTAAAATAGGCTTACAGCCTGTCATCCCATATTTGGACAGCATGTCCAATCCATACTGCCTCTGCAAGAGCCATATCCCACTTGGTGATCTAATCACTTCAATGCCCAAGAAATAATGTAGCTCTCCCAAATTCTTCATCTCAAACTTATGCTTTAATAGCATTTTCACATGAATGATATTTTCATCACTATCACATGTGATAATCAAATCATCAACATAAATGACAAGCAACATAATACCTTTCTCTGTTTTTCTCACATAAAGTGAGAAATTTGCCTTAGAAATCTGAAAGCCAATAGTGACAAGATACTGTCCTATCTTGTAAGACCATGCTCTAGGTGCTTGCTTTAAGCCATACAAGGCTTTCTTCAACCTACAAACAAACTCAGGATGAACAGTATGTATATAACCTAGTGGCTGCTCCATATAGACCTCTTCTTGCAAATCACCATACAAGAAGGCATTCTTTACATCTATCTGATGTAAAGACCATCCCTTTGATGTAGCCATAGCAATGACTACTCTTACGGTTGCCATCCTTGCAACCGGACTGAATGTTTCTTCATAATCAATGCCATATGTTTGTGCATACCCCTTGACTACTAATCTTGCCTTGTATCTGTTCACAGAACCATCTGCATTGTGCTTCACCTTATAAACCCACTTACAACCAATTGCATTCTTATCTTTAGGCAAATGTACCAATTTCCATGTAGCATTTGCTTCCAAGCCATCCATTTCTTCATCCACGGCTTTATCTCATTTTTCTTTTCCCATGGCTTGCTCAAAAGAAGTGGGTTTTGGTTCTTGTATCACTTTGACCATATAGGCATAGTGAATGGCTGTAAATCCATCATATTTCAGCCTATCCACAGGACACCTAGCTCTGGTAGACCTGTGTAAAGTAGGTTCACTCCCAGGTGCTCTCAAAGCATCCCTGGTCTTTCTTACTCTAGGTGTAACAATAGAAGGAATACCCAACTCATCATCAATGCTCTGTTCTGAGCCACTGGATTCACCATCCATATAAGAGTGACCTGCATTCACATCAAACATGGGCTAATCTACCTTCTCTTTTCCTTTTCGTGATACCTGCATACCACTATCTGCATTGCTTTGAGAAGATTCTCTTGATCTCAATCTGCCTGTCCATGGCGAAGAATGTGAACCACTACTAGAGGACGCTCCTTGTCCACTAATATCTTGTGACTGCTGCTGTGAATTCTGTACAGCATTACCATTTTGTGTATCTACATTATCAATCGCATTTACTGGTTTATACCAGCTACTCATCTCATAAAAAACAACATCTCTGCTCATTGTAAACTTACAAGTAGAAGGGTTATAGCATCTCTACCCTTTTTGCTGCAGAGAGTAATCAATAAAGATGCACTTCTCAGCTTTTGGATCCAACTTGGATCTCAACTCATTTGGCACATGAACATAGGCAATGCAAAAAAAAAAAAAATAAATGAGAAATATCTGATTTCCTACCAGTATACCTCTCCTCTGGAGTCATTCCATGTATTGTTGCAGTGGGAGTCCTGTTCATTATGTAGACTACTGTAGCAACTGTCTCAGCCCAATAAAAATCTGGCAGGTCTTTTTCATTGAGCATGGCACGAGATACCTATCCAATATGCCTGTTTTTTCTTTCTGCAATTCCATTTTGTTGTGGGGTATGACTACATGAATATTGCTGCTTTATGCCATACTCTTACAAGAATCTTACAAACTCATTTGAGAAGTACTTTTCCCCTCCATCTGACCTTAGGCATTTTATTTGCAGACCTGTTTCTTTTTCAACCATAGCTTTAAGAGTTTTGAAATGCCCAAAAACTTCACTTATCTTTTTTATAAAATACACTCAAACTTTTCTGCTATAGTCATCAATAAAAGTGACAAAATAATGACAGCCTCCAAGAGATGCAGCTTTAGTAGTCCACATATCAGAGCGGATTAATTCCAATGGCTTCTTACTCTCTTGAACATGTCTAGGAAATGGTTTCCTTGCCTGTTTTCCAAATTGACAGGCTTCACATACCTTATGCATTTCTGCAACTTTGAATTTAGGCAATCCTGCAACAATATTTTGGGCTTGCATTGATTTAAGTCGCTGTACATTAACATGACCAATGCGTTTATGCCAGATATCAATATCTGCAACTACACCGGTCCCATGTGCAAACATTGCTGCACTCAATTTAGGCATGCCTGCATCCAACGTAAACATTTTGCCCTTCTTCTTTCCTTTTGTTATCAAGCGACCTTTATTTTTCATATTCTCAACAAAGCATCCATGAGAGTTAAATCTGACCTGCAAGCCCTGCTCAACCATTTGACCAACAAAAACTAGGTTCTTGGTGATATTCGGGACATGAAATACATCCGACAGGTATTTCTTTTTCCCATCCTGCATAGATAAAGTAATTTTTCCAATCTGCACAATAGGATGTGCAGTATCATCACCAGTCTCCACAAGTCCTAGTTTTTCCATTTTCCTTGCATCCTGCATCCATTCTATATGACCTGTCATGTGGTTTGATGCACCTGAGTCAACATACCACACATCGTGGCTTTCTTTTGCACTTGTCACAGAATTGGTCATGTGTTGCACCATAAACAAATGCTCATTTCTGTCATCACCCTGTCTACTAGAAGATGCATAATTCCCTTGTTGCAAATTTTCATTCATGATATCATTCTGCTTTTTATAGCAGTCTTTAGCCATATGACCCATTTTACCACAATAGTAGCATTTAATATTGCTGTTTGCATTGTAGCCTCTTTGCCATCCACCGTGACCTCTTTGGCTCCCCCTGTCTCTAGAGTTATCACATCCTCCTCCAAAGAACTGGTTTTCTTGAGTTTGCTGCATATTCTGATTTCTATCACGGCCTCCTCTACCTTTGCCTCTACTTCTTCCAGCATTTGAGTAGAAGATAACTTCTTTTGAAGTTCCTCCTGAAGAAGATGCACCACTATTTCTCTGCTCCTCAGAAATTAGAAGAGCAATCAACTCTTCAAAATCAGGAAATCTTTCACGGACGGAAATAGATGTTCGGAACTGTGCATAATCCTTTCCTAGACCATTCAAGCTCACATAAACTAAATCATCATCTTCCACTGACGACCCAATGGAAGCAAGTTCATCTGCAATCTTCTTCACCTTCATGTGGTAGTCATTGATGCTCATACTTTCTCTTTGCACATTGTGTAACTCTTGCTTGAGCTGCATTTTTCTGGCTTGTGTATTTGTGCTATATATTTTTGACAAAGTATCCCATGCCTCCTTTGGCGTACTTGCATCTTGAATATGCACAATCATAGAGTCTGAAATGCTGATAGACAGCCAGTACATAACTTTCCTGGCTCTCTCATGCCATGGTTTAAATGCCTGCATTTGCTGTTGATTGGGAACATCAGGAAGAACTGGTTCTTCTTCATTTCTTGCAACGAATTTCCAATATCCTTTTTCCATAAGGAAATTCGTCATTCTGAACTCCCATGCTTGGAAGTTGTTCTTGTCAAGCTTTTCGGTGACAATCTGTGAAAGAGAATCAGACACCATTATAGAACACTGCAAAAAATTCTGTCACTGTAAAAAACACAGCTTCAGCCTCACAAGGACAAATCTGCAAAACTAACGAAAGTGGTATTTGACCACACAGTCACTTCCTAGTGACGATTTTGCATCAACAGGCAACAAGGATGATTCTGTAACTCCCAATGTCTTTGCGCACATGCATACGATGCAATTTTTACAGTAACTTTTCACTGACCTGTAGAACAGTAGTCGCACAGCATAAAACAGGGCATTTTCCTGAGTACGTGCAGAAAACTTCCGCCTCCAAAATAGGTCCTAAAATGGCCTCAAATTAAAAAAACAGAGCAACCGAAGAGCTAAAGCCCTAGCCCGCAGCATATACTGCTCTCTTGCTACACCGCGAAGGGCGTCTCAATCTGAGACAATCCACTCTTGCACTTTCCGGCTGTGCTACCTGTAGAGACTTGCTCCTAAAACAGAAAAATGAAAGCAACACTGGTCCTCTTACCAGAACACCGCGAACTTGGCTTGCTTTCTTGAGCTCCTTACCACGAACAAGGCTTTGATACCATGTCAAGATTGTGGGAGAGAAGGAAGAAGTCTCACTTGTAGCTTTCCTACTTGCACAATGGGGGAATACACACAAAGATGGAGGCTGAAAACAGTTTTCCTCTTCTTAGTTGTGTAAGCCAAAAGAACTCAAGTACATAGAAATAGAAGAACCCTATATATGGGTCTCAAACCAAACTCAACTAACTAAGGTGGCATACTAACTGAGCCATGAACTAGAGTAGATAAGGATAGCTGTCATCTAGCTATTATTCATGGACGGTGTACCAATCGCATTTGCAACTGACAAGTCGGTGACATAAATGCACAACGGTCACCTTGGCATATCACGAGTGGAGCTCGATATCTCAACAATAAGGTACTATGGTAATTTTTCCTCTACTAAAAGAGATTTGTACCAGATTTCCTTCTACTAAAAGAGCTTTGATACAATAAATGGCAGCCAATTAAATATGAGTAGAACTTAGTACCACAAGCCACCTAGTCATTTTTAAATCTTTGCTAAGAGTGGTTGTCCACTCTCCCAATAGACTTAGAGAGCCCGTATTGTAACTTGTTGCCCAAAATCGTTTGCCAAGAACTCTTTAGATAACTTCTTCTTTGTTTCTCGCCTCTTGGGATCCGTCCCTACTCTCACTAGGAATTAGAGTCACCTTGGCCTGCCACACGTGCCAAAAAGAAGAGAGAATTGATCAAGGTAGATGATAGCCATGGCCATTAGTAAAGAGATCATCAATGTCCACACAATTATGCAAAGCATCCATTGCATGGAGGAAATGGAAGTGTGATGTTGTTTGGTAGCAGCTAGAAATTAGGTCAGTTAGCATTTGATGCATTTGACTCCCAACAAAAATGCCTTTTGGTTGTGAGCTCTACAAACCAAGATATGTATAATGCTTATAGCCTCTCTCAGATTATGGGTGATCAATGCAATAAAATATACAATGACGGATTATGTACTATAGTACGTACAACAATGATGATAAGGTAGGACCGCGGATAAGTGGGTGACCAAGCCACCATCGCGGTGCCTTGGAAAGACATCGAAGTCAATTTTGATTGTATCAATCTTTGATAATAGAAATAGAAATAGTTAAAATCTTGATGCCTATCATGAACTGGCTCTATTGAAAGCACTATCATGGCCATGAATTCCTTGCCTTTGAGCAGACTGTTAAAGTATCTCCGCATATGGGAATAGACTAGGAGCAAAGATCGTTCTTTGTCAAACACCCCATCACAAACCTAAAAGGAAAACCAACTCTAGGATCTGATTTGGCAAACTTAGTTGATGCATGTGGAAAGCCATACTTAGGATCCGCCACATGTACATATGGATGGTGCCTGAATACCCCACCACCACCCTCCCACACTCCATCGGCACTAGAGATTCATGAGGGATTATAGCACCACTTGGCACTAGCGCTAGAATGCTACAGAGGCTGGCACAACCTTTCTCACATGGTTTGATTGGAGTCAAAATTTTGAGGACAATGACTCGTTGTAGTCGTCCATATCCTTCTTTTGCTCCTCCTCCTATAGTGCCACTAGTTTCTTGCAGTCCTTACAAAGGCATCCCTTCTTACCACAATGGTAGCACTAACTTTGCTTTTGCTTGTCACCCCTCTCTGAAGCAGCAGAAAATCTATAGTTTGCTCTAGATCGAGATGCTAACCTCCCCTGTAAATGCAAAGCAGCCTCATGCCCAAGTAGCATCGAGGTCATATGATCAAAACTGACAAGTGTTGTCGATCTTTGAGCTCATAATTAAGGCATTGGCAGCACCATCAAACTCCAAGGGCAGTTTGTAGAGTACAACCTCCACAAGGTGGGGTTCAGGAAGAGTGGATTGCATGTGGTCTGGCTGATCCTAGATTTGTGTCACCCTCAAGAAGAAATGATTGAACCATTCAAGTTGCATTGAATAGAATAGTCTACAATTGGCAATAGAGGGTTACAACTCGCATGGTCAACAAAGCCTTGTATATAAGCTGAAGTTTCTTCCACATTTTCGGAGACGTCTTGTAGGAGGTAACAGCCAAGAGGACTTTTTTTGAGACACAAAAGAGGAGCTGAATGTGCCTTGGCATCAGCATTGTTCTAAGCAAGGACTGTCACCTCATAGTTGACTTCGTCCCAAGCGGATGGAAAATGAGATGGTTTTTGGGGATACAATGCAAATTATGAAACAACGCACTAGAGTCGCTTTTGCACAAACCAAGCTTTCATCTCCGCATTCTAGGTTAGATAGTTGGGTCCTTTAATCTTGTCAGTAGTATTGTAGTAGGGCAGAGCCATTGTAGATGACATGCAAAGAAGATAAGGTAAGGGGTATGAGAGAGAACGCATTAAGGATGAACGACCCAATACCACGAGTTCAACAGTTCAAGGAAAGAGAACAACTTACATGAGAGAGAGGAACATATGTGAAGAGAATGTAGTGATAGAAGCAAGACAATCGACCCAAGTGATCCTACCTTGAAGTGCGTTGATCAAGCTGGAAAACAGAAACAAGCTGAAAGCTGAAGGGAATGGAGGCTTGCGAAAATTCGAGAAATAGCTGCACAAAATGTCAGCAAGTTGATGTGAAAAGGATGGCTGATCATTGAAAATACAATCTGCAGCAGCAAGAACACACATTCACCACTAAAAAATCAGTCTGCCTCAATGCTGAAAATTGTCATCTTGCCATAGAAATTGACACCCAGGCTGGTTGGATCAAGACGAGCAAGATGCAAACTCTAGAGCAGTCTATACTTAAGACTGTGCTCATACGAATCGGTATGATGATGAATAATCAGTGGAGGAGAGGAGCAGCCAATAAATGGGCTGTGGCGATACAAATATATGCTCAGGTTGGCCAGCATTAAATGCAGCTAGAAATCATGTTGAACAATTTAAATGCACCTAAACTTAAAAATGCCCTCTGGCTATGAGCTCTACAACCCAAGATAGGCAAAAAGTAAAATACATCAACATTAGCTTTTTCTTTTGCTAGAAATATTGTTCTTAATTTGGTATGTTTTAAATTTGGCAATTAAGACATAGCTTTTTGATAGTTTTTAGGTTATTTAAAACAAAACTTTAGCCTCCTGTTAAAATTTGTCAAAATCATCACATGTAATGCCACATCATCCCTAACATAGTTCCTAGGAGTTTTGCAATATAAATAAGCATATAAATGTAAATCTTTCGCGCGTGTGTGTGTGTAGCTTTAGCCTTTACATAATTAAATGCTTATATTGCCAAATATATACATTACACTCACTATGTAGTAGCTATTGTTTGCTAGCAGGAGTTAAGAGTTAGTACTACTTTCATAGTCATGCAAATCCTTTTTTGACTCCATGCATCCTCTCGCTATAGATGGCTTTGATGAAGAGAAAGAAGCATGCAATAAAAGTAGAATTTGAACGCTAGAAATGAAAGTTGAAAAGCAAAGTATATTGTTTGTCAACCAAACTTGGAAACACAATTGGCTGAAGTTTAGGGCTCCCCCCTTAAATAATGCAACTTTTTTTGAAAACCTTTTCTTAAAGGATGATTTCCCAAGATACAACATTTCTATTTTGGTTCCTATTTCAAGGTTTGAAATGCCATTTTAAGCAACTATGATCCCTACCACATCACCATGTTTGATCATGGTCAAGTTTAGTGAATGACTTGGAATGCTCTTTTTCAACCATGAAAATTCTTTAACATTTCTAGTCCAATGATGTTTTCCACATTGTCTGCTATGCATGTTGCCCACTTACTGTTTGGACCTACCACCTTGACATGTTAGAGTTGGGGTTCATATGTAGAGCCAATGGCACATTTTAACTAACGATTTGCCAGAATTGTTCAAGGTTGTAATATGCCCCTCTTGAAAAATGGCGAGCATCCTTGTTTGTGCCAAAACAAAATAGGTAAATATGAAGAAACGATAAAATTGCATGGATCAAATGCAATTCCAAAATGATCAACCTTAATCCACCATAGTAGATTGTCAAAGTTAAGATATAGAGTAGTGAACAATATCCCCTAGTTATTCTTCAAACCCTTACAATGCTAGAAATTAGAGTACATCTATTCTTCAAACCCTTACAATACTGAAAATTAGAGTGTAGTTGTATATAATTCAAGAGCAATTGACTCTGAACAAAATTAATTGTGCTAAAACATGTGACCAGTAAATGCATTCATGGATGTCCTATTATCAAATGTATTTGCAGCCATACTTGCCAAGAAACAGGTTAGGCAACTTGTTTCATACTTGGGGTGTTTTAGAAACCCTATTTTAAATTTTTGAAAAAGCCCTAATATCCTAAAAAACGTGTTTGAATTGTTGTAATCAACATTTGTCACGGATTCATTTGATGCCCTAACATGATATTGGCATTGATTTCAAGAATTTTGCTTGATTTGTCGTCTATGATGCATGTACATGCAAGGTTTATGCAATGTATAGTGTCAAGGTCTGCTTATGCTATGTATAGAGAGTCTCAAGGTCTCAACCTATAAGTTGTGCGGACTGTGAATGAAACCAAACCATGACAAATAGCATGCAGCATCCCAATCATTTGATACTTCCAAATGTTGTAGAGGACGTTCATCATGACAGGCTGCAGCTGTTGTTTGTATGGAGAGGGTTGTCTTAGATTTTTGCAAATCGTTGTGCAGATGTTTCACAAGAGAATGCCTCCAGAAGCTGTGGATTTGGTTTCTAGGCTGCTTCAGTATTCTCCCAGCCTTCGCTTTACAGCAGTAAGCGAGCGAGCTCTCTCTCTTCTCAATCCTGGTTTTTTTCATTATACTTGCAAGCAAGAGATCAGCGAGTGTCATTTTCAAAGCAATGGATGAACTGGGGTTGCTAGGTTGTTAGGTGTCTGTGTGTTGTATTGACAGTCTGCAAAAATTTTCAGCTGGAGGCTTGTGTCCATCCTTTCTTTGATGAGTTGCGTGATCCTAACACACGGCTCCCCAACGGGCGTCCTCTGCCTCCACTCTTTAATTTCAAACCACCAGGTATGTCAACGGCCTTGGATCTGAAGCAGCGCATAGCCTAGAATAGCATTGAGTTCCATGGATGGTTAGAAAGCTGATGTTGCTGTGTTGGCCTGCAGAGTTAAAAGGCGCTACCCCTGAAATGGTTGCAAAACTAATTCCAGAGCATGCAAGGAGGCAAAATCCATTATTGGGATATCAGCAGTGATTCATCTTACACAAAGCTGAACAAGAAGGCATGCACAATATGTACCACCAGCATGCAGGTGAGTTATTAGACATTTGGGAGCCTGCAGTGCAGTTACCCCAGCATCCTGGTGAAGTTGCTGGTGAGGCTGTTTTGACAACCCTAAACTTACTAATTTGTTTATGACTTCTTACTTGCCAATCTTGCCCGGGTCTGCTGATCTTTCCAACAACCAGATTGTGGACTGTGCTGAACTGTGTATGTATACCTTCTGGATTGGCACATTCTTCCCCTTATTTTGACACCTCTCCTTTTATATGTTGCTCTCACCGGGGTAGTGGTTGCCTTTATGTCTGCTTAATTACTTTCATCTGGTAGGCTCGAGTCAATCTGCAGTTCAATCATGAAAATATGTCACTTCCATGTGTATATACAAAGCGGACATCTTTTAGAGAATGCAGCTCAAGTAGCTTGCAATTCTGTATTCCTCTTCTTTTCTTTCACTTGCAAATCTTTCTTTGTCCAGGCTCGCAAACTTCCTATTTTAGTTAAATGGGAAATCTGTCTGTAAGTAAGTAGACATAGTTAGAATGGTCACATCATGTTCACTGTAAGCCTTATGCTACTCAAGATGGAAGGCCATGTTTTTTATATCCTTAAGCATTGCATCCATATGTGTTGAGATGCTGTTACAGAAAAAGCTCAAATGGTCTGCATCATTGCAGGTTGTATTTTTCTGGCATGGCTCTTAATGTAGATAAATTTTCAGATTCTTGTCTTGATGCATCCCATAAAATTTGAGAGCTGCGCGGAAATTCTGTTGCTGTTTGTGGTTCGTTGTAGTCACCTCTTGGGTGGCTAGATTTTTTGTGAGATAGTTTTTACAAGCTTCCCTTTGAAGCACGCCACATCCCACAAGGATAGGGGAGTGTGACATACTCTAGAAACTCCTTGGTACCATTGACAAAATTTTACTGGCAAATAATGTGAGCATTCTTAGCATCGGTCCTCTAAGCATGTGCTTTGCCATCTCAATGCTAATTCCCTTGATATCTCCAAAGCCATCTTCAAGAGTTTTGGCCAACATTAAGTAACTCTCTTTCAAGGTGATCATTAACATGGCATTGATTGGTGGCCAATCTCATCAACCACTTCCTTTTGTAATATCAACCAAACACGAGAAGACTAATTTGTCCTTGATGATACCTCTTGTGCTAATTTGTAGACTTGATATCAGCCAAAACTTTTGGAATCTTTGTTTGCTTTAAACATTGCCTAGTTTAAAGTCGTGACGAAAAAATTTCCAATAATTAATGGCCAAGAAATGGCTGCAATCTAGCTATAGTTGTGTATGGATTTATCCACATTTGGAGCGTTGGGTACTTAAAAAGTTGGACTTAGTAAGTTAGGAGCCTCATATACACTAAAATCATGATGGTAGATGCTCATAATTTCATGGGGAAATGTGATGCTGATCGCAATGTTCTTCTTCAAGCCAAGAAGAAATGGTTAATATATGAGGGGAAAGATTATATCCTATTTTAAAATTTTGAATTGTAACATTGTTTAGTGCTTAAAATTAGAGTTGCCTACTTTACTAGAAAACTAGTACTGTAGGTTTCATCTTAATGCATGATAGTGATGGCTGTAGAGAGAGGCTGGAGCTACAATGAATAATAAGCATGTTTCATCCAACATGAAAATATTTGTATTTTGTGCTTTTGAATGCTTGGAGGGAATTCATCCCCTCTCCCCTATCTAAGGACATGTAGATGGCACGTAACATATTTTTGGCTATAAAAAAGTCTTGATGAATATATTTTTGCTTTTAAATTTTTGTGTGATTTCATGGTTTGGTAAATGATCAAAGAAAGGGCTAATGATGGAGCAATGCTATGAAAAAATACAAAAGTCACAATTGTGTATGTATAGCTCACTTGCAATCAACACAAATGTAATCTTGCATTACTATTTTAAAGACAATATTTAGTTTTGCACGTAACTTTCATTTCACTAAGCCATAAACCACTGGTTGTATAATACTATCTTTTCAATGAATGTATAAAGAATACATTTCAAACCATGGCTAGCTTTACTAAGTATCTAATAGATAAAATCCATTGTTAACCATAATGTGCAACATGCCTTCATTTTTTCAAAGAAAATTTTGAAGCTATTGTATTATTAATCTTGGATATTTTTTGGAAATAAATGAGAGTCGGGCACTTGCGAATTGTAAGTGATCTTAATGGACATCCTAATATTCATAAGTTAATTTATACATTGGGAGTAAGCTAGATGCATACAAATTAAGGGGATAAGTAGAGAGACTTAAAAATGGACTAGATTTTTTTTAAAAAAGGTGGAAAAACTAACCCTAAAAATTTGTATATAAAGAATGAAAAAGAGTGAAATAAGCTATTTATGTATATATCAACTCTTACTTGTAAAGATAGCAAGCTCAACACATGAATAATGATGATAGATCACGTAGCTAGATAGGTCTATACTTAGCACATTAGTGGTCATTATAATTCTCACATGATCAATGACTTATTATATTTGATTAGTTATAGCTATTTATAATTGGTATAATTATAGCACATCAATTAGTATAGTCAATTATCTATAAACGATTGTTTTGAAGATAAGAAGCATTACAGATATCTTAGCAACTATTAATGCAATGCTAGATTATGATGATTTCGTTTCATCTACTTTGGATGACCTTAATAAAAAAAAAGTTAAAAAATCTTTTATTACTTTTGGATAGATATGAAAGCTATTTTCAGATTTTGATGAGTTGATCTCTCTCATGATCATTAAAGAGATTAACATGTAAGGTGAAATATCCAAAAGAAATTGTGAATAGATTTAAGCATTTTGCTTAAATTTAGAAATATAATGTGGTAGATCTGTGGTAGATCCTCTTTAAGAGGTCATGGTATGGATCATGTTTGTAGTAGCCAGTAAAACAAGTTTAATCAACAATTTAGTGACATGTAAATTTAGGGAGGTTGTGGTAATTCTAAAGTTTGGGGGAACTCTAAAGAAATAGATGGATGGCAGAACAGAAGTCCTAGCAATTCTAGTATTATTTGTCATCACTGTGGATTAACAGGTCATATTGCATTCCATTGTTATGATACGAATGATGACATTCACAATGGTAAATAATTATGAAAGGAGACAAGGGATAATGTACAATATATTAATTTAGGTGCATCTAATTATATGACTAGCCATATTGAATGATTTGAAGAGATGTAGGATCTACATAATTCAGGATATGTAGAGAAGTTTATGTTACCCGATCTCACATATTGAAACAATTCTTTTATCCTTGCACAATGGTTAGACAAAGTGTTTGTTAGATATATTGCATGTCCTGTCCACCACAGCAAAGAATTTAGTATTTGTTGGTCAAGTGGTAAATTAAGAGCTACATACTAAATTTAATACGAAGGGCTATTTTATTGAAGACCATAATGATAAGTGCAAGTTGATTATAAAGGGAAGCAAACTTGGCTGCATGTTTACTTTGGATATTGAAATTTCTATTGTAAATACTGTTATGCTTATTAAAAGCAAATGTGTGGTTGCATGCATTGAAATATAACACAAACATATTGAATATGCAAATGTACAAAGACTAAAATTAATGCAGTTTGAAGGCTTGGTTCATACATTTGTCTACATTTAGAGTTACAAAATTATATAAGGTTTATGAACTATGCTAGTTTGGAAAGTAAGCAAGACGACCTTCTTTGTATGATAGAGATATAAAAAAGAATATACTTGATGTTGTACATATAGATATTTGGTTGTCTACACAACAGAATGTGTCCTGGTGGTAGTAAGTATTGTATTACATTTATTGATGGTTTTTCTAGAAAAGTTTGAGTATATCTCATGAAGGAAAAGAATAAAATGTTTGCACATTTTAAAACTTTCAAGGTTGTTATTGAAATGGAAACAAGCTTAAAAGTTAAATGGTTGAGGTCAAATGAAGAGAAAGAATACCGCTCTGACAAATTTAATGATCTTCTTAGATCTCATGATTTTTTGAGGTTTCATGAGATTGCACAACGGAAAAATAGCTATATTACATAAATTGCATGGGTATGGATAGGGTTGAAAAGAACATGCCCAAGTATTTTTGGTCCCAAGTTTGTCCATATTGTTGTCTATACTATGAACAAACTCCCATAACTACAATTTATGGTATGACCCCTCAATAATATTTTATAGGCAGGAAATTGATGTACCACACTTACAAGTGTTTGGTTATATTGTATATGTTTATGTGCCTAATAAGTTGAGAAAGACATTGGATCCAAAGGCTAAAAAATGCATTGGATACTCTATTGAGTGGAAACAATATTAATGCAATAACTCTATCAGTGGTGAGTTTAGAGTGAGCATGGATAATATCTTTAATGAGATGAGTAGTTGGTTTCCATTTAGTGGAGATGGATTGGATGATGTTGATGATCATGATAGACATGTGCAAACATAAAAGCAAGAATGATGGATCCTTAGTGGACCAAAGACATTACCTAGTAATAGATTTACAATCAATCCTTGGTTTGGGAGATTAAGAGCAAGCCCGCATCTTTAGATGTATCTACTAGTATTGTAGGTAATGACAAAGGGAAGAAAACATATTAGATTATAATGATGTATCTATTAATCATTCAGTTCTTGATGGAGACTCTAGTAGGTCAGAGTGTTTGGATGATTAGCTTGGCATTCCTTTAGTTAAAACATCAATGGTACAAAGAGCACATAGTAATGTAAAGGCTTCATTGAGTGACCCAGTAGTATGCATGTCTAGCAGGGTGAGATACCCTATTAGAAGATTTGATTTTGTGGGTTATGTAGCTCATCATTATACTTATATGGTAAAGATAGTTGAGGATGTTAAGCATGCTTGTTTTGAGGAGGTTGTTGATTATGCTCATTGGGATATATCAATGTATAAGGAGATGGATGCATTAAAGGCCAAGAATTAGAATCTAGTACCATTGGCCAAGGGTAAGAAAGCTATTGGTTGTAAGAGGGTCTATAAAATAAAGCATAATGTAGATGGCTCTATTAGTAGATATAAGGTTAGGCTAGTTGTGGATGGCTATGTATAGACATATAGCATAGACTATGAAGATAAAAGGTCCTATTATGTTAGGGATGAGATAAAAGGTCCTATTACGTTTAGGAGGATAGTGGGGAGTTTAATATAGATTACTATCACAAGGCGAAACTTGAGCTATAGGAGTTAGTTTATGTAGGTATTTAGAAAGCCTCATGTGAATGTAGTTAGACGCAAATTGATGTATTTGAGGTTTGTCTTGCATTTTGGACTTTTTAATGATGCAAGTAATGTCAAGAATCGCGTGGTGGGGGACTTTCTTGAGCTACTGTGCCAAACACACAGTGTATACACAAGAGGAAGCTCACTCAAGAACACAAGAAGAGAGACGGAGGCCAAAACGTTTTCTTGCTGATTTTTCTTATTATTCCACATACTATATAATGTACACAAAGTATAGATAAGATACAACATAAAGGAAAGTGGCATTCTAAGTCAAACAGTGCATAACCGATGACTTGTGCTACATCTTTGCTAGCTGTAGGTAGGTGTAACACACTAAATATAATAAGTGATAAGTCAATGGCCATGTGAGCATCATAATGACCACCAACGTGCTAAGTGTAGATGTGCGGGCTCATCTAGCTAGGCAGTCCATCATCAATGTCCACACGTGTTGAGCTTACCATCTCAACACTCCCCCTCAAGCTTAGCTCTATCTCTGTAACTCCAGGTAAGCTTTCGGAACTTTCAAAGCTTCTCTCACCCAATGCTTTTGTGAAAATGTCAGCTATCTGATCCTGTGTGTTGACATATACCAAGTCAATCTCTCTTGCAAGTACCTTCTCCCACAAAGTGGCAGTGCACCTCAATGTCTTTTGTTCTAGCATGGAACACTGGATTCTTAGCTAGCTGTATATTGCTCATGTTGTCACAATGAATGACAACTGGACCATCGTCTTGCACGTCCAAATCACCTAATAACTTTTGCAGCCATTCCACCTCACATGCTGCCATAGCAACACCTCTGTACTCGATAAAGCAATTGTAGGTTGCTTTTTGCTACTCCATGTAACTGCTGCACTACTAAGGGAAAGCATGAATCCACTCGTAGATCTTCTGTCTAACATACTACCAGCCCAATCTACATCTGTGTATCCAAAGACCTATACATCCTTACCTGCCTCATAAAAAATTTCATAATGTAAAGAGGACTTCACATACCTCAATATACGTCTAACTGCATCCAAATGAGGCTTTCTAGGTATCTACATAAATTGACTGACAAGGCCAACAGTATAACTCAAGTCTGGCCTTGTGATAGTCATATAAATCAAACTCCCCACTATTCTCATGAACATAGTAGGGTATTCTATCTCATCCCCAACGTCAGTACTCAACTTCACATTTTGCTCCAATGGTACTGAAAGAGGCTTACGTGCTGTCATACCATACTTGGATAACATATCCAAGCCATACTGCCTTTGGGACAACCATATACCATCATCACATCTGATCACCTTTATACCAAGAAAGTATCTCAGGTCACCCAAATCTTTCACCTCAAACTTCTTCTTCAAGAAGTTTTTAACTTCAGCAATCTCATTGTCACTGTCACTTGTAATAATCAAGTCATCCACATAGATGACTATGATGACCAAACTTGCATCTTCCTTTCTCACATAAAGTGAGTGATCAGCATTAGAAATATAAAATCCAATATTGACAAGATACTCTCCAATCTTGTCAGACCATGCTCTAGGTGCTTGCTTTAGTCCATAGAGTGCCTTCTTTAACCTACACACATATATGGGATACTCTAAATCCTCATAACCTGCTGGCTACTCCATATACACTTCTTCTTGCAATTCACCATGCAAGAAGGCATTCTTAACATCCATATGATGCAAACTCCAACCTTTGGCTGCTGCCAAGGCAATCACACATCTAACAGTTGCCATCCTAGCAACGGGAGTGAATGTCTCTTCATAATCTATGCCATATGTTTGAGCATAGCCTTTTGCAACCAGCCTAGCCTTATACCTACTAAATGAACCGCCTGCATTATGCTTGACTTTGTAAACCCACTTATAGCCAATAACTTTCTTACCCTTAGGTAAGGGTACCAAATCCCAAGTCTTATTGGCTTCTAATGTAGCCATCTCCTCATCCATTGCTGCATACTAATGAGCATGACCAACAGCATCCTCAAAACAAGTGGGCTCAACATCCTCAACTAGTTTCACCATATAAGCATAATGGTGAGCTGCACAACCTTCAAAACCAAATCTTTTAACAGGGTATTTAACCGTGCTAGATTTGCGTACCACCAGATCACTCAATGGAGCCTTTACATTACTATGAGCTCTCTGTACACCTGTTGTCCTAGCTACAGGAATGCCAAGCTCATCATCCAAACTCTCCAAACCACTAGAATCTCCATTAAATCCCAAATGACTGGTAGACGCATCATTACCATCTAATACTTTCTTCTTTCCTTTGTCATTCCATGCAACACTTATAGATCCACCTGAAGATGTGGGGCTACTCCTTAGTCTCCCAGACCAAGGGCTCACTGTAGGTGTAGTACCAGATGATGTTTCTGGTCCACTAAGACTCCATGATTCTTGTTTATCTTTCTGCACATAGCTGTCCTGATCATTATCATCACCTAAAACATCACCAGCAAGTGTATATCAACTTCTCATCTCATTAAAGATATCATCCATGCTCACTCAGAACTCACCTATGTGACAGGGTTATAACAACGATACCCTTTCTGCTCTAAAGAGTATCCAATAAAAACACATTTTCTGCCTTTGGATCAAGCTTCTTCCGTAGCTCATCTGGCACATGAATGTATGCAACATAGCCAAATACCTTCAAGTGCGATACATCAGGCTTCTTGCTAGTAAAGCATTCTTCAGGAGACATCCCATGAACTGCAGCTGTGGGAGTTCTGTTCATAATGTAGACAATAATATGAACAGCCTCAGACAAAAAATGTTTGGGCATATTCTTTTCAGTCGTTAATGCCCGTACAACTTCTGCAATATGCCTATTTTTTCTTTCTGCAACACGATTTTGTTGTGGGGTATACCTACAAGTAAATTGCCTCTTTATCCCATGAGTCCTCTAGAAGCCACTGAACTCATTAGAGAGGTACTATTCCCCTCCATCTAATCTCAAGCATTTCACTTTTAAGCACGCTTCTATTTCAACAGCTGCCTTAAAAGATTTGAAATGCTCAAACGCATCACTTTTTTCCTTCATGAAGTATACCCATAGCTTCCTTGAATAATCATCAATAAATGTGACAAAGTATTTGCTACCACCAAGAGATACATTCTGTGTAGGCCCCCAAACATCTATATGTACTACATCAAGTATATTTCTGCTCACTTCGCTATCATGTGAGAAGGGTTGTCTCGCCTGCTTACCAAACTGGCATGCTTCACAGACTTTATGCAATTCTACAACTCTAAAAGAAGGCAACCCTATAACCAATCCTCTAGACTGCATTAATTTCAGCCTTTGCACATTTGCATGTCCAATATGTTTATGCCATATTTCAATATCTGCAACTACTCCTTTTCCTTTAATATACATATAGCAGCATCCATATTGCAAGAATTCCAGTATCTAAAGTGAACATTCGATCAACTCTACTTCCTTTTGCGACCAACCTACACTTATCATTAAAGTCTTCTACAAAACAACTTTTTGCATTGAATCGGACCTGCAACCCCTACCCTACCATTTGGCCAACAGACACTAGACTCTTTGTAATTGATGGCACATGTAATACATCCGTCAGACTCTTTGTCTGGCTATCATACAAGGACAAGGGAACCTTTCCAATGTGTGAAATTGGGTGGCATGAATCATCACTTGTCTGTACATAACCTGGGTTTTGTAAGTCCTGCATCCCTCCAAACCATTCAACATGACTGGTCATATGATTAGATGCTCCTGAATCAACATACCATACATCATCATGTGTCCCCTTTCCTGTAACTGCATTCATCATATGTTGCATAACAAATAGACACTCATTTTTGTCTTCATTCTATCGTGAAGACGATGTATAGTTTTCTTGCTGTAATTTACCACTGCGAATATCAACCTTCTTAGCATAACAATTGGCTGCAATATGTCCTGTTTTGCCACAATAATAGCAAATAATAGCAGAATTTCCAGAGCCTCTGTTCTGCCATCCACCTCTTCCTCTAGAGCTCCCCATGCCTCTAAAGTTTCCTCTGCCTCTAGAAACTTGCATTTCACCAAATTGTTGATTGAAACTGTTTTGCTAGTTATCGCCAGCATATCCCATACCACGGCCTCTCGAAGAGGATCTACCACGTCCCCTTCCTATACTCGAGTAAAATGCTTGGACCCGTTCACCATTTCTTTCAGACGAATCACCCTGCATATTGATCTCTTTAGTAATCATGAGAGAGATTAGCTCATCAAAATTTGGAAATGGCTTTCGTACATATACTGAAGTAACAAATGATTTCCATGCCTTCTCATTGTTAAGGCCACTCAGAGTGGATGAAACCAAATCATCATCATCTGGCATTGCATCAATTGCTACTGCAATGCTCCTCACCTTCAACACATACTCATTGGCATACGTTTTCCCTTTCTTCAAGGCATTCAACTCTTGCTTGAGTTGAATCTTTTGTACCTTTATATTTATTAAAAATATGCTCTCAAAAATTGTCCAAGCTGCATGTGAAGTTTCTGCATTCCCGATATGTCCCAGCATAGTATTATCAATGATTGCAAATAGCCAATACATCACCTTTTTGTCTTTCGCATTTCACTCTTTCCATGCTTTTAACTCATCTGTTAGTCAAAGGGATATCCAGCTCTGGCTCCTTTTCTTCACCTGAAACAAACTCATAAAGGCCCTTTCCAATGAGGAAGTTCGTCACATGAAACTTCCATGAAGGGTAGTTTTTTTTGTTGAGCTTCTCAATAATGGGATTTCCACTATTCTCTGCCATTATCACAAACAAGGATACAACACAGCAAGCTAGTCTTCTGCAATCTTTCACAACACGTGCATAATAATACACCAAGCAACCTTTTTCACTGATTGCTCAATAGTACATGTAATCTGCAACCTGTTTGCAGATAAACCTCATGTTTGCTTCTTGCAAACACCTCAAAAATTATAGATTTGCAGTCTGTAACCTATGCACCCACTTTCGGTCAATACAGCCGAAATCACAGTGCATCCTGAAACTGTTGTCCGCAACCTTGCGGCTCTAAAACGAGGCGTGAAACGGCCTCAAACACCCAAAATAACTGCAGAAAAACCTGAAGGGCTTATGTACATAATATACAGTGCTCTGCTCGCACACCAAATCTCATAGCAATCTGAGATTTTTGCTCGACCTTGCTTCCGATGCTTCCACAAGCACTATCCAAGAGAGAGAGTGGAAGAATGTGAGAGCTTCTTACCCGTTGCTTGCTTGCTCAAACCTTGCTTCTTCTCCTTCACTTTAGCCTTCAAAATTAGCCTCTCTCAGTGGGGCGGCTCTGATACCATGTCAAGAATCGCGTGGTGGGGGACTTGCTTGAGCTATTGCACCAAACACACACTGTATATACAAAAGGAAGCTCACTCAAGAACAGAAGAAGAGAGATGGAGCCCAAAACGTTTTCTTGCTGATTTTTCTTCTTTTTCCGTACACTATATAATGTACACAAAGTATAGATAAGATACAACATAAAGAAAAGTGGCCTTCTAAGTCAAACAGTGCATAACTGACTACACTATTCGACTTGCGCTATATCTTTGCCAGCTGTAGGTAGGTGTAACAAACTAAATATAATAAGTAATAATTCAGTGGCCATGTGAGCATCATAATGACCACCAATGTACTAAGTGTAGACGTGCAAACTCATCTAGTTAGGCGGTCCATCATCAATGTCTGCACATGTTGAGCTTGCCATCTCAACAGGTAATGATGTATAGGTGTTTGGGTATATAGATGCAGATTGGACTAGTACCATATTTGATAGAACAACTACTAATGGATTCATATTTTCCCTATAGTGAAGCGATTACTTGGAGTAGCAAAAAGTAATCTATGGTTGCTTTATCGAGTATAGAGATACTGCTATGTGAGGTGGTTTTTATTTTTTTAAAAAGAATTGACATAAAATGCTTAGATCTTGTTTTGTTTATTAAGTGAATAAAATTTCTATTTGTAAGTCGTTTTAGGATCAAGTTGTAGATTGAAAACTTTTGGATACTTGTTAAGGGTAGAGACGAGAAAGAAAATGAAGGGGACCTACGGACTGCTTATTAATCAAGTGTTTCAAGCCGAGTGGCCATGACTACCTCTCACATAGCTGATGTGCAATGCCTATCTTACGGGTGTAGTGAGCTTACCTTGATGCTCGATCGAGTTCCCTCCTCTCTCTTGCACTCCGGTAGCTCCACGATCCTTGCGACAAGATCAAGCAATCTCAAGCGCTCTCCGTCAAGATCCATCCTCCATAGCCGCGCGAGAGAAGAGAAGAGAGGAGAAGAAGAGAAGATAAAGAGAGAAGATGGGGAGCTTCTTCTCCACGATCCCTCACTCTCACACACTCATTCCCTCACTCCCTCACACTTCCTCAATCCCTCACTCAAGCACAAGCAAGAAGGCAAGAAACAAAATAAGGATAAGAAGAAGCTTTGGCCATGCATAAGAATGAGCTTCTCATTCACTTTTGAACTTTATATACATGCCCTACTTTTTGGGCGATCATCCCCACTTTTTACATGGCCGGCCATTAGCCTTCTAGGCCCTCTTTTCCTATTTCCCACCATTCTAACTTATCCTATTCCCAACTAATGCATACAATTTACACAGGAGTGAGCCCTGCACTCTTTTACAAGGATTCAGGAGCGCTTTCACATTTAATGACGTGCTTTTACTCTTTTCTTTTCTCAAGGCAACACTGAGGCCTTCTGGAGAGGTCATCATTCAAATTTTCAGGGTCTGACCTCCATCCGGGGTGGCTTTTCCTTCCTTTGTCATGTGCCCTTTTGGTTATCTCCTTCTTCCATTTTTTCCACACCTTTGCTCCATTTTTCGAACCTCTGTGTTGCAGTAAACATTACCCCCTCCTAGATGAGTGCCAGTCCCATGGCACTGGGATGGGGAGCAGTAGGGTAGTTGGGGTCGTTGCTAAGTGGAACTGGTGGGTAGATGATCACAATCAAAAGGTGTTGTTGTGAATGAGAGGTGATGCAGTTTGATTCTTGATGATCGGGAGAGATTCTGGCATGCTTTGATCTTCATGAAGATGCTCGGCATTTGTCACACAGTTGTAGCTCCCCTTCTGACGGGGCTGTCAAAACCGGGGCTCTGTAATCATTTGGAGAATATGAGGTTCCAAGATCTATGCCAATGGTGGGTCCATCATTGAGTTTTTCGTCTGCTTGATTTGGTTGAGTCATGGTAGCCACCATGAGGCAGATGGTCGGCTACATCAAGCATGTTGGTCCATTTAACCATCAAAGTATGCAAAAGCTCTTGAAGCTGCTGTAGTGGTGTTTGTCCAACTTATGGAAAAATTCATGGTCATTAGCAGATGTCGTGGATAGTCCTCCTAGCTGGGTGGTTAGTCACTGAGTCACGATCATAGCCTGCAAGAGAAAGTTGTGCATATTAGAATATCAAGCTCGTACTTGTGTGTTGACCGACATGAGCTGGACACAGCTAGTCTGACTAGATCAGTTAGGTGTATTAAATAAGTCGGTGTTACTTCTAGTGTGAATGGTCTTTATGACCTAAGGTTGTATATGCACTATGTGTGTGCAAAATGAATGAGAAGAAGAATAGAGAGTGTAAGCATGTTGCTTCACTCTGTGTTGCTCTACTTCCTGCTTCCATGAAATTTAACATGGTATCAGAGCCATGAATCGGCAAAAGACTGTGTGCCTGGGAGTGTGGCATTGGACTTGCAGGAGCTGAAGTCAGAGGAAAGGAGTCAACTGTCATCTGCAGTGGTGAAGAGATCTGTCCTGTGGCCTTGACAACCATAGCTGGAAGCATGAAGGACTTCTTTTTGGTCTTTGTCTAGAAAGGCTTCTCAAGTAAGGTTAGTGGTAAGTCTTGAAGCTTATGCAAATGAGTATCAACACTAAAAACCAGCAGTCGTTTAAAAACAAACATGGCCTGGAAGAAAGCGCAGCATGACAGGGTTGCATCTGATGGAAGAGACGTGGATTTGGGGCAGCATTACTGTGCTAAATGAAGACCATCAAGCACTTTATGAATGCTAGTTATGTACTTGAAACAACATGGTTGACTGAAGCAACATAGGTAGCTGAAGAAAAACGAAATTTCAGAGCTGCTGAACACGTGGTCTGCTGGAATGCGCCTGTCCTTCAGGAGTGGAACGACTGCAGAAGCAACATACTTAACCATTTGAGTCTTCTAGAGGGGATAATAATCAAGCATTAGGGCTTGATTTGAGTGAGCTTTAATGACCAGCCCTACTGCAGATGTAAAAACGAGTTGCTGACAGGTTGCTCATGGTTCTTGATGCCCAAAATGGGTCTGCATTGACTACTAAAGTGGACAGATTTAATTCAGCACATACTTGGCATCTTGTGTGCTTGCTTGGGGGTCTCCAAATGCTCATTTCGTCATCTACAAGCTGAACTGTTTGTCTGGGCTGCACTTATCAACAGGCTGCCATTGTTGGCTGGGATTTAAGATGCAAAGCACGCGTCAAGTGGAATACAAGCTGGATGCATACTAAGGAAGGTTCTTACCTTGCTATTGCCCCTGTGGGAGCTCATGTGTGAGCTAACATATAGTTGCACAGGTCTGAATAGATCGGGCTGAACAGTCATTGAAAGTACAGGGACATTTTACACTTGTATGGTCTGAGATTTGGATGCTATTTGGCATGTACACTGAGCTTGAATGTAGCATGTGATGCTTGGCAGAAGACATGTCATTTTTCTTGGTAAATGTGGAGCTTTTGGTGGCCTGATCTGAGAGTTTGTGACAGGCTGAAAACTGTCAAAAGTTGCAGACATAAAGCACTCATTAGTTACTCTAGTTCTTACAAGAACTAGTTGAGTTCATTAGCCATACAGGTACTTGAAGGCTTGGTTTGTGACTAACAAATGCTTGCGCATTGGAGACTGAAGTGATGCAAATGTCTTATGGTTCATTGGGACTGAAATGAATCCCTGTTGCCAGTGCATTGGCTGTCTGGAACCTGGAATGTCAAGATTGTGGGAGAGAAGGAAGGAGTCTCGCTTGAAGCTTTCTTGCTTGCACAATGGGGGAAGACACACAAGGGTGGAGGCTGAAAACAGTTTTCCTCTTCTTAGTTGTGTAAGCCAAAAGAACTCAAGTACAAAGAAATAGAAGAACCCTCTATATGGGTCTCAAACCAAACTCAACTAACTAAGGTGGCATACTAACTGAGCCACGAACTAGAGTAGATAAGGATAGCTATCATGTGGCTATTATTCATGGGCGGTGTACCAACCGCATCTGCAACTGACAAGTCGGTGACATAAATACACAATGGTCACCCTGGCGTATCACGAGTGGAGCTCGATATCTCAACACTCCCCCTCGAGCTCAATCCCAATTCCTGCACACCAAGCAGGTCTCTGAACTTGCGCAGCTTCTCTGCGCCCAATGCCTTCGTGAATATGTCAGCTACCTGATCCTCTGTGCTGACATAAACTAGATCAATAAGACCTAGTAAAACCCTCTCTCGCACATAGTGATAATGCACCTCAATGTGCTTTGTTCTAGCATGATAGACTGGGTTATTTGCCAAGTGTATACTACTCATGTTGTCACAATAAATGACAACTGGCCCATCTGTAGACTGATGCATATCATAAAGTAGCTTATGCAACCAAGCTACCTCACATGCAGCCATTGCTGCACCCCTGTACTCAGCCTCTGTGCTCGACAAGGCAACTGTAGGCTGTTTCTTGCTGCTCCAAGTGACTGCAGCACTCCCAAAAGAGAATACATATCCACTGGTAGATCGTCTATCAGAAATACTACCAACCCAATCAGCATCAGTGTATCCATGCAACTGTATCTGAACCCCAGTCTCATAAAATAGTCCATACTGCAATGTGGACTTCACATACCTAAGTATGCGTCTAGCCGCATCCAAATGTGGTTTCCTTGGAGCCTGCATAAACTGACTTACCAATCCAACAGCATAGCTCAAATCTGGCCTGGTAATAGTCATATAAATCAAACTTCCTACTATGCGTCTGTACATAGTAGGGTCTTCTAGAAGCTCACCTGCATCTGTGCTCAGCTTCACATTTTGCTCCAAAGGAACTGAAATAGGCTTACAGCCTGTCATCCCATATTTGGACAGCATGTCCAATCCATACTGCCTCTGCAAGAGCTGTATCCCACTTGGTGATCTAATCACCTCAATGCCCAAGAAATAACGCAGCTCTCCCAAATCCTTCATCTCAAACTTCTGCTTCAATAGCATTTTCACATGAAGGATATCTTCATCACTGTCACCTGTCATAATCAAATCATCAACATAAATGACAAGTAGCATAATACCTTTCTCTGTTTTTCTCACATAAAGTGAGAAATCTGCCTTGGAAATCTGAAAGCCAATAGTGACAAGATACTGTCCTATCTTGTCAGACCATGCTCTAGGTGCTTGCTTCAAGCCATACAAGGCTTTCTTCAACCTGCAAACAAACTCAGGATGAACAGCATGCACATAACCTGGTGGCTGCTCCATATAGACCTCTTCTTGCAAATCACCATGCAAGAAGGCATTCTTTACATCCATCTGATGTAAAGACCATCCCTTTGATGCAGCCATAGCAATGACTGCTCTTACGGTTGCCATCCTTGCAACCGGACTAAATGTTTCTTCATAGTCAATGCCATATGTTTGTGCATACCCCTTGACTACTAATCTTGCCTTGTATCTGTTCACAGAACCATCTGCATTGTGCTTCACCTTATAAACCCACTTACAGCCAATTGCATTCTTACCTTTAGGCAAAGGTACTAACTCCCATGTAGCATTTGCTTCCAAGGCATCCATTTCTTCATCCATGGCTTTCTCCCATTTTTCTTTTCCCATGGCTTGCTCAAAAGAAGTGGGTTCTGGTTCCTGTATCACCTTCACCATATATGCATAGTGAGTGGCTGTAAATCCATCATATTTCAGCCTATCCACAGGATACCTAGTTCTCGTAGACCTGCGCAAAGTAGGTTCACTCCCAGGTGCTCTCAAAACATCCCTAGTCTTCCTTACTCCAGGTGTAACAATAGAAGGAATACCCAACTCATCATCAATGCTGTGTTCTGAGCCACTGGATTCACCATCCACATAAGAGTGACCTGCATTCACATCAAACATGGGCTGATCAACCTTCTCTTTTCCTTTTCGTGATACCTGCATACCACTATCTGCATTACTTTGAGAAGATTCTCTTGATCTCAATCTGCCTGTCCATGGCGAAGAATGTGAACCAATACTAGAGGACGCTCCAGGTCCACTAATATTTTGTGACTGCTGCTGTGAATTTTGTGCAACATTACCATTTTGTGCATCTACATCATCAATCACATTTACTGGTTTATACCAGCTACTCATCTCATCAAAAACAACATCTCTGCTCACTGTAAACTTACGAGTAGAAGGGTTATAGCATCTATACCCTTTTTGCTGCAGAGAGTAACCAATAAAGATGCACTTCTCAGCTTTTGGATCCAACTTGGATCTCAACTCATCTGGCACATGTACATAGGCAATGCAACCAAAAATTTTCAAATGAGAAATATCTGGTTTCCTACCAGTATACCTCTCCTCTGGAGTCATCCCATGTATTGCTGCAGTGGGAGTCCTGTTCATTATATAGACTGCTGTAGCAACTGCTTCAGCCCAATAAAAATCTGGCAAGTCTTTTTCATTGAGCATGGCACGAGATACCTCTCCAATATGCCTGTTTTTCCTTTCTGCAATTCCATTTTGTTGTGGGGTATAACTGCATGAATATTGCTGCTTTATGCCATGCTCCTGCAAGAACTTTGCAAACTCATTTGAGAGGTACTCTCCCCCTCCATCTGACCTTAGGCATTTTATTTGCAGACCTGTTTCTTTTTCAGCCATAGCTTTAAGGGTTTTGAAATGCCCAAACACTTCACTTTTCTTTTTCATAAAATACACCCAAACTTTTCTGCTATAGTCATCAATAAACGTGACAAAATAATGACAGCCTCCAAGAGATTCAGCTTTCGTAGTCCACACATCAGAGTGGATTAATTCCAATGGCTTCTTACTCTCTTGAACATGTCTAGGAAATGGTTTCCTTGCCTGTTTTCCAAACTGACAGGCTTCACATACCTTATGCATTTCTGCAACCTTGAATTTTGGCAAACCTGCAACAATATTTTGGGCCTGCATTGATTTAAGTCGCTGTACATTAACATGACCAATGCGTTTATGCCAGATATCAATATCTGCAACTACACCGGTCCCATGTGCAAACATTGCTGCACTCAATTCAGACATGTCTGCATCCAGTGTAAACATTCTGCCCTTCTTCTTTCCTTTTGCTATCAAGCGACCTTTATTTTTCATATCCTCAACAAAGCATCCATGAGGATTAAATCTGACCTGCAAGCCCTGCTCAACCATTTGACCGACAGAAACCAGATTCTTGGTGATATTCGGGACATGAAATACATCGGACAAGTATTTCTTTTTTCCATCCTGCATAGACAATGGAATTTTTCCAATCTGCACAATAGGATGTGCAGTATCATCACCAGTCTCCACAAATCCTGGTTTTTCCATTTCCCTTGCATCCTCCATCCATTCTGCATGACCTGTCATGTGGTTTGATGCACCTGAGTCAACATACCATACATCATTTCTTTCTTTTGCACTTGTCACAGAATTGTTCATGTGCTGCACCATGAACAAATGCTCATTTCTGTCATCACCCTGTCTGCTAGAAGATGCATAATTCCCTTGTTGCAGTTTTCCATTCATGATGTCATTCTGCTTTTTATAGCAGTCTTTAGCCATATGACCCATTTTACCACAATAGTAGCATTCAACATTACTGTTTGCATTTTGGCCTCTTTGCCATCCACCACGACCTCTTTGGCTCCCCCTGCCTCTAGAGTTACCACGTCCTCCTCCATAGGACTGGTTTTCTTGAGTTTGCTGCATACTCTGATTTCTACCACGGCCTCCAAATCGGCCTCCTCTACCTCTGCCTCTACCTCTTCCAGCATTTGAGTAGAAGACAGCTTCTTTTGAAGTTCCTCCTGAAGAAGATGCACCACCATTTCTCTGCTCCTCAGAAATTAGAAGAGCAATCAACTCCTCAAAATCAGGAAATCTTTCACGAACTGAAATGGATGTCCGAAACTGTGCATAATCCTTTCCTAGACCATTCAAGGTCACGGAAACTAAATCATCATCTTCCACTGGCGACCCAATGGAAGCAAGTGCATCTGCAATCTTCTTCACCTTCATGTGGTAGTCGTTGATGCTCATACTTTCTCTCTGCACATTATGCAACTCTTGCTTGAGCTGCATTTTCCTGGCTTGCGTATTTGTGCTATACATTTTTGACAAAGTATCCCATGCCTCCTTTGGCGTACTTGCATCCTGAATATGCACAATCATAGAGTCCGAAATACTGATAGACAGCCAGTACATAACTTTCCTGGCTCTCTCATGCCATGCTTTGAATGCCTGCATTTGCTGTTGATTGGGAACATCAGGAAGAATTGGTTCTTCTTCATTTCCTGCAACAAATTCCCAATATCCTTTTCCCATAAGGAAATTCGTCATTCTAAACTTCCATGCTTGGAAGTTGTTCTTGTCAAGTTTTTCAGTGACAATCTGGGAAAGAGAATCAGATGCCATTACAGAAGACTGCAAAAAATTCTGTCACTGCAAAAACCACAGCTTCACCCTCACAAGGGAAAAACTGTAAAACTGGCGAAAGTGGTATTTGACCACACAGTCACTTCCTAGTGACGATTTTGCATAAACAGGAACCAAGGATGATTCTGTAACCCAATGTCTTTGCACACAAGCATACGATGCAATTTCTGTGGTAACTTTTCACGAACCTGTAGAGCAGTGGTTGCAAAGCATAAAACAGGGCTTTCTTCTGAGTGCGTGCAGAAAACTTCCGCCTCCAAAACAGGCCCCGAAATGGCCTCAAATCAAAAAAACTACCCTCTTGCTTCACCGCGAAGGGCGTCTCAACCTGAGACAATGCACTCCTGCAATTTCCGGTTGTGCTGCCTGCACAGATCTGCTCCCAAAACAGAAAATGAAAGCAACACTGCTCCTCTTACCAGAACACCGCGAGCTTGGCTTGCTTTCTTGAGCTCCTTACCACGAACAAGGCTCTGATACCATGTCAAGATTGTGGGAGAGAAGGAAGGAGTCTCGCTTGAAGCTTTCTTGCTTGCACAATGGGGGAAGACACACAAGGGTGGAGGCTGAAAACAGTTTTCCTCTTCTTAGTTGTGTAAGCCAAAAGAACTCAAGTACAAAGAAATAGAAGAACCCTCTATATGGGTCTCAAACCAAACTCAACTAACTAAGGTGGCATACTAACTGAGCCACGAACTAGAGTAGATAAGGATAGCTATCATGTGGCTATTATTCATGGGCGGTGTACCAACCGCATCTGCAACTGACAAGTCGGTGACATAAATACACAATGGTCACCCTGGCGTATCACGAGTGGAGCTCGATATCTCAACATGGAATGTATTTACAACATTCGTATCTGCTGGTTATGTACTGTTGTGTGTTTTAATGCCTATGTATTGCTTGACACATGTACTAGCAGCCATCTATGAAGGTTTGGGACATGTATATTACTCAGTTTTGGGGTTGAAATCACTGCTGGTCACTCCCAGAATTACAGTTTTCAGATTGCATGTCTGTACCTTGGCAGTGAGGTTGGAAGAGTTTCAACTGAAGTAACTACATTGCATTTTTCTTGATTGTTTTGCTTACAGTGTATCCCACTTGTTGTGGACTGTTCTTGGGCTGCTAAAGGGTTGAAATACCCTGTTTTTTTTCTGCAATTAATTGCAGAAAATTGTCACATACAGTTGCGGGCCGAAGTTTGTCAAGTTGACTTACTGGTTTGCAGGTAGTCAGGCAGTGTCTATAACATGGCAAATGCTGATAGAACTGATAATGTAACCCAGATTGTGGGAGAAAAGCTTGATAGCAACAATTATGCAATATGGAAGTTCCGCATGGAGAACTTTCTAATAGGCAAAGGATACTGGGACTTAGTGATAGGTGTTGAGGCTGAACCTGAAGTTCCAGATAGGAATCCTACAGCTGATCAAAGACGAGCGCATCGAGCTTGGACGTAAAGAGCTCGCAGAGTTTTACATTGGTTATCATTATGTATCTCGGATGCTATGGTGATACAGATCATGAACTGTAAATCCCCAGCAGATGCATGGAATATATTGGTCAAATACTATGGCACAACTACAAGTGCAAGGAAGATACAACTGAAGCAGAAATTCAATAACATGGAGAGGAAGAATAGATCCATACAAGATTATGTCATAGAGGTTAAAACCATAGCAGATCAGCTGGCATCTGTTGGCTCACAGGTAGAAGATGAGGATATGGTTGCAGTGACCTTAAATGGCTTGGGTCCGGAGTACAAGTCTTTTGACACTTCAGTATCTGTGCGGGCTGAGATGCCTGATTTTAATGAGCTGGTTGCATTATTAATTCATGAAGAGGTGAAGCTTGGCTTAGCTACAGGGTCAAGCAGCTCAAAGAATAAGGATGCAGTTTTTTATTCGAATCACGTGGTCGTGGTAGCCGTGGTAGAGGCTATGGATCTGGCAGAGGAGGCCAGCAGAATGCATCCTATAGTAATAGCAATCAGCAGTCATCAAATGCAAGAGGTGGTGGAAACTTTCGCGGCAGGGGGAGATCTAACTTTCGTGGCAGAGGCTCATGGCAGCAGCAGCGTCAGTCAGACAATCCAAATAAAGATAAGGATTGTCACTACTGCGGAAAGTATGGGCATATTGCAAAGGATTGTTGGAAGAAGCAGGGAAATCAAAAGGGCAAGCAGCATGGACATTATGCTACGTCCAGTCAGGCAGATGATTCTGGTGATAGACTGTTTGCCATGCAGTATGTCAAAGATAAGGCTGCTAAAAAATCATCTGATGATGCAATGTGGTACATTGATTCAGGGGCGTCGAATCACATGACCCCTCATAGTGATTGGTTCACGGATATGGTGGCTGAAAAGCATGGCTATGTATGCACATGTGATGACACGCAGCATAGCATTGAACATAAAGGCAAAGTGCCTCTTGTGGTCCATAATGGCAGAAAGAAAAATTTACATGATGTATTGCATGTCCCTTCAATTAAGAAGAACTTGTTATCTGTTGGTGGAGCAGAACTTGCAGGTTAGATTCAATAAGCATGGCTGCTTTATTGAAGAATTTGGAAATGGCTGCAAGTTGATAGCTCGTGGTCACAGGAATGGCAGAATGTTTACTCTTGATGCTTCTTTGCCAGAGCTGAATTCAGCTATGTTTGCCCATGGTTCTGGCACTGTTAGGGATTTGGAAATATGGCACGAGAGAGTGGGGCATGTAAATTTGCAAAGGCTGCAAATTATGCAAAAGAAACAGCTGGTTACAGGGTTACCGAAGTTCCAATATTCAGATATTGGTCATGTATGCGAGGCTTGCCAGTTCGGTAAGTAGTCACGATTGCCATTTATCAGGAATGTACGACAGAGTACATGTCCATTGCAGTTAGTGCATTCTGATGTTTGGGGGCTAGCTCATAATGTATCTATGGGAGGTTCTAGATATTATGTATCCTTCATTGACGACTACAGCCGATATACCTGGCTTTACATATTGAAAACAAAAGATGAGGTCTTTGCTGTTTTTCAGCAATTTCAAGCACAGGTTGAGAAAGAGTTTGAATGCTACATCTCTTGCTTGAGATCTGATAGTGGTGGGGAGTATGTATCAAATGAATTTGATGGGTTCTTGGCTTAAAATGGCATTCGTAGGCAGCTCACCTACAACTACGCTCCGCAGCAAAATGGAGTAGCTGAAAGGAAAAATAGAATTATAATGGAAGCTGCTAGGGCTATGATGAATGAAAAGCATATGCCACTTTACTATTGGGCAGAGGCTGTTATGACAGCCGTATACATTTTGAAGAGGACTCCCACTGTAGGCATTCATGATATGACACCGTTTGAGAAGTTGTATGGCTATAAGCCGGATGTAAGTCACATGAAAGTCTTTGGCTGTCTTGCTTATGTGCATATTCCAGATGAGAAAAGGAAGAAGTTGGATCCCAAAGCACATAAGTGTGTTTTCATTGGATATTCGCAGGAGAAGAAGGCATACAAATGTATGATCCCTCTACCAGGGAGACTTTGGTAAGCAGGGATGTTATCTTTGATGACATGGGTTCTTGGTATGTATCACCAGTTACAGTGCCAGCAGATACTCCTTCCACTATTGTCTCTATAATTGATTTACAACAGAGTACTGTTATGACAGGACCTCGTAGTCAGACAGTATCCCCATGGACAGGGAGATTGAGGAGCTCACCGTCCACTGACACGAGTATGTCAGTGAGGGGGAGACATGATGTCTTGGACAGCAAAGGAAAAGAGAAAGTTATTGAGGATGCATCTGGTATGATGACACCTGGCAGAATGACTTCGGGCTATGAGTCTAGTGATACTTTAGACATCGAACTTGGTATTCGGACTGTCTATACGCCTAGCACAAGGTAGAGCAGGTACATTCCGCCTCATGAGAGAGGGGAATTGAGTAGTGCACTACAGCTTAGACGCTCGCAGAGGGTAAGATACCCTGTTGACAGGTTGACATACAGTGGCTACTCTGCAAAACATTATGCGTACATGACAAAAGTGATGGAGGTCAAAGAACCAAGTATATATGCTGAAGCAATGAAAGATGAGAATTGGTGTGTAGCCATGGATGAAGAAATGAATGCCTTGGCTGAAAATAAAACATGGGATTTAGTACCATTGCCTGAAGGGAAAAAGACCATTGGCTGCAAATGGGTCTATAAAATCAAATGCAAGTCAGATGGCAGTGTGGAGAGATACAAATCCAGGCTGGTTGCAAAGGGGTATGCCCAACAGATTGGACTTGATTATGAGGAAACATTCAGCCCTGTTGCCAAGATGGCAACTATACGCACTGTGATTGCCTTGGCTGCTGCTAAAGGTTGGAAATTGCAGCAGATGGATGTTAAGAATGCATTTCTTAACGGTGACCTAGCAGAGGATGTCTATATGGTTTAGCCGGAAGGGTATGTGCACCTTGATTTTCAGCATTATGTATGCAGGCTGAAGAATGCATTATACGGGCTGAAACAGGCTCCGAGAGCTTGGCATGCTAGGATCAGTAACTACTTGCAGAGATTGGGTTTTGCTGTTGGTAGGGCTAATCATAGCCTATTTACAAAGAAGACGGACAGTGGTTTAGTAGTGCTGGTCATATATGTTGATGATTTGATAATCACTGGTGATGATGACTTGGGCATATAGCATGCAATGAAGATGCTGAAATCTGAATTTGACATGAAAGACCTGGGAGAACTGAAGTATTTCTTAGGCATTGAGGTAATTCCAACTGACAATGGGTTATGGCTGATGCAGAAGCACTATGCCATAGAGATGCTGAAGAAGTATGGCATGACTGAATGCAAACTGCTGGATACACCTCTTGATCAGAATGTCAAGCTAGACATGAACACTGGGGCTGAAGTAGAGGATGTGACTATGTACAGGCAGATGGTTGGCAGCTTGATTTACTTGACCATCACTAGGCCTGACTTGAGCTATGCTGTAGGGATCATAAGCCAGTTTATGCAGAAGCCTAGAAAGCCGCACTTGGATGCAGTTAGACGCATTATGAGATATGTTAAGTCCACTGTAGAGTATGGACTGTTCTATGTCAGAGATAAGCCCTTGATATTGACTGGATACACGGATGCAGATTGGGCAGGTTGCTCATATGATCGTAGATCTACGAGTGGATATGCATTTGGATTTGGTAGCGGCATGATTAGCTGGAGCAGCAAGAAGCAACCTACAGTTGCTTTGTCAAGTACTGAGGCAGAGTACAGGGGTGCTACCTTAGCAGCATGCGAGATTTCATGGCTGCTCAAGCTTATGGCTGATTTGGACATACAGGTAGATGCTCCAGTGAAGTTGCTATGTGACAATCTGAGTAGTGTACTCCTGGCTATGAATCCAGTCTATCATGCCAGGACGAAACACATAGAGGTACACTACCATTTCATCAGAGAGATGGTTCTTGCAGGAGAGTTGATCTTATGCATGTGAAGACTGATGAACAGGTAGCGAATATCGTTACCAAGTCCTTGGGTAAAGATATGTTTTGTAGTTTTAGACAGCAGCTTGGAGTACATATGTTGTCTTGAGCTTGAGGGGGAGTGTTAGAATATCAAGCTCGTACTTGTGTGTTGAACAGAGCTAGTCTGACTAGATCAGTTAGGTGTATTAAATAAGTCGGTGTTACTTCTAGTGTGAATGGTCTTTATGACCTAAGGTTGTATATGCAGTATGTGTGTGCAAAATGAATGAGAAGAAGAATAGAGAGTGTAAGCATATTGCTTCACTCTGTGTTGCTCTCCTTCCTGCTTCCATGAAATTTAACAGTGCACTCCCTAAGGGGTGTGTCTGTCTCACGGTGTGGTGTAAGTGCATGTGCAGTGGAACTGGGAGATCAGTCTAACCTTGGGTAGGTTAATGTCCCACACTTAAGGACCCAATTCGTGTGTTGTTGGAGGTGCAGTGCAAAACTTAGGGTGACAGGTCCGCAAGTCCTGCCCTTGATGTGCCCTAAGCGTGAAGTGGGGGGAGGGGCTAGGGGTGAACCCTAGGTGTAGTGAGCAAAGTGAGCCTGTGCTTTTTTTTTTTTTTTTTGAAGAATTGCATACAAAGAAGGCACTCTAGCTAATGCCTATCACCTTCAGCCGTAGTACAGGGTGGTCGCAAGCATTGGGATAGAAATGCACAACTTTGTAGATATTCTTTAATAGCAGCCCGGGCCTTCAGAGGTGTGGATGACAAGAAGGGATGATTGCACCTCGTGAAGTGGGTATCATTCATATTCTCTAAGATTTCTAGGCAAAAGGAGGGAAGCAAGGTTTCCCTCATCATTAATCTAGTCATGGCCCTACTATCTATCCATAGGTTGATGTCAAAAAAGAGGGGAGGGAGGTGGGCTTCCTCGGCTGTAGGTCTCTGCATTAATAGGAATTTGATAAGCCTAAGATAATTACAGGTGGTTAGGAAGGTTGGATCCGTGCAAGAAGAAAAATCCACGAGGAAGCGGTTGATAGATGGGAGGAGATCCTCTATTCTAAAAACTAGGCATTCCTCGGGACTCCGGGCATTTACGTTATATATTCTAGGAAAGTCAAAATCCCCATGAATGGTTCGGTCATAATCAACTCCATGCCTACAGGGGTAGGGTATGTAGATGGGGTCGTTGCGTTCTTCAGGAAGTGAGCTGCAGAAGGCGGTCCTCCAGGCGTCAAAATTGGCATCCCAAATCCTCCTCCGCTACTTCGGCTATGCCTCGTAGCCTTGGATGATTTTGGGAACCCTATTTACCTTGTCCTGCCAGGCTCTTGCCTCCACCTGGTTATTATGAGGCTCCTTTCTTCTATCCACAAGAACATTGGCCAGGTCCTTGATCTTGGCTAGAATGCCTAGAGGCAACGCACGGTCCAGAGAGCGTGGATAAGCAAATGAAAGCTCAAATGTTCTCATCTGGAACTCCCGATCACGCCATATGATCAAAACTTGAGGCCAATCGATAGGGTTGGGATCCCCTCGTAGTGGCACCAGCTCTTCAGGGAATTGCCTAGGCAGTGACCGTGCTCTGCGTTGGGCTTCCTCTGCCAGTTCCTGCCTTCTTCTTTTGGCTGCCACAATGCGCTCGGCATGTGGGCATCTTCGGGCTCTTCAGGTGGGAGGTCTGGTAGAGGCGGATTGGGCATTCTTCGTTGTTCTTCTTCAGCATCTTGCTCCAAGTTCGGACCCTCTTCGACATTCTGCTCGGCCACTGTTGGGGCCACTTGTGGTGGTTGTGTTGGCTGCTTCTGTTCTTCGA
Organism: Lygodium microphyllum; assembly: GCF_053477565.2. Lineage (NCBI taxonomy): Eukaryota > Viridiplantae > Streptophyta > Polypodiopsida > Schizaeales > Lygodiaceae > Lygodium > Lygodium microphyllum. The sequence continues at coordinate 21,493,936 of NC_141155.1, read as the reverse complement.
ACCCATTCCTTAAGCTCAATAGTGGAGAGGCCGGCATGGCGCAGGTAGTGAAATTGCTGCTCTTTCGTGATTCCTGTGCTTGTTGGAAGCTCTTATTCTTGAAGGCCATATCTTAGTGCTCGGGTAGTCAGTTCTAGCTTCCTTCTTACCTTCTCCACTAAATCATTGCCCTCCGCTTGGGTGACATGTAGTACTGTGCTGAGAAAGGCTTGCCTTTGTGCGTTGGCGCATACATTGGCTGCTTCTGCCCTGGATTTGGCAAGCACTCTCTTGACTTAACCACTGCCAAGCGTTCCGTTAATTGCCTAACCCTTTCAAATTTGTTCTTTTCCCACTCGTTGGCTCTCTCGTCCATCTTCCTTCTTCCCTCTTCCAGCTCACTTGCCAAGGTGGTTACCACTCTTCAACATGTAAACATAGCCATAGTCCAAGGGTTGGACAAGGACCAAGAGTGCCTAGAAAGCAAGTCCTTGCAAATAAACACAAATCTACCATGATGTTGAACTATTATAGAGGCTAGCAAACATAAAAAAAGAAGTCACCCTAGTTAGCAAAGACTTGTTAGTATGAGAATGCAGTAAAGAAAGAAATATGTCTGCCTATAAACAGGTTGCCTAGTAGGAACAAGTGTTGCCCAACCTGCAAATGTGCCACATGATAGAATTGATGACCTCCCTACACAAAATGTAGAGATACAAGGGTTGCTTGCTACACAAAATGCGTGCAATGTAGCAAATGTGCCACGTGATAGAATTGATGACCTCCCTGCACAAAATGTAGAGATACAAGGGTTGCTTGCTACACAAAATGCGTGCAATGTAGGTTCTAGTTCTATAGTATATGTGCCGAGGGCTACCTGCAAAAAAACCCAAGCTTGTTTTGGTATTGCCCAACCAATAGAATGAGCACCTAGCCTATTTGACATTGTCGAGTGTAGTAATGGTACTGCTTGGCCTACTAGAGGCCGCCCAAGAGCCCAAGAGCAAAACAAAAATTTTCCCTAGTAAATGCATCCTTAAAAAAAGGACTAGAAACAGGCTGCCCTGCCCTATTTGACTCTAAGTGCAAGGTCTAAATCATGTGGGGATGATGTTTGGTAAGTTTTTTTGTGGAAAGCATGCTTCTCTTCAAGATCTCTAGCTCCCGCACATGGCTCTGATACCATGTGAGAGTGCACAATAGAAAGAGGAAAGCAAACACAAAGAGAAGAAGGAGACAAAGAGAGAACACAGGAGAGAGAGAAGGAACAATGTGACTACAATGGTTGAATGCACAAGACTGCAACAATTAGCCCCAACATGTAACTCTACACGCCAATGTGGGCACCAAATGGTAGTAGGTGGATGAGAGAATGAGAGATGGCTGATCATGAATGATCAATGATAGATAATGGGTAATGAAAGTGGGAGGGCAAGCTATTGATATATAGGTAAAAAAGAGGGAAAACCTTAAATCTGGTTGAATCCCTAGAAAATAGCCATAAGTGCACAAAAAGAAATGCACTAATGTGCCCTCCATCTAAAGTGTCTAAATCACATAAAATTGTAGACATATACAATGTTAGAGCTCCTAATGTCCTCATTTGACTTAGATTGAGGCTCACACGCAAGAGGTAACCACACAAGGCACACATAGTTGCCAACATGATAGTGTGCCATAGGCACCAAATGGACCATGGTTGCAATGTGTAATATTCCCATGCTCCCCCCCCCCCCCCACGTGCCTCCCCTCATAGGAACTCCCCCCCTTAATGAAATAAATTATAATTAGTGCAATTTTTTTTAAACTCCCTCTCTCTCTCTCTCTCTCTCTCTCCCCACCGACAGAACGTCAAGGAGAGAGAGAGAGAGGGAGTGAAGTGGAGGATAGGGGGCATGCAGCCCCCGGGTGGGAGGGGTGGCGGCCATGCCACCCTCCTCCCCCTCCTATAAAGCGTAGCCCTTCCCCCTCCCCTGGTACACATAGTGCCCCCCCGTGCTTTGTTACCTTCCCCCCCTCCGTTGCAGCAGCAAGTTTCCCCCCCTCCGTGTGATGGCAGTGGCCCCCCCTAGGCTCCGTCAAAAGACTCCCACCCTCCTTGTGCGCCCGACAACTACATCCCCTCGTGATCAGTGTGAAGGAGAGAAGGAGAAAGGAGGAGAAGAAGAAGAGGGAGAGAGAGAAGGAGAAAGAAGGAGAAGAAGAGGGAGAGAGAGAAGGAGAAGAAGAAGAAGAAGAAGAGGAAGGGAGAGAAAGAAGGAGAAGAAGAGGAAGGGAGAGAGAGAGAGAGAGAGAAGAGGGAGAGAGAAGAGAAGAAGGAGAAGAAGAGGGAGAGAGTGAAAGAGAAAGAGAAGAAGAAGGAGAAGAAGAGGGAGAAAAGAAGGAGAAGAAGAAGGAGAAGAAGAGGGAGAAAAGAAAGGAGAAGAAGAAGGAGAAGAAGAGGGAGAAAAGAAGGAGAAGAAGAGGGAGAAGAGAGGAGAAGAAGAAGGAGAAGAAGAGGGAGAGAGAGGAGAAGAAGAAGAAGAAGGTGAGAAAGAAGAGAACTCGAAGAGAAATCGGAAGGCCAAACACGAAGACTCGTTTGCGGCCATCAAGAAATCCCCTCGAAAATGGTGTCCTCTAACCCTCCCGCTATTCTTATTGCTTATTGTTCATGGTTTTCTTCCATAGTTAAGGTGCATGATTATGAAAAGTCAAGTGCATGAGTTGCATGAAATATTGACTAGCCTAGTACATGAAATATTGTTGCACGAAATATTACAAATACGGGATGATTGCATGGGAGTCAAGCAGACAAATAGAATGATTTCTGCATGGATTGACGCACATGAAATGATACGGTTTTCATAAATTTTTACATAAAATGATAGACCTTCATGTAGAGCAATGCTTAAATTAACCAATAAAAATCACGATTTGCATCCGTGATTAAAGTAAACACATGAAATGATAGTTTCTATTCACAGGATGCATTTGCGTTGATGCAGGGAAACTTAGGCCATACAAGTACCTGCACATTAGGGTTAATTACTCATTGACTAAATGTGAAAAGAATTAAAGATCGCGGATTGTATTAATGCATTAAGAATCCCAAGTGCGAGTAAGATGAGTCTGATCAAAAAATTCTGCATAGTACCGCACTAAGAGAGATGGAAGGGACGCATGCATCTAGACTGTATCCTAAAGGACTAGATGAAAAGTCTTGCGTTGCCAAGTGTGTTGACTGAACTTGGCTAGAGGGAGATGATGTAAAGAACTGGAAGAATAAAAGACCCTTGGTTGGGTTGCGAATAAGGCTTGTCCGTTGCCTTGGTTGACCAGTTAACGCTTTGAGTTAGGGTTAAGATACCATAAGGTAAAACCCAAGGGAAAGAGTAAGTCAAAATAAGTTAACCTACCAAGAACATTTGCTTGCATGATCTTGTTTGAGATTGCTAGGATCTCGCCAAGTCGCGAATGATCCAGGATTGAATGTTGGGAGCATTTGGAAAAAAGGAACCACACCTTAACAATTGGTCATACAAACGACCTTTGAGATGATCGTGATTGTACACTTATGTACATTATTTGAACTTCTTTTGCTCAAAGAACTAATTCAAGGCAAAACACTTAATGCTTCAGGTTAAAAGCTTGGAGGGAGAGGCAGGATTAGTTACCTCTAACTGTCTGCGTGGCCCTATCAAAGGGGGTTGTTAGTCGTGCCGGGTATATGGACCTAACCCACCGCGAGAGGTCTCTCCATGGGTGCTGCTTGGAGCGGGAGGACGCTTGGGTGCCAGGGGAGGCTCTTGTTGTAAATTCCTTGCCTACGGATCCCGCACAAGAGGCCGATGGACCTCGAGGCCCGTGTACTAGTCTACGGGCGAAACTTGAAGCAGCAATCTTGTAGATTACTGGGATAGCCTTCGGGCATGATACTTGATGTATTCCGGGATACAGAAGGATTATTTCTGTAGAGGCAGAAAGGGACACTTAATTCTCCTGTATGGGCGGGAGACAAACATTAATCTGAAGATAAGTTAAGGAAGTGTTTGATCTTGTTATCTTGTCTTCGTATCTGTGCCCTAAATTACGTAAAGGAACCTGTGATTAACATGCTAATTAAGGAAGCTCCTTTTATGTGTCGAACACAATGTGGTAGGTAATTAGATAACTAAAACAACCCTCGAGGGAAGCGTGGTGGATGTGACCAATGGGTCTATCCTACGGAAGGGTGGTGTCGGTTAGCCAAGAGCTTTCCTCAAAGGAAATGTTAACGAGAATGTTAGGAAAAATTGGAGGATGACCTTAGACATAGTTGGTTAGAACCTTGATTCATACCGTTTTAGGGGACCGGAATGGGACTATGCCCTACGGGTAGAGAGGTCGAGCGATGCATCCCTCTCGTTTCCCATTCTCTTTGAACCAAGTGTGGTATGAGTCTGCTTTGGTCCAGTTGTATCTGCGCAAAGGGGAGCAGTTGGCAGACCGATGCTAGAAGGCTGTTAGGAAGACCCAATTACAAGAAACCCGGACTTCAAGTCGATCCTAGTGGGAATGGCCAGATAAGTTTCGTTGCGCGGCAGACTCGAGAGACTCTAGTTGGCAAACCCCGTGTCATTCCTTGGGAGTGTTGGGTGGCGTCTTCTAGATATATCTCTCGATGGACTGCTAAGACGTGTCCCGTAATTTGAGGAGCGGGCATGTTACACAATGTGTTCCCAATACTTATGTATCAAATGACGTATCTTTTTGGATCTACCGATTGAGTAATGCAATTGTAAATGCAAATGTACTTGTATTTATCCAAAATTATCATGCATTATATATGTAATGTTGATCAATATATTCATTGTGAATAAGGTGTGTGTCAAAGAGAGTAGAAGAGATAAAATATCCCATTACATAGTAATTTCCAGCCACCTTTTCCTTTAAGCATTATAGGATGGGTGCCATAAAAGTGTACCTTATGATATTTGTTGTTTTATCTCTTCTTCTCCCATTCATATGGCTCTCACAAAAGCCCCTCCTTTAATGGTAGCAACTTCTTCTTAGTGGCTTGGTGGCAGTTTCCTCCTCTTTGTAGTAGTGGTAGGTCTAAGAGGGTGGAGGAAGGGTATGGTGGAGAAGGTAGAAGCATGGTGAGAGAGTAAAGGAGGGATGTGCTATTGGAGATTGGGGGAAAGTTGGAGGTGGATTAGAAGGGGATAGTTGAGGTGGTTGGGGATTGTGGAGATGGTAAAGAGGGGAAGATTGGGGGAGAAGGAAATGGTGCCAAAACAAAAATGGTGGTGTTTAGGAGGAAAAATGATAAGGATGATAGCCACATAGATTACAAATTCTAGGCCAATGAACTGACTGATGTTACCTCATGTGCTTAAAGCAATGATGCAATTCTAGCAACGAGAGGAAACGTAATCGCAAGAAATATGTCCACAAGCAAGAGGGGCGATTAAGTCAAATTACAAACATTCATTGTTGGATTAAATATGTAATCTCTATCCATTTATGAAGTTGATGCTAACAACCACTACGTATGCTGCACGTAGTAGTTGCACATCCTAATGTCTCTGGCTAAAGGTGATGGGGGTGACTTAAAGATCATGGTGCTACCATATTCAAAGAGTGTTGCTACAAAAGGATCCCGCCTAGCTGCTATTGAAGAAGATAGCATATTCACTGGTGAAGATGATAATGTCTAGCTAGGATGAAGATGACAAGCTTGCTTCCTTAATAGTTGGAGAGCACCACAATTGTTGTCATTGCAATGTTGCTTATTGTAGCTAAAGGGTGAGATTAAATGGCAACATACCATGTGAAGGGGGTAAGCACAAATAGGCAATGGCTATTTAGGGCCTTTTTCCCTTTTTCGTACCCTTAGGGTTCCCCAAACTCAAAGGAAAAAAGTACTTTCTCTGCTTATACACACACACACACACACACATTAGAGGAAAAGGGTGAGGTTAAGAGATTGAGAGGACTGAGGGGGTGTGAATCTTTGAAATATTTGATTGTGCACTCCATTTAGAATTATGATATTTTGATTTAAGGGGTTAGTAGCACGAGGAATCGGTGCTAGTCTCCATACATCAAAGCATACGTTTAGTGAAAATCATGAAAGGGCTATTTTTCCACATCACAAAATGCTGATTTGATGAATATTTTTTGTGCACTAGGATCATATGCACCATGCATGACGCATGACATGGTATCACTCCTGAATTGCATAGAAATTGTCTTCCTAGGATATGACTTACAAGTTGATTGGAAAGGAGCCTTTCATGTAGGGCAGTTGTACGCTTTCCTTGGGACTATTGTTTGAGAATCTATATATTCCTGGATCGTACAAAACAAGAAAAGAGTGGAGTTTGTGCGCTATGTTTTATATGTTGGAGCGACGCATCTTGGGGCCAATCCCCGAGGTGTAGGAGAGTCGCAGTGGAGCCATGGCGATCAGCCGAGGGGAGCTTCCCAATGTTTGTGTTACGAGGCACTATGCCTATATGCTATGGGATCTCCCTTTGAGGAGAAGGGAAGGTAAACGTTGGACTATATATAAGCTACAAATGCATGATTAAGTCTATTCAGTGTGCATCGGTGTATTAGAGATACTCCTAGCTCGGGAGGCCGTGTGGTGGGGTTGATATATATATATATATATATATATATATATATATATAGCCAAAAAAGTTTTTGGATGTCTCACATGTGATATACCAAAAAAAAAATCACATAATGTTAAATATTTTCTATTTACCGCAGCACAGAGGATTGAAAAATGGAGCAAAGGTGCGGAAAAAATGAAAGAAGGAGATAACCGAAAGGGCACATGACAAAGGGAGAAAGGCACCCCGGATGGAGGTCAGACCCTGAAAATTTGAATGACGACCTCTCCAGAAGGCCTCATGTCGCCTCGAGAAAAGAAAAGAGTAAAAGCACACCATTAAATGTGAAGGCGCTCTCGAATCCTTGTAAAAGAGTGCCGGGCTCACTCTTGCGCAAATTGTATGCATTAGTTGGGAATGGGATAAGTTAGAACGGTGGGAAATAGGAAAAGAGGGCCTAGGCTAATGGCTGGCCATGTAAAAAGTGGGGATGATTGCCCAAAAAATAGGGCATGTATATAAAGTTCAAAAGTGAATGAGAAGCTCATTCTTATGTGTGGCCAAAGCTTCTTCTTCTTTTTCTCTTGTTTCTTGCCTTCTTGCTTGTGCTTGAGTGAGGGATTGAGGGAGTGTGAGGGAGTGAGTATGTGAGAGCGAGGGATCGTGGAGAAGAAGCTCCCCATCTTCTCTCTTCATCTTCTCTTCTTCTCCTCTCTTTTCTTCTCTCGCGCGGCTATGGAGGATGGAGCTTGACGGAGAGGGCTTGAGGTTGCTTGATCTTGCCACAAGGATCGTGGAGCTACCAGAGTGCAAGATGTGAAATACACGGGATCTAGAGCATGGCAGATGCGGAAGCTATGGAGGTTAAAAGAGGAAAAAGAAACTCATGAAGACATTGACCTTGACTAGGACAAATTGTTACACAAGTGAATTAGGTTCCAAGATTGAGACTTGGACTCATAAACACAATCTTGTGTATTGACAATGGCATGACACTTTACTGGAAAGAAAAGAGCACTATCATTGCATTAGAAAAAGAGTGCAAGTACAATGCTTTATAGGAATTGAGTGGTGGTACTTTCTCCTACTGTGCATATGGGATTCTGATCCTGAGCCCTCACTGCTTCTCACAAAGGGACTAAAGTAGATGTGATTGCAAATATCTCAACACCCCTCCTCAATCACAACCAAAAGTACAAAGTGTGTAGAGGCTTTAGTGAAAGCAACACCTACAAAGTGTGGGCACACCATAAACATGGCAAAAACACCAGAGGCTGTCGTAGAAAAGGCTACCACAAACATGATGGACATCCAGAGGCTGTAGCAGGGACCTCACAAAGTGTACAGAGGCTGTAGTACAAGGATAACTGAGGAGTTTACAAATGTATGTTTGAGGCATTAGGGCTAGGAAATACAAAACTAAAAAAGTCTATCTGAATAGAAGGACTCATGAGGTTTGTCCTTCTCCTGGTGGTCTTCTTCTTCTTCTTCTTCTTCCTTTGCTCCATTTTCTTCTTCTTCTTTGACTGCAACTAGATAGGCCTTTTGGGACCTCTTTTTGGCGTGGCAAAACTTCTCGGTGTGTCCAGTCCTTTTGCAGAAGTCACAGAAGAGCTGATCCTTCTTGCCTTTGTACCTGTTGCCGACATATAATGCATGCTCATCTCTAGAGGTACTTGGTTCTTCCTTAGTTTTTAGCTTCTTTTCCTCCTCTAACAGTGATGCCTGGATATCAACAAGTTCAGGATTTGGCATGTTGATTAAAGTTGTTCATACATTATTATATTCAAGAGGCAAACTCTTAAGTAGAACACCGATGCAAACATCTTCCATTTTAATGTTAATTCCTGCAAGTTGAGTTAGAAGTCCTTCCATGTAATTTAGATGTGTGGCAAGTGATGTGCTGGACATCATTTCAAGCCTGAAAAACTCAATTAGGAGACCATACTTTGATGATTTAGACTGTGCATTGAACAAGGTGTCAAGTCTCTTCCATGTATCCAGTGAGGTCTCACAGTTATCCACATGGTGGATATAGCTGTCATCTAGCTCCAGTTTTCAGGCTACGAGCGTGAGGGGAAGAGTGAAATTTGCATTAAGCATTTCTTGCATCCGCACCTCACTTTTTGATTTCATCACTAAAGGTGCAATACAAGAAAAGAAGAAGCCTGTTTTCGCACTAAGCACTAGAAAGCACGAAGCACAACTTGTGAATAGGATTGGCAACTGCTTTTAATAACAAGGAACTCATCAGGAGGCATAATAACATCAAGGAACCCACTACTAGGAGAAGATCCCAAAACATAGTGGGCTACCTAAGAGCCCCATTAGTAGGACCCTAAGAGGACACGAAGATCCAGAAGGCGACAACATAGAGGATCGGACGTTGCTGGAGCTACTCAAATTGATCAACAACCTTCTGGAGCTAGAAGTGGGAGCAATATCAGGATCACGAGGCGGACAAGGAGACTTGACTTGGGGGAATTCCCAGTCCTAGTGCAGGAGTTAGTCAAAGAGTACGACTTGTTGACTAGGATGGTAGTTCAAGGTAGGCCAGTAGAGGAAGTGGTAGTAAACCTAGAAGAGGAAAGAAAGGCGATTAGAAAGGCACCAGAGAGCATAATTGCCTATAACCACGAGCAAAAGGCTAGGAAACTTCAACAACATGTAGACATGTACGAGGCCCGACGTGTGCTAGCCTTGGCTGGTGCAGCCAAAGCAGGACCAAATGCAGAGAGAGAGCGAGCAGCAGAGGCTGACTTATCATTGAGTGAACTTGTAGCCAGGCGGCTCATGGACAATACGTCAGCTGAGTAGAGTGCAACAGCCTTAGCCATAGCATTACTCTCAAGATTAGGAGTCACACAAGGGACAAAGGGGCAATCTAGGATCCCTATTGTAACAAAGCAGCTAGACAAGTATGAATCTAGCAATGATCCATATAGCTTTGTGGAGAAATTTGAACAAGTTTGTGAAGCAAACGGTCTCACCGACCTTGCACAATGCTCTCAAGCTTTCGGGATGTGTTTAGGTGATAAGGGGAGAATTTGGTACACTAGTCTAGATGCAACTGAGCGTACGAACTTTTCCCGTCTTAAAGACCATTTTATCAAGAGATTCTTTGAGGTAGGGTACTCTAACAATCTCATCGTCTGGTTGATGAATGTCATTCAGAGGAAAAAGGAAGACGTAAGAGACTACATCACTCATGTGCATGGCCTCTTCAAGAGGATCCCTGCCAATGAGCAACCTAACGAGAAGGCTATGTCTACCGTGCTCATAAATGGAATTTGAAGCGAGGAGCTCTACAAGGCTTTGGCTAGTAACTCCACTCTACACCGAGACGTGTTAGCTAGAGTCTTTGAGGAGGCAATAAGGGTGGACGATTAGCTTAGGGAGCGAAGCATGAGGAACGCCAATCAGGATAGTACAAGTCAGAGAGCTCCAGAGCAGACAATAGCTTTAGGAGAGAGAGAGAACTCTAGTATACGGGATAAGGGAAAAGGTGTTGACCAAGGCCAGAAGTTGGTTGAGGCAAGAATGGAGCTTGCATGATTGTAAGAACAGATGAGGAAGCCTGTGCAGTCGCATGTGCAATGTATACATTGTGGTGGAAACCACCTCCCAGCCGAGTGCCAACATCCTAGATCTAGGCCTTGCTCAAACTGCAGTAGGTTCGGTCATGATGCATTGCATTGCAGATTTCCAAGGAGATTCCCATATGTGCAGCAATACAACCCTCCACAACTGGCCACCTAACCTCTTTGGCAGGGGAGCCCAACTGGCACTTCCAGCACCAAATGATGCAAGACTGGCCATTCCTAGGCTAGAGATGAACCCAACAGGCATACCCAGACCACCAAGGTCTTATGTAACCCAACCACCGAGTGACGCTCCTATTCACTATGTGGAAGAACCTAGTGAAGAGGAAACCTATGTGAACCCATACATCTCCTATGATGAGGAAGGAAATCCAGTCCTGATGGACTATCGGCTAGTATCGATAATTGCGCTAGGTAGAGGAAGAGGCAGAGGCTTTGGGGGACCAAGCCAAGATCCAATCTCATGCTGGACTTGCGGTCATCCAGGCCATATTTCATCACTCTGGGAATAGGCAAACAAGGACAAAGCTAACCTTCAATGCACCAAGTCTCGAATCACACACCTATTTCCAGACTATCCTAGACGGAAGCCGTCAACTAGTTCTACCAACGTGCCCTCCGTACCCTTGGGGCTGTTTGGTGTGGAGACCTTTGGTAAGTGAGGATACGCCCATCCCACTGCATGTCATGATGCGAGCACAGACAAAACAAACAGACATCTCATTGCCTGGGTCAAGTAACTTGGATGCAGCCTCGTTGGGAAAGAAAAGCCGGAGGAGAAGGAGAAAGAGAACAGACGCAAAGATTACCCTTAAGACTGAGAAAGCTACAACTCTAGTGATAGGAAAGAGGGTCACTGATGCAGAGGCAGAGACCTCAGCCCCTAAGACAACAGAACTGGGGAGTGCCAAGGTAGGGGAATACCCCCACCCCAGACGGCAATTGGAGGCTATAGCCAAAGTCAAGGAGTGGATCAAGGATGCCCAAGAACACCTTAAAGACGTGGAGCCCATACTGGAAGACTGAATGGAAGACCTCTCTAGTGTGAGTACACCCGTTTCACCATCGCGACCTCAATCGGGGAATGTACCCATACCACGTGAGATGCCACAAAGGCAAGACCAAGAAGAAGCATGCCAGCAAGCTAACCACAACATATGGCCAAAGAGTGCTGACCAAGGAGGAAGGGAACCACCCGGCAACCTCCTCACCACTTTAGTAAACCACTCTAGTAACTGCGAGCCTACGAGATTTGCTTCAGCAGCACCCTCCCTTATGGCAAGAATTAAAGCACTGGATGGAGGGAAAAGGGGAGCATATTGTTGCTGACTTGCAAGAGCAGGACGTAGTCACACAGATTCCAAGCCTAACGCTACACTCAGCTCCAAGGTCACTGCACGTCAACGCTTTCTAGGAAGGCACGGAGATGCATGCAGTCTTACCTATCTTAGCCTTGGGAGATGCAACACGAAAAGGAATCGTAGACACAGGCGCCGGGGTCAGTGTCTTGAGCCACACATTTCTACAGGCCTGGGGAACCCACCTGTGGAAACAGCTAGGTTCAATGTTACATTGGCCAACGGAATGAAGGTCAGACCATTCGAGGTCCTAAAGAACTAGCCAGTGAAGGTCACAGGAGCGTAGTTTTCCGTGAACTTCATTGTCATGAAGGGAGTGGACTATGACATACTGCTAGGCCAACCTTGGATGAGGAACACGCGAGTTATTGAAGATTGGGGGAACAATCTCATCTTCTTGGGGAATAGAACAGAAGCGGTGAGGGTTGAGATGGACACCTAGAAGACTACCCCAACCATGCTAAAAGGTGATGCACAGGTAAGCAAACCTTATGGATCATTGACCAAGTACATCCATTTCCCTAAGGACAGGCGGGATTGGATACATGTCTTGGCAACCATTGACCTACCGTTCTCAGATGAAGAAGAGCTGTATAGGCAAGCTGCTAAATCACCAAGCATGCCAACAAGGGAGCCCATCATGCCACTTTGCATGATGGCAAGAAGCTCACGTGATCCGGGGAAAAACCAATCTCGTTCCATATCCCCAACAACAAGCTCGAGCTTTAGGAAATCATAGAGTGCCTGACTGATAAACTGAAGGGCAACATGGTTGCTAATCTAAAATCCCTAAGTGATCTCTTGGCTAGGCCTGAGTGGAAATGGACCAAAATTCACGATCTTAACTTGTTATACAATTGGGCTTTAGTCACTAACGAAGAGGAGATTGGAGAGAAAAACATGGGGTATGACGAGCAGTCAGAGGGCCAAGATTCTGATGATGAGGGGTACGAAGACTATCGCTCTATTGGGGACGAGAGTGAAGAAGAGTTAGACACGATAGAATATGACACTGAAGGGAGAGCAATCGAACAGATCAAGGCAGACTCTAGGCCTAGAAGGGAAAGGGTAGGCTGGAATGAAAAAAGAGTCATGCGGATGGAGTGCGATAGATCTTGGTTGGAGCACATGGGAGCCATGGATTACAAGCAGGCAAGGGTGGTGCAACCATTGGTAGTTCTAGTGCTGAAAACATATTCACCTACTACTGAATTATGACCCCCTGGAAAAACTCATTCCTCAAGCGAGGGATGTGAGTTTAACTCAGAGTCTGAAGTCAATACAGAGAGTGATCCCAAAATACCCCAACCCTCTAAGGTCAGACGCACGAAAGGGGACTTGCTAGTCCACCTAAGGCGTAGACGGCTAAGGGAGGAGGCCAGGAAGCAAACTAAGGACTCAGAAGTAGAGAGGCAAAAGAAGCCGCAGGATCTCCCCAAACGCTTCACGAAGTTTAAGAAGGGTGATAGAGTGGTGATTTTTCTAGGAGCAAAGAGACAAGGGCAAGCCAGTGAGCTAATTGAGGGACCCGCCAAGGTCAAGGAAGTCAACTTGGCAAGGGAAGGTGAGAAGCCTCGACCTGCATTCATCCTTGACGGGATGAGGAGGCTAGACTTGTTGCTCTCCTACGAGAGTATGTCGACGTGTTTGCCTGGTCCTTGGAGGAACTTAAAGGAGTGGATCCTAGGGTTGTGACCCATAATATCCCAATGGTTCCAGATGCAGTGCCAACAAAGCAACAGCCTTACCCTATGAATCCCAAACACGCCCATGCAGTGAAGGAAGAAATCGATAAGCTCATGGAGGTGGTATTTATATATGAGATTGAGCACACGGATTGGGTATCGCCCATAGTGGTCGTTATGAAAAAGAATGGCAAAATTTGAGTGTGCGTGAATTACAAGAAAGTTAATGCCGCTACGAAGAGGGACAACTACCCCTTACCATATACCGAGCACATGCTGGAGAGGGTAGTAGGCAAAGAAGCCTACAGCTTCCTGGATGGCTTCTCTGGCTATAATCAAGTGCAAGTGCACCCTGACGACAAGCACAAGACTGCCTTTGCCAACGGAGTGGGGTATATTTGCCTACATCGTTATGCCCTTTGGGCTAATGAATGCACCTGCAACCTTCCAACAATTAATGTGTATCATCTTCAAGGATATGCTTAGACGCGAGTTAGAGGTGTTCGTAGACGACTTATGTATACACTCTAGTTGGGCCAAACACTTAGAAAAGTTGAGAGCTGTCTTTGAACGGTGTCGGTTATACAACCTCTCCTTGAACCCCTTAAAGTGCCAAGTTCTAGGTGAAGCATGGATGTATCCTAGGGCACGTAGTGTCAAGGAATGGCATTGCCACCGACTTCTCAAAAGTCAGGGTCATTGTCGACCTACTATCACCCATTAACTACAAGGGCATTCAGTGTTTCTTAGGCCATACGAGATACTACCGATGCTTTGTACTGAATCACACGCCGATTGCTAGACCATTATACAAGCTGCTGATCGTATTCGAGTGGACTAAGGAATGCTAGCGTGCATATGAACAGTTGAAGAAGGCTCTCACCACTACACCAATATTACGAGCCCCAAATTGGAGTATAACATTCCATGTACACATAGATGCCTCTAAGTTTGCTATTGGAGCCATTCTATGCCAGCTTGGTGAACATAACCTTGATTACCTCGTGAGCTTTGTCAGCACAAGCAGCTCACCGAAATGGAGATGAACTATTCCACTATAGAAAGGGAAGGGTTAGCCATGGTGTTTGCCGTAAAGAAATTTAGGCATTATCTATTGGCCAGACCTTTCGTCTTTTTCGTTGACCATCAAGCCTTGCTTTATATTGTGAACAAGCCATGCGCTATAGGTCGCATAGTGAGATGGTTACTTCTCTTGTTAGAATTTGATTTTTCTGTGGTTGTACGTAAGGGAAAGCAACACTACATGGCTGATCACATCTCCTGCATACCCACAGGAGAAGCTGTTGGACAAGGCATACCTAACGACCTACTGGATGCTCATCTCTTTGGCTTGTCTAGCAAAGGAGACTTGTTTAGGGCTGATTTGACACCATATTGGGCCAATGATGTAGTTCAAGTGCTAGAGAACGGTCTGCCTGAGAGACCTATTAAGAAAGCCAGCTAAGGAGACTTATCTTAAAAATCCAACCATAACAATTGATTGCCGGCCAACTCTATAGGTTAGGACAAGACAGTTTGTTGCGTAGATGTGTGTGTGAGCACGAAATGCACGATGTATTGAGAGAAGCGCATGGCAGGATAGCTGCAGGACACTTTAGTGGGGATACTACCACCCGTAAGGTGCTACAATCCCAACTATGGTGACCCACCTTATTTTGTGATGCTGCTAAGTTTGTCAAACACTGCGATGAGTGCCAGAGGACTAAGGTGCCCATGTGCAAGGATAAGATGGAGTTGACCCTTGTAATAGCTCGACAGCCCTTCGAAAAATGGGGCATTGACTTCATTGGACCTATTAGTCCTGCGGCACAGTACTCCCAGGCATGCTACATCATTGTGGCAACTGATTACCTGACGAAGTGGGTGAAGACAAGAGCCACTAGAAAGAACAATGCTAGAACCACTGCGAAGTTCCTGTGGGAGCAAGCCTTTTCACGGTTTAGTTGTCCAATCAAACTAGTGAGTGATCAAGGCACGCAATTCATTAATAAAGTGATATCCCACCTACTCTCAACCTTCCTAATCATTCATAGAAGGTCCTCACCCTACTACCCTCAAGCAAATGGCCAAGCAGAGTCTACGAATAAAATCCTAGTCAACGTGCTTACTAAAATAGTATCCACATCATGAAGAGACTGGGATAATAAATTGATGGCGGCCTTGTGGGCCTATCGTATAGCTTATAAGATGGTTGTAGGACAGACACCCTTTAGGCTGACTTATGGAACGGAAGCCATTCTATCCTTAGAGTTCTTTGTCCCTAGCTTAAGGATAGCAGCTCAGGAACGTTGGAAGGGAAGAGAAGCTTGGACCGACCGCTTAGTGGAGTTAGAGAGTCTCACAGAGACTCGACTCTTAGCCACCCATGCTCTGATTTGTGAGAAGGCACGATGAAAGATGTGGTTTGACAAGCATGTCAACCAACACAACTTTGATCAGGGGAACCTCGTTCTACTATACCCTGTGAAAGGTCACAAACAAAAAATGAAATTTTGAGGACTGGGACCTTTCCAGGTACGTGCAATTAGTAGAATGGGCAATGCCGAGTTGGAGACGCTCGAAGGGGAAGGAATAGGCTTCTTCAATGGCAGTCGCATGAAAAAGTACTATCCTCCTTCCCATCCGTTGCACGAGCCACCTATGCTTGAAGCCCCTGTCAACGTCTGCGTGGCCACAATTACCGAACTAATAGATCAAGATGAAGAAGCAGTAGCACCCGCCTACCTACGAATCATGGTCACTGCAGAATGGACATATTCTTTTGATGCCTTGATCGATGAAGGTGCCGATTGTAATATCTTGACGCATGACCATTGGACACGCATCGGTCAATCTAAATTACAGTCCACAAACGCTAAACTCAGCCCATTTGGAGACAACACTTACTCACTCTTAGGAAAATGCAAAGTGGCTATCTCCATTGAGTCTGAAAGTATCCAGTCTTCTTTTATGTGTTACCAAACACTAAAGGGTCACTACTAGGTCGCACTTTTAAAAAATAGACGAACTGCAATGTGGACTACAACCTAGATCACATCCATCTTGTTGTAGGCAATGCGCGCATAGTGACTACTTTCAGCAAGGGTTATCTTGCATCTCCTACAACTACAAAGCCACCGATAGAGACCCCTATGGCCACACCCATGACCAAGCCTAAGGAGAAGGGTAGGGATATCTCACCCCATGCTCAAACTACTAGAATCAAGCCCACCCATGCCATTCACAAGGCCAAAGAGTCCACGCTTATATGGGTGCCAAAACGACGAGGGCCACCTCCTTGTAACCGCAGAAACGTGCTTCTAAATGCAAAAACTATTAGTCGCAGCCTAAGAGGCAGCTCAGATGCTATCGATATAGGCACACTACCACGCCACGACGAATCCCCAAACATCTCTTGTGAGCATAAGGATACTATGAGGGCAACCCTTGGATATGGGTGCATAAGAGTGGACATTCAAGAGGCTCAACTCTGAGCAACCCCACTCCAGCTAAACAGGCTGGCACATATAAAGCATAAATTGCAAAGAAAGCTAAACCAGCACCGGTGGTGATTAATGAATCCCAACACATTTATCATCCCAAGCCGAAGGCCCTAGCATCATCTAAGTCAGAGGAGTTGCGTACCCCCATGCAAGCTCGAATAGAATGCAGCACACCTCCTATGCCACTGAAGTCCACTGCGGCATCTCAAAGTGCTACAGAGTGCAAAGTCCCATCTGGGACGCCATCAATGGAGTCACCATTGTCCAATCCTATTGCACCATCACCACCAATAGGTCTTAAGCCTTCATACGAAAGACAATCTTTTTTTTCAATGGCCAAGGATCTCGCTGAGACCTCGGGAAATGATGTAGTGACATGCATCAAGGAGTTGGATGACACCTTCACCACATTCACTAGGAGCTATGAGAGGCTTGACCTAGGACTTCTTGACGAACCCCTTGCTTCTAATGTTTGTGTGTTGCCATGCACTTGGGAAGACTACGAGTTTATGACCATCAAATTTTCCAAAATTGCCATCGAATCAATTGCTAATGGAAAAATCTCAAAGGAGCAAGCTATTCTCAAAAGACTAATCACCTCTTACCGCAAGCCTGCTCGCTCTACACCTGAACAAGAACTGGAGGAGCTCACATAGCTTGCCAGCTTTCCTTCTTTGTTCTTACAAGTGGTATGCCTCATGACTCCAATGGGAGAAAAAAGGCTGCCGTATCATGACCAATGCTGAGCAAAGGAGGGAAATCAAAACAATTAAACATGACCCTACTTATGTGGCACCTCTTTCATTTAGGGTTTTGGCCATTACATGCAACATACACTTAGATGACCAAGTGTTGGCCCACCCTTACATTGACCAGTTCCTCACGAAAGAGGAGTTGCACGTTGCTAGTCGCCTCAACTCCGAGGACATCTTTCATGATGTCTTGACCTACATCACTCAAGCTTCCATACGACCATGTGAACTTGATCGTCATGCCCAGCTTGAATATAACCCTAACCTTTATACTTGGCTGTTGGCCAAGTAACTCTCTCCACACAACCCATGCGAGCCTTCCTCCTCCCCTTGCTAATCCTAGGAAGGATTCCCTTAACACTTGAGGAAAGGGGGGGGAGCAAATGAGAGCCAAGTGATGAGCCAAGTGATGTAACAAGATGTATAATGGATGAAAATGATCAACTGAATTCAAATAGGAAAGAATACAAGGAGGAAATAGATGTTGTTTGTGGATTATTTCCAAGTTTCATTCCTCCAAATCAGCACGACAAATTGTCACACGCATTCTTTCTTGGGTTTTTGTTAGTGATGAGTCAAGTTATAATGCTAATGTTGACTTGGTGTGATGACAAGCACCTACCATGGCAGGACAGAGTAAACTCCCATTCACTGAAGCAAAGCTGACAAGGTATGGAATCAGCATCGAGACGCGTGGATTTAGCCATTTTACGTTCAAGCATACCATGAATTTAGATGAAGCCATCCTGGAAGAGCCGGCCGTGAGGGAGCTAGTGGACAAATGTAACCTCCAAAAGTACGTGGAAAAGGTTAAACAAGTTGTAGACTATAGCGTGTGCGCGGACTTCTTAAGGAGCTTTGATGAAGGGAGGAGCTGTGGCACAGTCACAGTAAGGGCGGGTGACTAGGAAAGAAGGGTGCAAGTGCCCCTTAATGCAGACATTGTAAAAAAGCCCTGGGGCTTGTGCCCAAGAAAGAGAGGCGCCCAAAAAGAGATGTGTATGCCATGATGGGAGTCAGAAAAGAGGACATGCACACGATGGATGGAATCAGTTTGGCTGACATTCCACACCCTGCAACAAGGATGCAAGCTAAAATGGTCCACACCCTTTTCTCCAGCCACAGATACAACGCACTAATGAATAGAATCGGGGTGCCATTGTTGGAAAGCATCATGGCAGGAGTTCTAGAGGAGGTGGATTGGAACGGCTTTGTCCAGAAAACTATCAGGAGTTTAGCTACGCTCCTAGCTCCAGCCGCAACACCAGTTGGTGGAGAATCTTCGGCCTCTACCGCACGATCCACAAGAAAAAAACCTACCACAAAAGCCTCTACAATCAGATACAGAGGTGTCCTAACGACAATCATCGACGAGGCTATCAAGGATGCCGGCATAGAGGAAAAGCAAGCTATGCACCAAAGCTCACCTCACCGCAAGGAAGAAGGCTCGAGTGAAAAGACGATAAGTGATAAAGGAGAGCTGGAAATACCACCCACTCAAATGGCCAAACCACATAAGCAAATGAAGACTGACAAGAGCCAAAAGAAGGAGGAAAATTTGAGCAAAGAGGAGCGGGCCGAGGCGAAGAGGGATCAAAGAGAGTCAAGGAGGGTGGAGGAGCAACGAAGGAAAAAAGAAGAGGAAGAACTCGAAAGAGTTAGAGAAGAGTCAAAAAGGGCAGAAGAAGAGAGGTAAAGAAGGGCGAAGGAGGAATCCGACAAGCTAA
This sequence comes from Lygodium microphyllum, assembly GCF_053477565.2. Taxonomy (NCBI): domain Eukaryota; kingdom Viridiplantae; phylum Streptophyta; class Polypodiopsida; order Schizaeales; family Lygodiaceae; genus Lygodium; species Lygodium microphyllum. The sequence continues at coordinate 21,474,746 of NC_141155.1, read as the reverse complement.
GGATGAAAGAACTGGCTGAGTTGGCAGAGGCCACTTGCAGATCTGCTGAAGAAATCCATGGGGGAGGAGAGATCAACCCTTTGAGTCCCCATCATGAGGCTGAAGCAAGTGGCAGTGTGGAAGCGGCCCCAGTGATTGTAGGCAAGGGCAAGTCCCCGTTGCACCCCGTGCCTTTCTCCTTCGTGCCGGTGCCAACTGACACCACAACCGCCCCGCAACCCACGCCCTCTCTGGACATGGCCCAACTGATCAGCATGATGCAGATGCTTGTCAATAAAGTGGCTGAGATTGTACCGAAAACTGGAGCGAAAAGACGTGCTCTGCTGTGCAGATGCTGAGTCCAGGAAAGATCCAAAATGGCAAAAGCTAGAGGCATCAACCACTACAGCCCCTACTCCAATGCCATCTAGTGCGGACTATGACACTTACGTGGCCGAGCTCCTAGCATAGTTGGACAAGGCAAAGGAAGAAAAGAAGGTGGCCCTGGTGGAGCTGGAGAAGGAAAAGGAAACTTCTGCAGCCTTGAGGCTAGAAGTTTCAAATCAAGGAGCCAACTGAAAAAGGGAGGTGAAAGTGCTGCAAGATCAACTGGAAGCAAAAATGAAAGAAGCCCAAAACAATGAGAGCCGCCTGAGACAAAGGCTACAGGACGAAGAGCAAAACCTGGTGGCAGAGCAGCGGAGCTTAAAGTTGCTAATGCAGCAATATGCTGACCTGGAACCGAGAACTGCCAAACTAGAAAGGTATGGATAGTTAGCAGCTCAAGAAGGTGAGCCAAGCGAGCAGCAAGAGGATACCATAGCAAAGCTATGGTATGAACTCGAGGAACAAGACATACTAGAGAGAAAGATAGAGTTCCTAGCACAGGAAAGGCTGGCAATCCTCGCAGCAGAAGCACAAAGGCTGCAACAGGAGGCACAACAACTGCAAGGTGCATTGGAGATTGCCAAGGAAGACACAGAGGCCCTCACGGCCATGGCCTTCACACAAAGAAGATTGCACCTTGCGGAGATCCAAAGCCACGAGCAGCTAGCGCAATAAAATTCAGAACTAATTACTGAGGCGGAACAGAGATTCAGCATTGCAAATCAAGCGAAAGAAATTGTTGAAGGACAGTTGGCTCGGAAATCCAGGGAGTGACCAACTCTAGGTCTTAACAAATAAACAGTAGCAGTTTCCACTACATTTACTCCCTTTTTCTACTTGGCATTGTGTGTTCCCTTCGATATTGTATACTCCCCATCTACCTTGCATGAGTTAGTTTTCTTCTATATCATGGCTCAACAAACCCCGATTATCATGTGGACACCTCTTATTGGTTGCCTTTATTCCAATGGTAGATCTTCTTTTGTATTCTTGTACGTACTTTATCAAAGGACATCTATGGATGTTGTGTACGCTATGGGGGATCATGCAGTTCAAGATCTTTCAGATCCATCACCATGTTATTACTCTTTCTCATTATATTCTTCTAAGGCTTCTAGTTCCTGATTGACATTGATGGCATCTTCTGAGCAGGTGCCAATCCTATCCTCTCTCTTTGCATCCGACAAGTTAGATGGGATGAACTACCCTTTATGGTCACACTACATGGAGTGCCTCCTTGACAATTGTTAATCCCAAGTCAAGAAGGTAGAAAAATGAATGAAAAAGTGGAAAAAGGATGGAAAAATAGCAAAGACATGCAAGCAATCTCTAAAGCTAAGCTGGGGCCAAAAGTGTAATTTTAAATGAAAGGTGCCTCAAAAAACTCTAAAAACTTGTGTAAAAGAGTGCCAGGCTCCCTCCTGTGCCAAGTGTAAAATATTAGACGAGTGTAGACTAGAGACATAAGGCTAGAAGAGGAAATATAGAAAGGACCTTGCCACAATGGCCGGTCATGTAAAAAAGAGATGGGTGCCCATGGGATGTTAGGGCTTGTATATAAAGTTCAAAAAGTGAATGGAAGCTCATTCTTTAGTGTGTGGCTAACAAGAGTTCTCTTCTTCTTCTCTTCTTCTCTTCTCCTTGCTTGTGCGTGCTCTTGAGAGAGGGAGTGTGAGAGTGTGAGAGAGTGAGTGTGTGGGAGTGAGGGATCAAGCAGCTATGGTGGATGGAGCTTGAAGATGGAGGAGGCTTGAGGATGCTTGAGCTAGCATCTAGGATCGTGGATCTACCAGTGTGTGTGAGAGAGGAGGCAACTCATATCGACATCAAGATAAGCTCACTACACTCGTAGGATCATCGACGGCGTGTCGGCTAGGTGAGAGATAGCCATTAGAGCTTGCTTGAAACGCTTGAAACAATAAGCGATCCGTGGGACTTGGCTGTTGATCGTGAGCTCCCTCTACATTTTTGGTTCCATTGCTAGGACTAACGGATTCAAGCTTGAGCACTTGCACGCCTCATATCGAGCATCGAAGTAAGGGATTCATCCCTGAAACGGAGCTTGAGATAGGTAGGAAGTTTGGGTGTTTTGATCTTCGAAACAAGTAAGTATTTTGGGGCAGCTTGTTTGTTTGATGATTGGAAAACATGGAGAAATCATTTCAGTTTGTTGCTTTCGATTCTTGTTGCATTTAGCATAGGATAGGATTAGGAAATCAAATCGGGAAAGGGTTTTTTTAACCATTGCAAAACAGGGCAAAACAAGGCATAAATCATGCAAAAAATGGAAAAAATCTTGCTTGAGATGCTTAATGTCAGCAAGTGAGTGATTGGGAGTGTCAAAACCTTACCTGAGAAGGGGTTTAAGAGCCAAGAGGCCAAGGGAGAGCTCATTTGCAAACATTGCACAGAGAGAGAGAGAGAGAGACCCCGCAAAGATTCGATTCGATCTCGTCATCGAAGAGCCTACCGCTCACCTCAGGTATACCAATTACTTCCCTTGGCACCCTAGTTAGGATCTAGAAGTTTATGCTGCGAGTGATTGTCTAAATTGTGAGATTTGATCAAAATCATCGTCGCACTACATTCATTGCGTCGCGTTCGGCCCGTCCGAGCGGCCATTTCTGGGTCGAATCCCAAAATCAGCCCTCAGTCCTTGCCATTCGACCAACTCGGCCCGAAAATCCTAATCGACCCTTGGCCCAAAGTCTACTCGGCCTGTCCGAGTGACGGCACTCGGCCCCATTGACCAACTCAGCCCTCGGTCCAAGACCTGATTTGGCCCTTGGCCTATCCGAGCGACCCCGTTTGAATGGCAAGACTCGGCCCTCGGCTCGTGAAAAGTTAGGCCCTCGAACCAGTGTGATTCGGCCCTCGGCCCATGTGTCTCGGCCCGTCCGAATCACCCACTTGGCCCCTACAATTTGGACCAGTTGGGCCGATGTGAATTTGTCTCAAATTTTCAAAAATTTGACCTGACCCAGCTAGAGCTCAGCAACGCAAATTGTCGCAAGTCCTCCTGATGCTCAAAACTTGATTCTGGCTCACGGAATAGACAAAATCGTAAGGTGCAGCCGCTTAGCAGCTTGAGTAGGCTGTCGAGAGACCTAGAGATCTAGAGGCAACCCGCTGAGCCATAAAACCCTAATTGGACTAAAAAACGAGCAAGGCAACGTAACAGAAAAACCCTGAACCCCGTCAAGATGGCCAAAGAATTGATCGACAAAGCCTATCAGGCCCAAAACGAAGCGAGAGTGCGTAAGATGCTTAGAGATTGTTTGACGTACTCACCTGGAATTTTTGCACTTGAAGTACACTTAAGGAAAATTGAAAGCCTGATTCAGCACAAGTGCACTGGAAAGAACACACACACTGAGTGGAGATAAATTGAGAATTGTATTTAATAACTCAAGGAACTCATTCAAATAAACCACTCAAGGAACCCACCAATAGGAGAGGACTCAAAGACGTAGACAAACCATCAACATGCAAAGTAGGACCAAGCAAGCAGCACCAACGAAGTGGATTTGACAAACCTACTCAACCTGATCGATAGCTTAGTGGAGCACGACTCGACTATGGCAGAAGAAAGCTCACACCGTAGGTCTAGTGAGGAACTCGACTTAGGCATCTTCCCAAAGGCTATTCAGCAGAGCAGCTGGTCAATAGCTACGATGCGCATGCCTGATATGAGCACCGTGGCAGGACAGTAGATGCTATCATTGCAGACTTAGAAGAAGAGAGAAAGCTAGCCCACAAGGCATTGCAAAGCATAGTCGAATACAATAGAGACCAGTAGACTAGCAGCCAAAGGGTGACCAGCTTTCCACAAATATGACCAAAAGGGTGTCAAAAAATAATGATTTCCCTTAGTATTTAAATGCTCACAGTTTGCAATTTATAGCTTGTTGTAATAAATCATAATAGTAGGTTTAAAAAAAAGCCAAAGGTAGAGCTATCACAAATACATGACCAATTGCAACTACTAGGAAGCAAATACATCTAACAGAGTGAAAAAGAGCAATGAGCACCAAGAACTATCAACTAAGCAGGGTGTCAAACAAGATACATCTCATAGACATAAAAGTCATGCATGTAATAAGTCTCAGGGTAATAAAAGAGAGTAAGCACATGCACAATTGATAGAACAGAGTAAGTAAGGCTCAATATAGAGCCATTCAAGATGCATACAAGCACGGAGTTGCATGAGGTGCAGTGGGTGCTGAACTTAGCCGGTAGAAACCGAATATATCATGAGAGAGCCCTAGAAGGAGACTTAACGCTAAGCAAGCTTCTCATAAAGTGACTGCTAGACAACACCGCAGCAAAGCAAAGTACCACAACATTGGCGACATCACTGCTGGCAAGATTAGGAGCAATCTAAGGCTCTAAGAGCTAGTCTAAAATTCCAGTAGTCGCAAAGCAACTCGACAAGTATCAACCCCACGACGATCTATACAGCTTTGTAGAGCAATTCGAGTAAGTCTGCAAAGCCAACGGCCTCAGCAACCTAGCTCAGTGCTCTCAAGCATTCAGGCTTTGCTTAGGTGACAAGGGTAGGACTTGGTATACAAGCTTAGATGCCACAGAGCGAGCCAACTTCAATGGCCTCAAGAATATCTTCATTAAGAGATTTGCCGAGCCTGGATACTCCGACAATCTGCTAGTACGACTGATGAATGTCAAGCAAAAAGAGAAGGAGGACATTCACGATTACCTAACCCATGTGAGGAGTCTCTTCAAGAGAATCCCTACGGGCGAATGATTGACTGAAAGAGAAGTTTCAACTGTATTCATCAGCAGAATTCCAAACGAGGAACTGTATAAGGCTTTGGCAGGCAACTCGAGCTTGCAGTGAGACGTGCTAGCTAGGGTTTTTGAGGAAGCCATCAAAGTTGACGATCAGCTGAAAGAGCGGAGCTCCAAGAGCTCAAACTCAGAAGAAGCCAACTCGCAAAGTTCAAAGAGAGCGTCAACCTCTAGTGAACGATCAGTCCCATCACCCCAAGATAAGGGGAAAGCCATCGAGACAAACCAAGACTTAGCTGATGTCAAGATGGAGATAGCCAAGCTACAAGACATGTTGAGATGACCAACGCGCCCACACGTCCAATGCGTTTACTATGGCGGAAACCACTTGCCAGCCGAGTGCCAAGACCCTAGGTCGAGACCTTGTGCTAACTGCGGCAAGTTCGGTCATGACGTCGGGCGTTGCAGATTGCCGAGAAGACTTCTGTACTCGCAACTATACAGCTAGCCTTACCTAGCAAACAGGCCGCAGCCACTCTTTGGAAGGGGAGCCCCATTGTCCCTTCCTGTGCCTAACGACATTAAGCCAGCTATTCCTAGGATGGACATAAACCCTACAGGCATACCTAGACCGTCTGGTCCCTACGTGACCCATCCACCGAGTGAAGCTCCAGTCCACTACGTGGAAGAGCCAAACGAAAAAGAGACTTACGTATACCCTTATGTTTCTCACGACGACGAGGGCAATGCAGTCCTTATGGACTATAGACCAGTACCGATGATGGCATTAGGAAGAGGAAGAGGTAGAGGCCTAGAAGGGTAGACGCAGGATCCAATCATCTGTTGGACTTGTGGTCACCCAGGTCATGTCTCATCATGTTGCCCTGAGAGGGAGCAACAGAACAGAGATAAAGCTGACCTAAGGTGCATTGAGTGCGGAATCACCCATCTCTTCATCGATTGCCTAAAGTGAAAACCTTCTTCAAGTTCAACCAACGTACCATCTATCCCATTGGGGCTGTTTGGTGTCGAGGACCTCGATGGGGAGGCCACACCTATCCCATTACGGATCATGACCCGTGCGCAGACAAAGCAGGCCGGCATATCACTGCCAGGACGACCTAGCAACCTCGATGCAACCTCGATAGGGAAGAAGAGCCACATGCAGAGAAAGAAGAGGTCGGAAGCTAAGATTGCACTGAAAACTAAGAGTGCTACAACTCTACCTGTTGGAAAGAAGGTCACAGATGCAGAGGCCGAAACTTCAACCCCTAAGACGGTCGAAAAGGGAACTGCCAAGGTAGGAGAATACCCGCATCTGAAGTGCCAACTAGAGGCCATAGAGAAAGTGAAGGACTGGGTGAAAGAGGTCCAAGAGCACTTAAGGGACGTTGAGCCCATCCTAGAGGACAAGATGGATGATCTCCCCAGCATAAGCACCCCAATCTCACCCCCTTGACCAAAGTCAGAAGATGCGACCGCACCACAAGCAGCATCGCTTAGGCTAAGCCTTGATGCTGCAAGCCCGCAAATTAGTCACACGGCGATTGGCTAGGACAATCCGATTTAGGAGAGAGGAGAGTAACCAATGACCTCCTTACCATGCTAGTAACGACCCCTGTGACGTTAAGCCTGGGAGACCTGCTTAAGCAGCATCCCATCCTATGGCAAGACCTGAAGCAGTGGGTTGAGGGGTCACGAGAACAAGCTGCTGATTTGCACGATCGTGATGCAGAAACACAAATACCAAGTCTAACACTGCACTTTGTGCCAAAATCCTTGCACGTTAATGCTTTCTGGGAAGGCACCGAGATGCATGCAGTATTACCTCCTAGCGCTAGGCGACACGATGAGTGGGATCGTAGACACGGGAGCCGGGATTAGTGTGCTGAGCCGCACAATACTTCAGACTTGGGGAAACCCACCTATCGAGACCGCATGATTTAATGTCACATTAGCAAACGGCATGAGAGTGAAGCCATTCGGGGTACTTAAAAACTGGCCAGTGAAAATTGCAGGTGTCTAGTTCTCTACCGACTTTATAGTCATGAAGGGAGTGGACTACGATATCCTATTAGGCCGACCTTGGATGCGCAATGCCATAGTTATTGAATATTAGGGTAACGGCTTGATCTTCCTAGGAAACAGAACGGAAGCTGTGAGGGTAGAGATGGACACTTGGAAGACCTCACCGGTCGACATGGATGCCATCTCCGCGATGCTTAAAGGTAACGCTCAAGTCAAGAAGACTTATGGGCCCTTAACCAAGTATATCCCATGCCTAGAGGATGAGCGAGATTAGATGCATGTCCTTGCTACAATCAACCTGCCGTTCTTGGATCATGAGGCATATGAGCAAGCCATCAAGATGATGGGCAAGTATAATGGCACACCCTCCATACCAATTTGCATGGTGGCAAGAACCCTTCATGGAAGACCTAAGCCCGTCACTTTCCAAGTGCCAAACAATAAAAGAGAACTCCAGGAGATTCTGGAATACTTAATGGACAAGCTAGTTGACAATCCAGTAGCAAACTTCAAACCACTCCAGGATCTCTTAGACAAATCCAAGTGGCAATGGACCAAGGTGCATGACTTAAACCTCATGTACAACTGGGCCCTAGTCCCTAATCAATGACAAGAGATATACTAAGCCCTAGGAGACCTGACATAGAGGACTCTAATGATGAGTAAGAAGACTATCAATCCTTCAGTGATGAAAGTGGGGGTGAGATAGATACTGTAGAATACGACACTGAGGGACATGAAATAGAACAAATAGGGCAGACTCCAAGCCACAAAAAAAGAATGTCTTCAAGATAGAGCGAGGGGTCATGCATATGGATTGTAATCACGCCTGGTTAGAACACATAGGAGCCATCTGAACTGCGACCGCCAGGGGAGACCACCTCTTCTAGCGAAGACGGGGAGTGTTGGGTGGAGGTAAGTTCGGGTAGTGACCCAGAAATACCTAGGCCGCCCAAGACCCGACACACCAAGGGGGACCTACCTGTTCACCTAAGGTACAGACGATTGAAGCAAGAAAGGGCGAAACAATCGAGGGACACACGAACAGACGAATAGCAAAAACCATGGGACCTCCCTAAAAGATTTACGAAATTCAAGAAAGGAGATAGGGTAGTGATCCTGTTGGGTGCCAAACGGCAAGGGCAAACAAGGGAACCAATCGAGAGACCAGCCAAGGTCAAGGAGGTGAACCTAGCCCAAGAAGGGGAGACACCCCAACCAGCCTTCATTGCCGATGTCTTAACTAAGGAAGAAGAAACGAGTCTTGTCGCTCTCTTGCGAGAGTACGTAGACGTATTCGCTTGGTCCTTGGAAGAGCTCAAAGGGGTAGATCTGAGTTTAGTGACTCATAATATACCCATGACACCAGACGCAACGTCGATGAAGCAGCGAACGTACCCTATGAATCCAAAACACACTCATGCTATCAAGGAAGAGATTGATAAGCTTATGAGAGCGGGATTCATTTACAAAATTGAGCACACGGATTGGGTATGACCCATAGTCATCGTGATGAAGAAAAACAAAAAAATCAGAGTGTGAGTCAATTACAAGAAGGTGAACGTTGCTACTAAGAGGGATAATTACCCATTGACATACACCGATTACATGCTTGAAAGTGTGGCGGGCAAGGAGGCCTACAGTTTTCGGGATGGCCTCTTAGGATACAATCAGGTGCAAGTGCATCCTGCCGATAGGCATAAGACTGCCTTCGCCACTGAGTGGGGCATCTTTGCTTAGTCATGCCTTTCAAGTTGACTAATGCCCCTGCCACTTTCCAACACCTCATATGCACCATATTTAAAGACATGCTTCGCAAAGAGTTGGAAGTCTTTGTCGATGACCTCTGCATGCACTCGACCTGGATGGAACACTTAGACAAACTCCAAGCAGTCTTTGAGCGGTGTTGCCTGTATCGTCTCTTCTTGAACCCCTTAAAATGCCAGCTTTGGGTGAAGCATGGATGTATCCTAGGCCACGTGGTTATCCTTACCTTAGGTCTCCTTGTAAAATAGATCATGGACAACCCCGTCATCCTTGGTTGGTTAGCTTGCTAGTTATCTCCTAGATCCCTCGAAGTACCTATGTACCTTTATCTTTGATCTTAATTGATCAAGATTGTATATCCCCTTGACCATGGTTCGTTAAGATGGTTCTCTTTAGAACACTCCTACTCCATCTTAAGTATAATCTTCTTAAGCCCTCTTAATAATACTCACAGGCGCTTAACTATCCCTCTTGAAGTCGCCAAGGACTTTGACGTGGTACTCATGAATCTCAGTCCCATTTGGTAAATTACAAACAACGTTGAATTAAAGAATGGCATTGCCACTGACTTCTCAAAAGACAGGGTTATTGTTGACCTTCCACCCCCAATCAATTATAAGGGAGTCCAATGCTTCTTAGGCCATACGGCATACTATCGGCGGTTTGTGCTGAATTACGTGTTGATGGCCAGACCTTTATACAAGCTGCAAATTGTCTTTGAATGGACTGAAGCATGCCAATGAGCATATGAAGAGTTGAAGAAGACTCTAACCACAGCGCCAATTCTACGAGCCCCAAATTGGACCATTACCTTCCACGTGCATATCAATGCTTCTAAATTTGCTGTGGGGGCAGTATTGTGCCAACCTAGTGAACACAACCTAGACTATCTAGTGAGCTTTGCTAGCAGACAACTCACTGAGATGGAAATGAACAACTCGATGACAGAAAGAGAGGGCTTGACCATGGTGTTTGCTGTGAAAAAGTTTCGGCATTATCTATTGGCTACACCCTTTACCTTTTTCGTGGACCATCAAGCCTTGCTATATCTAGTGAATAAACCTTGCGCTACAGGATGCATAGCTCGGTGGCTCTTGCTTTTGGAGCTTGACTTCTCCATGGTTGTACGAAAGGGAAAATAGCACTACATGGCTGACCATATATCATGCATCCCCACAGAAGAAGCCGCTGGAGAAGGCATTGCCGATGAATTGCCAGACGCCCATATCTTTAACCTTTCCAGCGAGAGAGATTTATTCAAGGCCAATCTAATGCCATATTGGGCAGATGACATAGTCCAAGTGCTTGAGCACGAACTACCTAAGCGACCGATAGAGAAGGCAAGACTTAGGTGACTCATTCTCAATATCCAACCCTACCAGTTGATAGCAGGCCAGTTGTATCGCCTAGGGCAAGATGGATTGCTGCCCAGATGCGTATGCGAGTACGAGATGCACGACGTGCTCTCAGAGGCACATAGCAGAATTGCTGGTGGACACTTTAGCGGAGACACAACGGCCCACAAGGTCCCGCAGTCTCAACTATGGTGGCCAACGTTGTTTCGTAATGCAGCACGATTTGTTAAGCATTGTGATGACTATCGATGGACAAAGGTCCCGATTCGCAAGGATCAAATGGATTTGACCCCAATCATTGCACGACAACCCTTCAAAAAATGGGGAATCGACTTCATAGGACCCATCACCCCTGCTGCACAGTATTCGCAGGCCAAATACATCATTGTGGCCACAGACTACCTAACGAAATGGGCAAAGGCGAGAGCAACATGAAAGAGCGATGCTCGAACAACTGCCAAGTTCTTGTGGGAGCAGGTAATCTCACAATTCGGCTGCCCCATCGAACTAGTCAGTGACCAGGGCACACACTTCATCAATGAAGTGATAGCGCATCTCCTATCCACCTTCCTAATTATCCATCGAAAATCCTCTCCATACTACCCTCAAGCAAACGGCCAGGCAGAATCCACGAATAAGATTCTTGTCAACGTCCTGACCACCAAGGTAGTCTCTGTCAAGATTGTGGGAGAGAAGGAAGGAGTCTCGCTTGAAGCTTTCTTGCTTGCACAATGGGGGAAGACACACAAGGGTGGAGGCTGAAAACAGTTTTCCTCTTCTTAGTTGTGTAAGCCAAAAGAACTCAAGTACAAAGAAATAGAAGAACCCTCTATATGGGTCTCAAACCAAACTCAACTAACTAAGGTGGCATACTAACTGAGCCACGAACTAGAGTAGATAAGGATAGCTATCATGTGGCTATTATTCATGGGCGGTGTACCAACCGCATCTGCAACTGACAAGTCGGTGACATAAATACACAATGGTCACCCTGGCGTATCACGAGTGGAGCTCGATATCTCAACACTCCCCCTCGAGCTCAATCCCAATTCCTGCACACCAAGCAGGTCTCTGAACTTGCGCAGCTTCTCTGCGCCCAATGCCTTCGTGAATATGTCAGCTACCTGATCCTCTGTGCTGACATAAACTAGATCAATAAGACCTAGTAAAACCCTCTCTCGCACATAGTGATAATGCACCTCAATGTGCTTTGTTCTAGCATGATAGACTGGGTTATTTGCCAAGTGTATACTACTCATGTTGTCACAATAAATGACAACTGGCCCATCTGTAGACTGATGCATATCATAAAGTAGCTTATGCAACCAAGCTACCTCACATGCAGCCATTGCTGCACCCCTGTACTCAGCCTCTGTGCTCGACAAGGCAACTGTAGGCTGTTTCTTGCTGCTCCAAGTGACTGCAGCACTCCCAAAAGAGAATACATATCCACTGGTAGATCGTCTATCAGAAATACTACCAGCCCAATCAGCATCAGTGTATCCATGCAACTGTATCTGAACCCCAGTCTCATAAAACAGTCCATACTGCAATGTGGACTTCACATACCTAAGTATGCGTCTAGCCGCATCCAAATGTGGTTTCCTTGGAGCCTGCATAAACTGACTTACCAATCCAACAGCATAGCTCAAATCTGGCCTGGTAATAGTCATATAAATCAAACTTCCTACTATGCGTCTGTACATAGTAGGGTCTTCTAGAAGCTCACCTGCATCTGTGCTCAGCTTCACATTTTGCTCCAAAGGAACTGAAATAGGCTTACAGCCTGTCATCCCATATTTGGACAGCATGTCCAATCCATACTGCCTCTGCAAGAGCTGTATCCCACTTGGTGATCTAATCACCTCAATGCCCAAGAAATAACGCAGCTCTCCCAAATCCTTCATCTCAAACTTCTGCTTCAATAGCATTTTCACATGAAGGATATCTTCATCACTGTCACCTGTCATAATCAAATCATCAACATAAATGACAAGTAGCATAATACCTTTCTCTGTTTTTCTCACATAAAGTGAGAAATCTGCCTTGGAAATCTGAAAGCCAATAGTGACAAGATACTGTCCTATCTTGTCAGACCATGCTCTAGGTGCTTGCTTCAAGCCATACAAGGCTTTCTTCAACCTGCAAACAAACTCAGGATGAACAGCATGCACATAACCTGGTGGCTGCTCCATATAGACCTCTTCTTGCAAATCACCATGCAAGAAGGCATTCTTTACATCCATCTGATGTAAAGACCATCCCTTTGATGCAGCCATAGCAATGACTGCTCTTACGGTTGCCATCCTTGCAACCGGACTAAATGTTTCTTCATAGTCAATGCCATATGTTTGTGCATACCCCTTGACTACTAATCTTGCCTTGTATCTGTTCACAGAACCATCTGCATTGTGCTTCACCTTATAAACCCACTTACAGCCAATTGCATTCTTACCTTTAGGCAAAGGTACTAACTCCCATGTAGCATTTGCTTCCAAGGCATCCATTTCTTCATCCATGGCTTTCTCCCATTTTTCTTTTCCCATGGCTTGCTCAAAAGAAGTGGGTTCTGGTTCCTGTATCACCTTCACCATATATGCATAGTGAGTGGCTGTAAATCCATCATATTTCAGCCTATCCACAGGATACCTAGTTCTCGTAGACCTGCGCAAAGTAGGTTCACTCCCAGGTGCTCTCAAAACATCCCTAGTCTTCCTTACTCCAGGTGTAACAATAGAAGGAATACCCAACTCATCATCAATGCTGTATTCTGAGCCACTGGATTCACCATCCACATAAGAGTGACCTGCATTCACATCAAACATGGGCTGATCAACCTTCTCTTTTCCTTTTCGTGATACCTGCATACCACTATCTGCATTACTTTGAGAAGATTCTCTTGATCTCAATCTGCCTGTCCATGGCGAAGAATGTGAACCAATACTAGAGGACGCTCCAGGTCCACTAATATTTTGTGACTGCTGCTGTGAATTTTGTGCAACATTACCATTTTGTGCATCTACATCATCAATCACATTTACTGGTTTATACCAGCTACTCATCTCATCAAAAACAACATCTCTGCTCACTGTAAACTTACGAGTAGAAGGGTTATAGCATCTATACCCTTTTTGCTGCAGAGAGTAACCAATAAAGATGCACTTCTCAGCTTTTGGATCCAACTTGGATCTCAACTCATCTGGCACATGTACATAGGCAATGCAACCAAAAATTTTCAAATGAGAAATATCTGGTTTCCTACCAGTATACCTCTCCTCTGGAGTCATCCCATGTATTGCTGCAGTGGGAGTCCTGTTCATTATATAGACTGATGTAGCAACTGCTTCAGCCCAATAAAAATCTGGCAAGTCTTTTTCATTGAGCATGGCACGAGATACCTCTCCAATATGCCTGTTTTTCCTTTCTGCAATTCCATTTTGTTGTGGGGTATAACTGCATGAATATTGCTGCTTTATGCCATGCTCCTGCAAGAACTTTGCAAACTCATTTGAGAGGTACTCTCCCCCTCCATCTGACCTTAGGCATTTTATTTGCAGACCTGTTTCTTTTTCAGCCATAGCTTTAAGGGTTTTGAAATGCCCAAACACTTCACTTTTCTTTTTCATAAACTACACCCAAACTTTTCTGCTATAGTCATCAATAAACGTGACAAAATAATGACAGCCTCCAAGAGATTCAGCTTTCGTAGTCCACACATCAGAGTGGATTAATTCCAATGGCTTCTTACTCTCTTGAACATGTCTAGGAAATGGTTTCCTTGCCTGTTTTCCAAACTGACAGGCTTCACATACCTTATGCATTTCTGCAACCTTGAATTTTGGCAAACCTGCAACAATATTTTGGGCCTGCATTGATTTAAGTCGCTGTACATTAACATGACCAATGCGTTTATGCCAGATATCAATATCTGCAACTACACCGGTCCCATGTGCAAACATTGCTGCACTCAATTCAGACATGTCTGCATCCAGTGTAAACATTCTGCCCTTCTTCTTTCCTTTTGCTATCAAGCGACCTTTATTTTTCATATCCTCAACAAAGCATCCATGAGGATTAAATCTGACCTGCAAGCCCTGCTCAACCATTTGACCGACAGAAACCAGATTCTTGGTGATATTCGGGACATGAAATACATCGGACAAGTATTTCTTTTTTCCATCCTGCATAGACAATGGAATTTTTCCAATCTGCACAATAGGATGTGCAGTATCATCACCAGTCTCCACAAATCCTGGTTTTTCCATTTCCCTTGCATCCTCCATCCATTCTGCATGACCTGTCATGTGGTTTGATGCACCTGAGTCAACATACCATACATCATTTCTTTCTTTTGCACTTGTCACAGAATTGTTCATGTGCTGCACCATGAACAAATGCTCATTTCTGTCATCACCCTGTCTGCTAGAAGATGCATAATTCCCTTGTTGCAGTTTTCCATTCATGATGTCATTCTGCTTTTTATAGCAGTCTTTAGCCATATGACCCATTTTACCACAATAGTAGCATTCAACATTACTGTTTGCATTTTGGCCTCTTTGCCATCCACCACGACCTCTTTGGCTCCCCCTGCCTCTAGAGTTACCACGTCCTCCTCCATAGGACTGGTTTTCTTGAGTTTGCTGCATACTCTGATTTCTACCACGGCCTCCAAATCGGCCTCCTCTACCTCTGCCTCTACCTCTTCCAGCATTTGAGTAGAAGACAGCTTCTTTTGAAGTTCCTCCTGAAGAAGATGCACCACCATTTCTCTGCTCCTCAGAAATTAGAAGAGCAATCAACTCCTCAAAATCAGGAAATCTTTCACGAACTGAAATGGATGTCCGAAACTGTGCATAATCCTTTCCTAGACCATTCAAGGTCACGGAAACTAAATCATCATCTTCCACTGGCGACCCAATGGAAGCAAGTGCATCTGCAATCTTCTTCACCTTCATGTGGTAGTCGTTGATGCTCATACTTTCTCTCTGCACATTATGCAACTCTTGCTTGAGCTGCATTTTCCTGGCTTGCGTATTTGTGCTATACATTTTTGACAAAGTATCCCATGCCTCCTTTGGCGTACTTGCATCCTGAATATGCACAATCATAGAGTCCGAAATACTGATAGACAGCCAGTACATAACTTTCCTGGCTCTCTCATGCCATGCTTTGAATGCCTGCATTTGCTGTTGATTGGGAACATCAGGAAGAATTGGTTCTTCTTCATTTCCTGCAACAAATTCCCAATATCCTTTTCCCATAAGGAAATTCGTCATTCTAAACTTCCATGCTTGGAAGTTGTTCTTGTCAAGTTTTTCAGTGACAATCTGGGAAAGAGAATCAGATGCCATTACAGAAGACTGCAAAAAATTCTGTCACTGCAAAAACCACAGCTTCACCCTCACAAGGGAAAAACTGTAAAACTGGCGAAAGTGGTATTTGACCACACAGTCACTTCCTAGTGACGATTTTGCATAAACAGGAACCAAGGATGATTCTGTAACCCAATGTCTTTGCACACAAGCATACGATGCAATTTCTGTGGTAACTTTTCACGAACCTGTAGAGCAGTGGTTGCAAAGCATAAAACAGGGCTTTCTTCTGAGTGCGTGCAGAAAACTTCCGCCTCCAAAACAGGCCCCGAAATGGCCTCAAATCAAAAAAACTACCCTCTTGCTTCACCGCGAAGGGCGTCTCAACCTGAGACAATGCACTCCTGCAATTTCCGGTTGTGCTGCCTGCACAGATCTGCTCCCAAAACAGAAAATGAAAGCAACACTGCTCCTCTTACCAGAACACCGCGAGCTTGGCTTGCTTTCTTGAGCTCCTTACCACGAACAAGGCTCTGATACCATGTCAAGATTGTGGGAGAGAAGGAAGGAGTCTCGCTTGAAGCTTTCTTGCTTGCACAATGGGGGAAGACACACAAGGGTGGAGACTGAAAACAGTTTTCCTCTTCTTAGTTGTGTAAGCCAAAAGAACTCAAGTACAAAGAAATAGAAGAACCCTCTATATGGGTCTCAAACCAAACTCAACTAACTAAGGTGGCATACTAACTGAGCCACGAACTAGAGTAGATAAGGATAGCTATCATGTGGCTATTATTCATGGGCGGTGTACCAACCGCATCTGCAACTGACAAGTCGGTGACATAAATACACAATGGTCACCCTGGCGTATCACGAGTGGAGCTCGATATCTCAACAGTCTCTGCCTCTCACACAGCGACTAGGATAACAAGCTGATGGCAGCCTTTTGTGGGCTTACTGTACAGCTTATAAAACGGTTGTCGGCCAGACCTCCTTTAGGTTGACCTATGGAACCGAAGCAATTCTCCCTGTAGAATTCTTCGTGCCTAGCCTGAGAATAGCACTTCACGAACGATGGGATGGAAAGGAGGCATGGATGCAACACCTAGTTGAACTCGAATGCCTCTCGGAGACTCGCCTTCTAGCCACTCATGTGCAGAGCCGCAGTTTCTATCGAGTCAGAGACTCGCCTTCTAGCCCATATGGGGACCGCTCATACGCACTTCTCGACAAGTGCATAGCCGCAGTTTCTATCGAGTCTGAGACTGTACCAATGTGTTGCCAAATGCCAAAGATGTAGGCACGGAGTCCCTGCTAGGGCGAACCTTCAAAAAGCAAACTCATTGCAACGTTGATTATGAGTTGCAATGCATCCACCTCGCCATGGGTAGCGTTCGCAGTGTTACAACCTTCAGCAAGGGCTGCGCAACCTATCATAGTCTGCAAGGCCACCAGTAGAAGTATTAGCAGCCAAATCTAAGGAGGGGGGTAGTGCTCAGCCACCACCCACCAATTCTCAAGAATCATTGCTCATAGCAGCAAAAGCTAAGTCCCAATAGCCTAGGTTTCAATGGAAGCCTAAACAGCCGCAACCACCACCTAAGGAGTCGATGCACACATCCTCATAAGACCCGAAACTCTAAACCTAGGAAACCAAGGCGCAGTCACAAAAATCGATGCATGATCAAGCAAAGATAGGTCCCTAAAGCCCTCTTGCACGTGCAAGGCTACTATGATTGAAATACCTGGATATGCATCCCTAAAGCCCACACAGCCAAAGGCATCACTCGTACGCCGCCCTCAAGCTTCATCACCCCAAGTCCCATAGAACCTCAAAACCATAGGCCGCAGCGCTTTCCAGACCCACATCCATCAAGCTCATCCACGCACATACCCAAGAGAGTCAAACAAGCCTATCGTCCCAATCGACAGACATCGTCACATGAGTCATCACCCGCTAGAGCCAATCCAACTACCTTGATCCATTCTGAAGGCAGCAGTCCATCGGACTTCACTACTACTTCCCCAACCCTAATCCAAGAGGTCCAACCGCAATCTCAAGAGCACCCGCAACCGCAACTATTCATTGTTAAAGGCTCTAGTGCTATCAAACCCCAACCGCCAACACGTCTTAAACCCTCCTATGAGCGAAAATCATTTTTGGCACTGGCCTCAGAACTAGCTGAAGATACGGGGGATGACGTGGTTGATTGCGTTAGATGACTAGATGCCACTTTCAGAGAGCTAGCTCTGAGCTACGACTGCTTGGACTTAGGCCTGTTGCCCGAACACTTTGCAACTGAAGTTCGTACAATGCCTTGTTCTTGGGAGACATTTGAACTTGCCTTCGCAAAAGCAGCTAAACCCGCTGCTGAACTGCTCAACAGCGAGATCTCCAAAGAGCAAGCCCTCAAACAGCGCCTCATCACGTCATATGATCAACGAACCACTTTTGCCATCACTGACTAAGAAATTGCAGAATTATCAAAACTTGTTGATATTGAATCCCCGTTCTTGAGGCATTGGTACACTCTTAGGTTGCAATGGGAAGTTGAAGGGTGCCAAGTCATGACAAATGTTGAGCAGTGCTGCGCAATCAAAATAGCAGAGTACGACCCCACACTCATTTCACACCAACCTCGTATAGGGTGTTAACCACTCTTCGTGGCCGATCCATGGAAGAGCACATCAAAGGACACCCTTACCTCGATCGCCTATTGACATAGGAAGAGTTACATATTGCTAGCCGCATCGCTTCCGGTGACTTTCTAACAGATGTTCTCACTTACATCACACACGTGAGCATTCGACCTTTTGATCTAGACTGCAAAGCTTAGTTAGAGTATAACCCCGATTTCTACACTTGGTTCCTATGGTGGTAACTCCTAGACCCATTGCAAAATGCTCTTGACCTCCTAACCTTCAATCCTAGGAAGGATTCTTCTCGAGCTGAAAGGGGAGGGGGGTGAGATGAATCAAATTAAAACCAAGGAAAATCAAGCAAAATGCATAAACACATAAACAACGAGCAAGGTAGGAAAAATGACACGAGAACTTTGAAATAAAGGGCAAAAAGTTAAAGTGTGAAGAGAAGATTCTACAATGGATTGGATTTTAATACTTTCATTCAATAAACATATAGAGTCTTTCTTTTCCAGCAAATTATGACTTTTTCAGTAAATTATTATTTTGAAAGCACTAATGGAAACTTGGGATCATGACAGGAACAAAAGATGTCACAGCAAGACCACGCCCACCGACTTCATTCACGGAGGAGGAAAGAACGCAATACCACATCACCCTTGAAAACCGTGCCTACAACCAGCTCAAGTTTCGAACCATTCATAACATAGAGGGTGTGGTGGCCAAGGAGAAAGCGGCCAACAGAGTCATCGAGCAGTGCAACCTCACCAAGTACCTTGAGAATTTTGCGTAAGAGCCTGACCACACGAAGTGTGTGGAGTTTCTCAAGACATACGACCTTGACCAGGAGTGCGGCACCGTGATGGTGGAAAGGGGAGAAAATGCTAAACAGGTGCAGGTTCAGTTAAACCTAGCCTTGGTGGAGAAGGCATTGGGATTGCAGCCAAAGGTAGAGAAAAAGCATAAGAGAGATGTTTATGCCATGCTGAAAATGAAAAGGGAGGATGTGCTAACTAATGACGGCATCAGCATCCAGGACATTCATGATGCGAAAGCCAGACTACAAGTGAAGCTAGTACATGCGCTCTTCTCCACCCAGTGCTACAACTCCCTAATGCATCGAATCAACGTGCCTGTGCTGGAGAATGTAGCAGCTCACACCTTGGATGAAGTCGACTGGAATGGATATGTACGCAAAACCATTGAGGCAACTAAAGCACTAGCTTTAGGAAGTATACCAATAGGTGGGGAGTCCCCAGCTTCTAAGGCCACAGAAAGAAAGAAGGCCTCGTCCAAGGCCTCATTCATTGGCTATGGAATAATTTTGACTGCGCTCATCCAAGAGGCAGTGAAGGAGACACAAGGTGCAGAAGAAGGAGAGGAGAAATGCCTGACAGGTCACCCCCTCACCAGGACCAAGAGAGGTCTAGTGACAGGACAGAGAATGATGAGAAAGGGCGGGAATAAGAAGAACAATCGGCCCAAGAAACCCAAGAAGAAGACGACACAAAAGAAAAAGAAGTAGGATGAAGGCCGCAAGAAGGAGAAAGAGGATTTGGGGATGGCAAAAAGAGAATCCCTCAAGGAGGCTGAGGAGAGGGAGAAGAAGAAGAAACAGGAAGAAGAAAATGCAAAGGAAGAAGTCAACAAGGCTCAAAAGGTGTCGAAACATGAGGCCGAGGAGAGGAAAAGGAAAGAAAATGAAGAAAAAGAGAAATTGGAGGAAGCATTAGGGGAGTTTTGAGGTCTCAAAAATGCCCTATAAGAGATCCTAGAGAGAGAAATAAAAAGTTAAAATATCAAAATTCCATCAAACTTGGAAATCTAGGTCGCCATAAAGTTGGCAAAGGTTGTCATAATGAAGATATTACCTCTCCTCATTAAAGTGAAAACTAATATTCAATTTGAATTTTGGTGGATACTCTATTGCCTCCCTCCATCGTTTCTCTCTTCTTCTTTTCTCCTTCTTAGTAGTCTCTTCTTTGTTTTCGTTCTTGCTTCTAATCATATCCTTAGCTATGGATCAATCACCCAATGATCTCTATAACTCAGCTATGGATCAATCATCCAATGATCTCTGTAGCTCTCATAAAAGACCTCTCTATCATCTTCATATTGAGTTGGATAGTGAGTATGAACCAATAAGAAAGAGAACAAAATCTATCACGATTATAGAGTCTATGAAACATATACTGAGGTTTGAAGGAAAGAAGAATATTGATCTTTGGTTAGATGGAAAGCTATATCCCAAAGATCCTAGCAGAAATAGCACTCCTCCTTTCTATAATAGCTCATCATTAATGAGGTTTATTGGTGATGGCTACAATGGATTTTTAGGTTATACACTTAACCTTGTTGCAGAAAAGGATATCCTTGGACTAGAGAATCATCTTTTGATGAAACACAATATAGAGTTGTTGTAGAAGCTAGAGGATTGTCAACAAAAAATTCATTCATTGGAAAAGCGTATCAAAGCTTATCAACGAAAGCAAACTTTATTAGGCCTTCAAAATCAACAAAGAGCTCTTAAAAATATTGAGAATCTCAAACGAGGAGGAGGAGACTGTGGTAAAAGAATCCAAGCATCAAGGTATATTTTTTTTCACTTTGAAAATCTTAAATATGGCTTTATTTAAATTACTTGTATTGATTTGTGATGTTAATTTTGCTTAGATCTCTTCTACAACCAAATGTAAGTGAAAGAGATCCTTTAAAAGCAGCTCAGTTTTATTATCATCTTCTTCCTTCAGTAGTTTCAAAGGATATTTTGGAGAATAAGAAATTTAAAAAGGCAAAGAAATAATGCTTGGAGTCATTTGTAAAGGATCATTCTTTGGATTCTGAGTTAGTACAGAAGACACTGGATAGTATTGGTATCAGTCGAGATGCTTATATGCAACTTTTCCAGCTTTTACAATCAAATATGAAGCAAGGACAAGTACACAATTCTATACTTCTGAAGCCATTTGTGGTTAGGACTATCAGACAGAGAGTTAATAACAAAGTGATGGGGATTCTAGGTGAGCCTTTTCATATCAAGGCTACCTTCAGGGGCAAGAAAAAGGAGGTTACATTCAATGAATTTAACAATATTTTCCTTGACTTGCCCACCCTACAATACTTAATGATCAAATTTTATGACTTGTCAGTAATAGCAGAGGCATAGGGAGTGGCTAGATTTGTGATTAAACTTGATGAAAGTGAGATTCTGAAATGTAAAAAATTTGAGAGAATCTCTATCACCTTGATGAATCGAGAACTTTTGTCACATCATTGCAATCACTCAACATCATTTAGTGTTCAATCTGAATATAACATCTGGTGGCTAGGAGCATTTGAGGTAGATACTTAGAATTATGATATATTATATTAGGTTTTTCATCAAACATCAATACCTAATGTTATTCAAAGGCAACAAGCAGGAGAAGAGCTATTTGTTGAAGGATTTGGGAACTACAGGATTGAGTGGCACATAGATGGTGACCTAGAGACACTCAAATGTATGTATAATGTATCAAAGGGAGCCAACTCGAGATCTCCTTGCTTATACTGCATGTCACCAGCTACAGAGTTAAACTCACACAATTGGAATAGAGGTCCCTCTAGGCATAATAAGGATCCACATTTTAAACCAGTCTTGGACATTCCTTTAGCGAATACCCATATTTGTACACTTCATGCACTTTACAGAATAATTGAAAAGCTTATTCATCTCTTTATAGGATTTGCATGGAAGCTGAAGCCATTATCAACTAGAACAGATGCTATAACAAAGGTTGAAAAAGTTCTCTCTGCAATTGGTTTGCATGGTGGCAATGTTGTTATTGAACCAGATCTTCAGAAGTCTAAGGATGGTAATTGTGTCCCAAAAAAATCATCTATTGGTGGAGTGAAGGCTAGAAGGTTTCTAGGCTTTCATGGGAGACTTGGCAAGATAAACTCGAGAAATGGTAGCTCAACTATTAAATTTAATCAATGGAAATCCCTACATAATGCAGTCAAGGATCACACTGATAATGGACAAGCTCGAAATAGAAAAGCTAAAGTTTGGGAAACACTAGACAAAGTGTTTTTTTATTGTGATAAGACTGAATGGAATGACGATGATCTCAAAGACTTTAAAAACCAATTGAACCTTTTCAAAAAGGTGATGATAGAATCTTGGGGTGATCAACACTTTACTCACTATATGGTAAGAAGTTTGTATATATATGTTTCTTCATTGTCGAACTCATATAATATTTTTTAATAACTTTCTTTATTTGTTGACTATGCAACATATTTTATACAACCATGCTCCATACTTTCTTAAACAATATGGATCTCTATCTATCTCGTCAACCCAAGGTATGGAAAAATCACATTATCAAGCAAGAACAAAATATTTCAGGCACACAAGACATGGAGGTGGAAGACACAAAGCCAAAAGTTTATTAGAGGTCTTTCAATGGTTCTATCGACAAATCTGGCATAAATTCAAGCTTAAAGATACAACCACATCAAGCAATACATCATCTTTAGCAAGGACTATACAAATTGTTACCCAAAGAAGAAAAGATAGATATTTAAATTCTTGCGCAAAGCAAAGATTTACAGAATGGTTACAAACCAAACAAAGAGTTGGGAAAATATGGGTTTCAAGAAACCCTTGATCTTTGGCATCTTCTAGTCTGATTGTGTTGCAAAAGAGTCCTTAGTTTCAAGCACCTCGACAGGGCCTCCAAATGATTCCTTAGTTTCAGGCACTTCAACAGGGCCTTCAGAGGAGTCCTTGGTTTCAAGTAGCTCGACAGGGCCTCTAGAGGAATCTTTTGTTTCATCCCACTCAATAAGACCTCTGTATTTCAACAACTCCTGTTTCAGATAGCGTGGAAGAAGCTTCAAATTCTTACTATCTCCTACATAAGAGAGCAAATAGGAGCCAAGAACTCCAAAATATCCACCTCTAGATCCACTATATCCAAGCATGAAGCCAAAAACTCTTATGGCTTCTTCCTTCTCCACTAAAATGATATTGTCCAAACCTCTAGTGAAAACTTGAGATCCAATTACCAAGCCATCATTGGTAGACTTAGAGAGCTTGACAATCTACTATGATATATTACAATTATTTGATTGTTTAAGTTTCCAATATAATGGCCAAGGCTTTGTATTTTTCCAAGCTTCATTAGCCTAGAACCCTTGGCCCTTCCAAGAAAATTGTCCAAATCTTCAATCTCTATCTACACAACAAACCACAACAGTATAAGATATAAGATATTTATCTATAATGCATAATAAAGTCTAACATAAACTAAATGGGTAACTTTGAATTATATTTCATACCTTAGGGTGTTCGTCTTCTTCGAGAAGACTATCATCATAAAGATTTATTGGACTCTTGGGTTTCTCCTCTGATGGAGACATCAATCTCTCTTCATACCCTATATCGTCAATATGAAGTCTCTTCTGGACATGCAAGAACTCTTCTTCTGTAGTAGCCCCTCCTTTTTGTATTCTACGATCTAATTAATACATGTATGTAAGGCTATAAAGCTGTCTTGGAAATTCTCTCCCTCAACATCAAGACTTGCTAGTGGTTCTTGTTCATAACCTATAAAATTCATGTCATTTTGCCCCCAAGCTGCAAGGATTGCTAAGCAATAATCTTCTCTAAGATCAAAAAGATGTTGAATATCATTTAGCAACACATATCTCTTCTTGTTGATAAGATAAGTGGAAAATGTTGGAACACATGCAAGAGGACCTTCTTCATCAACCTATGCACTTGGCTCGATCTCCTTTTCTTCCACCATTGTGATATTGTCACTCTTAAATAAACCAACATCAAAACCTTGGACAAGTTGATTCTCAATATCTTCTTGGAACATCTCCTCCTTCTCTTCAACCTCCTTATCCATACTTGCAATATCCTCTAGCTTTCTCTGTTGGGCTATATCTGGAAAAGAATTTTTCATGTACTGAAGATACACAATAAATCCAACATCCTTGTGGATCAGAAGGCATTGGTGTTGATCCCTATGAAAAGGGCAACATGTTTCTCTCTTCCTGAATTCCTCATCAATGAGGTTGAACTTGCATAGCAAAGTTGATCTGGCTGTACTAGTGACTCCCATGGCATCACTATAATGAACAAATACATTTACTTCTAAACCTTGCACATGTCTATCATAAAAATTTATGTACTCCTTAAGTTTATCTTCAAGATCCTCCAATAACTCTTTCAAATCAAAAGGAACATTGATATAGCTAAACTTGAAAGAATTTCTAGTTGTGTGTAAGAAATCAAAGAGCCTATCATCAGAAGCCTCCATTAGCTCCTCCTCATCCATTCCTTCCAAATATAGCTTTCCCTTTGTCATCTTGACCAACAAAAGATTTATCCCTGCAGATAAATCAAAATGGCAACAATGTCCAATCAAACGCGATAGAACCATGGAAAGAGACCTCAAATGCAAACAAATCGTGTTTCACAAGACAAAAGATTGAAAAATGAGAAAAATTTTTATGTGACCGGTGAAACGCGAAAACAGGTGTCCAGAGGCCAAAGCCGGTGAAGAACTCGTGTTTCACCGGACACTACTTGAAAACAAGCGTTATTTCAACATTTGGCCGGTGAAACGCAACAGTTAGGAAGACATCACTAACCAGAGACATTATTTCGTGTTTCATCGGTAAATAGATTCAGAACACCAAGAGAAACATGAACTATGAATTAATTCTATTAAAACATAGAAATTTGTGATAAAATCCTTTCTGAAAGTGCCATGCTCCTTTTGAAAGACACAAAACACATGGCATCTGTGATTTTTCAAGTGTTGTTAAAAATTCTTTCTATACTAATCAATGAAATTTTGTTCAAATACTTGTAATAACAAAATTGTGTTACCTATCAGAAATTGTTGAAGTGCTCTTCAAATAGGAAGCTAGGACCTTGAAAACAAATTGAAGCAAAATTTCGGGAGAAAGAAATACAATATCGGAGAAGATGATTTCGAAAAGCTTTTATATTAAGATTGTGTGTTTAGAGTTTGATCAATTGTCAAACGTGTGTTGATAGTTCCAACGAAAAAGTTAACGTAATGATGGCAAAATAAAGGCGACCGCAAATTTCGAGGAAATTTTCAATATTTCCGCACGCATGAAAGGAGACTCCCTTTTTTCGGGGATAACAATATCTCAGAATACGTGCGCATGTGTTCCACTTAACACACTGCCAATTAATGCATGTACCATCAATTTTTAGAAAAGTCCCCTAATAAAGGGCAACAACAGCCAAATTTGTTCACATTTCTCAACGGACTTCGCAAAAGACAAAGCAACCTGAAAGAATTGTCTAGAATTGCGAGAAAATTATCGCGTGAAGTCATCCACACCTGGTAAGTATTCCATTTCATATCTAACAATACTATTTGTTTGCAATTTTTACCATAGTAATTCTAACATTGAAATATTCATGGCAAATTTCATGACAAAACTAGCGTGATGTTATAAAAATAGTTTAATGTCACTTTGAAACTTATTTTTATTGCACAAACACAACATTGTTGGGTGAAACGCAATAAGAAGCTTCGGGTCATGGTCATGTAGCACATTTTTGCGTTTCACCTGGAGTTTTTTTAAAAATTGGCTTTGATTCACACTTCAAAATCCATGTCTGTAAGGTAAGCTTATACCAGTGTGAAAAAGTATTTTTCTTTTCATATCTTATGACATTGCTTCTAGGGTTTTGATAGTATGAAGCTTATTGGTAATTGTCACTTTTATACTTGTTTTTTTTGTACCAGCATAACATTGTCATGTGAAACGCGATCAGGGTCTTCAAGCTATGGTTGTGAAGAACGTATTCGCATTTCATCGGGTTTATTCACAAAATTGGTTTTAAACGGACTTTTCCCAGCAAAGCGGAAGACAAGGTATGATTTTCTGCACTTTTTATTTGACTCACGTTTGAAAAGTTCATATCTATGATATAACCTCGTGGTAGTATAAAGAATTATCTTTCCCTTGATGTTTTATAACATTGCTTCTATGGCTTTAATGGTGTAGAGATTGTAGGTAATTGTTATGGTATTCCTTAAGTTAATGTTTTGTTTTCCTTAGTTTTGTTGATTTTTTTACTATTTATGTGTTGTCTGGTGAAATGCGAAAATAACATGCTGCAAAGAGGTCTCTCTTCTCAAACTCACGTTTCACTGGACAAGAAGTAATATGTCTTTTTTTGGCAGATGGCTAGGACTAAATTAACAGTAAGAAAGGAGAAGATTGATCCTAGGGGTTTAGCATCAAAGATTCATCAATCTTCAAAGCCTCATAAGCGCTCTAGAAAGTCAAAGCCAAAGAGAAAGTTTTCTCAAAATGTCAGGTGCCTAAGGGAGATTAGGAAGGCAATAAAGGCTCTAAACAATGCAATTCCAAAGCTGCCTTTTCAAAGGCTTGTCAGGGAGATTTGTGACAAATATAGTTTGGATAGTTTCAGATGGACAAGAACAGCCCTTAATTGTATACAGGAAGCCACAGATGATTTTTTTGTTGAGTTTTTTCAAGATTCCTATATTTGTGTTGCTCATGCTGATAGGCTCACACTCATGGACAAGGACATGGTAATTCTTAGGATGCTAAGATATAGATTTTCAAAGGTCCTTGAGCCAGTTCCCCTCACTGATGAGAAGACATTTAATATCCTTAATGTGCCCCCAGCTAGGAGAAAGAAAGATGATTCTAGTCCCAAGGTTGAGGATGTCACCCATGAGAGGGATACAAGGCAACATGAAAAAGAGGAGAAAGCTAAAGAGGAACATGCAGATAAATGGAGAGAGTATAGGAGGCAAAGGGATGAAGAAAGGGAAGCAAAGCAACTAGAGCCCTTTGAAAATGAGCTGGCCACCCTTCTTGAAGCAGCTACTCCGGAAGGATTCAATGTGTTTTGTTTCTTACCTGGTGACTTAGGCAAAAGAGCTGAGATTATCTCCTTTAATGCTGCCTGTGTTCAGATTCTTAAGGATAAAAGAAGAGAAATAAATGACAGTATTATTATTGCTAGCTTAAGGTATGTCCACCCATAATTACTTCTACTTTTTTATCTTTTTTTAACAATGAGATTTTTCTTGTTTATACTCACTATTTCTATGCATTTTCTAGGTGTGTAATGCATGAGTTTCCTTTGAATATGCAACAAAAATTTAAGGTTCTTGATCCATCTATCTCACACTTTATGAGGAACGAGCTTGATACAAGTTTTGTTGAGCAGTGGTTCAATCTGATTGACTTCGATACTTTGGAGCTTCTTATAATTCCATATAATGAAAAGTAAGTGATTCAATATTCTATTAGAGTTTTTGAGATTTTATCCTACTAATTTGTTGAGATATGATTGCTTTCAGTTCTCATTGGAGCTTGATTGCAATAGACTATGTGGATAAGCAATGTTTTTTAATCAACTCTATGAAAGGAAGCCATGGAAATGCTAAATTGTAAGTTATATTATCCAAGGGCTCCTTGATATTTCAATTCTTTTTTTTTGTAAGTACTCTAAATTTCAATATATTTTATATATAGAGGTGCAAAAAGATTAATTGAAGAGCTAGAGAAAAGGCCCCCTATGCCGTCTGATTTTCTTGCAACAATGCAATATAGACAAATTGTGGTAAGTTATTGATTAAAATAATTGAAACATAAGTTTATTCTATGGACTACCATCCATAAATTTCATAGTTTTACTTTGTGTTGGTGGTTGCAGTGTCCTCATCAGGATGATAGCCATTCTTGTGGCTAGAGGGTCATTGCAAATGCTAGAAGAATGGTTAACTTTGTTTATCTTAATGATGATAAACATGTAAAGGTAATATGAAAGGTCCTAACCTTTAAGATAGATATTCATTGCAAATAATCCATTGATGATAAAAATATAGTCTATTGTAAAAACAATAATGAACTAAAACTCTTTTTTCTATAAATATGTGACAGTTTTCAAAGGATTGCTATACATCTGAGCATGTTTGGTACGTCCAAGCAAAGCTCTTGAAGTATATAATGGTCAATTGTATGCAACCAACAACAGAGATTGGTGGGGCTTTACACGATAAAGGAGATGCGGTGCCTATAACCACGGAAGGTGAAGTCACAGCTTCAACACCTTTACCCACACCTTCTACACCCAAGGCATCAAAGAAAGGCAAAAGGACTCCTAGAAATTATAGTTCTCAAAAAAAGAAATAGCTTTGCCATATCGCCTTGTAAGCCTTTATATATAGAAATTCGCCCTTCAGCCCTTGTATATCTCATAGAGATGGCAGATAGACATCTGCTACAAAATTTGTACATATATTTTATATTGACAGTAAAGATATCTTTTCTTAAATGTCCTTGCAATGTATATTCTTTTCTCTCATTTTCGATATCTGCAAAAAATAAATTACAAGTGTTTATTAGTTAGGAAGTGAGATCTTGATATACATCTAAGTAGATATAATATGATGTGAAAACTTACTCGTTTCTTGTCAAGTTTACAAAGGAGCATGGTAGTTCAATGTCTTCATTTTGTAAATCCATCCTCACTTGATATAGCGTACATGATTTTCTGATCTTTAAGATTGCAATAATGAACCAAATATCAAGATCCACTATAGGATCTTTGCTGAAATCATCAAGATTCTGGTCTAAAGCAACCAGACTACTATCAACAAAATGCCATCGACTATAGTAAAAGCTAAGGATAAAATTTTGAGTAGCAATCATATATTTACAAGCTATAGAGTCTTGATATATCTTACATATAATTTTTCCTTCTGTCCTTGTATCCCATCCTTCATCAACAAATTGTATGACATGATCGTATGTTAGTCTCTTCACTGAAAGCATGGTTTTTATTCTTCTTATCTCCATATTAGAGAAGAAATCAATAAATATATTAATAGGCATAAACAAAGTAACTTTTCTTAGCCTATTTTGCTCCTATTGGTCTAGAGCACTCTCTCTCTACATCCTAAAAGGCAAAGAAGAGCTGCTGAGGAAGAAGAGGAACTGAGAAGGAAGGAGGAGGAGGACTTAGTCGAAGCTACACGCCGGTCAATTGAGTAGCAAAGCAGGGCTAATGATCTGGGAGCCTTGAGCCAGCTGAGGGAAGAAGGGTATGGTTCCAACATGCAGGTACCAGAAATCACATCACCCGCTGTCCTTGAAGGCAAAGGCAAGGCCCTTATCCACCCTATCACTACCCTCATGGTGCCTCCCACCGAACCAGCCACCCTCACCCCTAGCATCCCCACCAGCGCAGATGTCTCCAACTTCATGGCATGGATGCAGTATTTTATTAATAAAAAAATAGCCCAGGGAAAGAGCACGAAGACCACGGCCACGGGGCAAAAGAGTCACAGGGCAAAAGAGACCAGCCACCACAGATGTTGAGTTGAGACAGCACTAGAAATGTCAGAAAGTGGAAGCCTCGACCACTCCAATCCACACAACAATGATACCACCAGCCAATTACGACGAGTACGTCGCCGAGCTGCTCTCCCAATTAGAGAAGGCTAAGGAGGAAAAGAAGATAGCTGTGGCTGATTTGGTGGTGGAAAAGGAGTCGATAGCTGCATTCCAGCTCGAAAAGACTCTATAGCTTGTAAGATAGATCTATCTCTATAGAGTCTTGATAGCCATGAGTCCACATCCTCCATGCCAACCAATTGGGACTACAAATGACTTAAGTGTATCCCAAAATATTAGCACTACATATAGAGAGTCTTAAAATACATCTACCAAATCCAATTGAGCAACAAAGGCCGATACCAATCTGATAAAGATCAAAATCCAACTAAGAAACTAAGGCCAAGACCAAGCATAGGGTAGTCATCTGTGGGAGCTTTTGCTCAACCGCCAAGACCCATGGACCCCCTATTGCTTCAAGCATTCCAAGCGAGCTCTCATGGCTATCTCTCACCTAGCTGACGCGTCGTCGATCCTCTTGGGGTGTAATGAGCTTAGCTTGATGCCGAAATGAGTTGCCTCCTTCCTCACACAAGCTGGTAGCTCCACGATCCTAGATGCTAGCTCAAGCATCCTCAAGCCTCCTCCATCTCCAAGCTCCATCTACCATAGCCACGTGCAAGACAAGACAAGAGAAGAGAAGAGAAAAGAAGAGAGAAGAGGAAATGGTGAAGAGCTTCACCCTCTTGATCCCTCACTCCCACACACTCACTCACTCCCTCACAGTCTCACATTCCCCCCCTCAAGAGCACACACACAAGCAAGATGAAAAGAAGAAGAGAAGAAGAGAAGAAGAGAGGACTCTTGTTAGCCACACACCAAAGAATGAGCTTCCAATCACTTTTTGAACTTTACATATGCAAACTCTAAAACCCCCATAGGCATCCATCCCTTTAAACATGACCGGCCATTGTGGCAAGGTCCCTTTTTCTAATTCTCTCTTCTTGCTTCATGCCCTAAGCCTGTACCTGTCTATTCTTTTACGAGTGACACGGGAGGGAGCCTGGCACTCTTTTACAAGAGTTTTTAGAGTTTTTGAGGCGTCTTTCCTTTAAAATTGCTCTTTTTGCCTCAGTTTAGTTTTAGAGGCCGCCTCTATGCCTTTGCTCTTTTTCCATTCTTTTTTCACTTTTTCCTTCGTTTTTCCACCATTTTGATTCGAGGTTAACATTAACCCCCTCCGAGGCGGGTGCGAGTCCCATGGCACGTCGAGCTATTTGTTGGGAAAGAGTTGGTAGTTGGCAAGTTGTTGGTCGCGGGCGATGGTAGGGCCATATGTGGGCTGGGCTACTGTGAAAGCGTGGGCAATGATGTCAAGTGGATGATGGGGCCTCTGAAGTTGATGGGTTGGCACATCTGGCAGTATCTGAAAGGAGAAAGTCCGGTGCTCTACCTAAGGGGAGTGTCTGCTTTACTGTGGGGTGCCTTGTGCTTGTGCTAGTGGAACAGGGAGCTGGGTCGACCACAGGTAGGCCTAGGTGATGTCCCACACTTGAGGACCCCATTCATGCGATAGGGAGATGCGGTGAGTGTAGCGTAGGGTGACAGGTCTAACCATAGGCGAGTGTTACCT
Source organism: Lygodium microphyllum (assembly GCF_053477565.2). Classification (NCBI taxonomy): domain Eukaryota; kingdom Viridiplantae; phylum Streptophyta; class Polypodiopsida; order Schizaeales; family Lygodiaceae; genus Lygodium; species Lygodium microphyllum. Next base: position 21,443,475 of record NC_141155.1, on the reverse strand, counting down.
CCCTAGGTGTGTCCTGCCCTTGGGGTGCCCTAAGTGTAAAGTGGGGGCAAAAAAGGGCTAGGGGGTTAGAAATGGGGCTGACCGACCGAGGTCACCGAATGTGCCTAACTTAAAAACCCCTACGTGGAGGGATTGTAAGCCATGTGCCGTGACCTGCGTGCGGATCCGGTTTTTTTTTTTTTGGTTGGGTTTAGTAGTAGGTAACTGTTAGTCCTCGTCGTCAGGGGGGTGGTGAAGGAGATCTAATGGAATGGCTCAAAAATCTCCAGCTCTACATGAAATTCTTAAGGTTCAAGTGAACCTGGAGGGGAGTGGTGGAGAGAAAATGATGGCTATAGTGAGTGAACCGGTTGTCCCTCATGTCTTCAAGAACAGTGAGGCAGAAAGAAGGGAGGAGACTGGCTCGCATCATCAGGCGGGTCATCGTGCAGTTGTCGATTGTATTAGGATCAAAAAAGAGTGGGGGAAGGCCGTGTTCGACCGGGATGGGGTCTGGCCTAAGTAGAATTTTTAGGAGCCTAAGATAGTTACAAGTGGTGATGAAGGCAGGATCCGGGCAAGAGGAGAAATTAGCGATAAAGTGTGTCATGGTGGCATCTAAGCTGTCGGAGGTGAAGGTGAGGGCCTGGGTCAAAGTGGTGGTACTGGGGTTGTATATTACAGGGAAGTCGTAACGGCCATGGGCATTTGCATCGAAGTCTACTCCTATTCGTCGAGGGTACACCATGTGGACAGGGTTATTTCTCTCCGAAGAGAGAATGTTATAGAAGGCCATCCATGCGAATACATTGCAGATGTGCCTTCGCCATAGTGGTTGGCACTCGTATCCGGGCACGGACCGAGGCACTTCAAAAACTTGATTCTGCTAGTATTCCACATCCTCAGTGCCCCAAAGGGTGGGATTCTTCTCTCTTTCCTTCAACCACTATTGGCTTAGTTGGCTTCCGACATTGATCACCTCATCCACTATTTTACTGGGAAGGACTCTACGCAGGGCATTGGAGATGAGGAAGCTGAAGGTGAAGGGTTGCTTCTCCTATTCCTGTCTCTCCCAGAGTATGAGCTCCGCATGAAAACTAGGAGGCATGTCATTTGGGCATGGTGGGAGGGGTATAGAGGGATGGGCCATAGGGTTAGCTCTTAATCTTTGTCTGGCTTCTTTCACCAATTTCCTCCTCTTCTCCCTCAGGGTGGTTTTCCTCTCCGCAGAGGCGTTTGTTGGTTGCCCTTACCCTTCAAGATGGGGTGAAGGGGGTTGTGGAACCACTTCTTCTTTGAATCTACCTAGGTCGATGTGCAATTATGTCTCACTCCCTGGGCACTCTTGCTATCGCATCTCTTGTACAAACCCCAAGGCATCAATTTCCTGGGGGTTTAGGCTGGTTGATAGCAGATACCTATGTTGTTCCCCCGGGCTTAGCCCCACTGTAATGGGTTGGGAGGGCATGTGTAGCCCTGCTCTCAAGGCTCTGTGCGCTATGCTTAGTTTCTTTTTTATTGCTTCCAAGGATTCCCCTTCCTCCTCATGAGTGGCATCCATCAAGGTGTTTAGGAAGATTCATTGTTGAGTGTGGAAGGCCACTTGGGCTACCTCTACTCTGCCTTCTACTAGGATTTTCTCTTTCTCCACCAAAGCCAGGCGATGCGCCAAGGTCTTCACTCTTTGCTCATTCTAGCATGCCCACTCTTTGGCCCTCTTTTTATTTCTTCCATGCCTTCTCCCTGTCTTTGCACCAAGGCTCTGAGCCTCTGCTGATCTTCCAACTCTCTGCTCATTCGCTCATGTTCTTTCCTTTCAAGCCTCAGCCTTTTACTCATTGTTTCCATTTCTCGGTGGTGGTGCTCCTCTTCTTGTTTCCTCCCTTCCTCCCCTGCGGTAAACTCCTTCATGCCTTGCTCGATCCGCCCTATTTTTGCTGCTAGATCCTCATGTTGCATGATCACCAGGTCATATCCTTGAAGTCTTTATAGGTGCTAGCGACGTTTAGGTGAGGATTTGGAGCAAAAATGTGATCAACACGCACTTCGACCGTGATGGGACCAAAAGTGGGCCGCGCCGGCACTGGCTATGGCACTAGTCAGTCCTCATGCACATAACAGACACCTCCACCACCACATGGCCTCGTGGGCCAGGAGCGTTTGTAATAACTAAATGCACACTAGATACATCTAATATTGTATTTGTAGCTGAATAAGAGTCCAATGGCACCTTCCCTAAAACCCCTCAAAGGGGTATCTCACGCATATTGGCAATAAGTGCCATGTATCACAAACATAGGAGACATCCCATCGATGATTGTCGTGACCCCAGTGCAGCTCTCCTACATCTTGGGGATTGGCCCCTTGATGCCCTGCTTTTACATATAAACACATCCGCACAAGACGCCTCTCTTTGTCAGCGAGATCCAGGAGATCCCATGTTTCCTCACTAATAATCTCCCCCAAGAAAAGAACGTCTAACCTACGGCAAGGGGAATCTCACCCTCTCAAGAGTGGGTCAACTATAATTCAAACAATTGCTATGCATTTCCAGGCGTTGATACCACATGTATAATCAATGCAATAGTGGACGTCTCATCGTGCACAAACAGTTATGTTTCAAAATTAGTCTATGTGCTAGTACGCAAACAGTCTTTCCTTGAATTCCAACTAATATGTATATGCTTCGTTGCAAGAACCTAGCACCAAGGCAAACCTTGTGCTATTAGATCCTTAATTTTCAAATAGGCCATTTCCTAAATGCTATGCATAGAAAAAACAATCAGAATTTGTAATATTTTAGCCCTCAAACTATTGCACAAAATCCTACTCCCCCTCACCATTTAAGTTTTGCTTCGTTGCATAGGTGTATAGAGATTGTTTTGTTATGGTTTAGTGTATAAAAAGCAATAAATCACACTCTGACAAAAAAAAAGGGCAAACTGAGCCTAAACCTCATGCTTTTACCTAGCATACATCCACAACCACTTATTATATTTTTTCGTATTTTTCTGAGGCATATTCCTATTTTTTCTCTTATTTTTTCCTATTTTTCTCTATTTTTCCAATTAAATCTTGATATGTTTTCAAAGATGTGGCTCTTGATTCTTAGAATAGCAGAAGTGTAGATTTTATTAGCATTTTATCCCATGTGTATTGGTTTATCCCACCCAAAAACACCAAAAACCTAATTTTTCTCATAAAAACCGTGTTTTACGGGTTTCTAAAAATTATTTTCAGTATTTTGACTTTATGTTTTCTGATTTTTTCATCATGCAAGCATAGAAAAAATAGTAAATAGCATGTCTACCAATTTTCACTCTATAATAATAACATTGGCTCAATCAAATATTAAAAACAAGTAATTTTCCTTTGTAAAAAATAGCAGCAATAGTCATATCAACAGCAATTGGATCTACAACAACTATTTCATCAAGAACAAGAGCATACACATGGTGTGACCAAGGCGATTGAGGCTCTGGTTAGTGAGTGCAAATTATTTGATGGCTAGAATGTTTTAGCCTATCTGAAAGCCTTTGAAAGCCAAATGCGCTTCTTTGGAGTTCCAACCAAGTGGAGCAATTATTTCTTATGGCTTGTCACGCTTGCTTTGCAGGTTAGAGTGACAGATTGGTTTGTGCAAGACTCTAACTGGAATGTTTTCAAGAAAGCACTCAAATATGAATATTTTCTTGAGGATTATGGTATTGCTACATGAAAAACATTAAGAAAGTGGGTATATCAGCCCAATAAAGGACTTGTTACTTCCGAGTTGTTGTTGCGAGATTTTGAAGAGCAATATAACCAACTGGATGCACTAGAGCAAAGAGCTCTAAAATCGAAGAAAGTGGAGTTATTCTTGTAGGTGACTGATCCTACACTTTAGGATGATTTGGGAGAGGTTCTTGAAGACAATACGCAACTTATGGGATTGAAGATGGCTTGGCAGGATGACATTGATGCTTCTTGACATTGACAAAGAGGCGGATATGGAAGGCTCACTTTTATAGAATGGAATGTAGACGCCATCAGCAATGTCATATCCTATGACAACATCTCCTATTGCACCATCCACTACTTCTCCTATTTCTCATCTTGTGTCTATGCCTATTTCTATGTCTAAACCTATGCCTTTCCTTCTGCAGTTGTCAGACCATCTACAAAATCGACTGTCGAAGAGGAGAAAATTTCAAAGAACTTAAAAGACCTTCAAATTAAGATGACCAGAATGGAGCAATAACCACTTAGTCTAGCTCAAAGTTTCGAACAAGCAGGCCTAACCGAACCATGTACAACACCAGTACTTAGAATAGAGTCACCCTCTGAGATGCGACCACCAAGAGAAACCACCTCTTCTAGTGAAAGCGGTGAGTTTGATTCAAAGTCGGAAGTGAGCTCAGATAGTGACCCAGAGATACCTAGACCATCCAAGACCAGATGCACCAAGGGGGACCTACCTGTCCACCTGAGGTGTAGACGGTTGAAGGAAGATAGGGCAAAACAGCCTAGGGATGCACAAACGGAAGAGCAAAGAAAACTGCAGGATCTCCCAAGGAGATTTACGAAGTTCAAGAAAGGTGACAGGGTAGTAATCCTACTAGGTGCCAAACGCCAAGGGCAAACGAGTGAACCCATCAAGGGATCAGCCAAGGTCAAGGAGGTGAACCTAGCACAGGAAGGGGAGACACCCCGACTGGTCTTAATTGCCGATGACTTGACTGAGGAAGAGGAGACAAGTCTTGTTGCTTTCTTGTGAGAGTATATAGACGTGTTCGCTTGGTCCCTGGAGGAGCTTAAGTGGGTGGATCCGAGTGTGGTGACTCATAACATACCCATGATGCTAGACGCAACATCGGTCAAGCAGTGATCGTACCCGATGAATCCAAAACATGCTCATGCAGTCAAAGAGGAGATTGACAAGCTGATGAGAGTAGGATTCATTTACGAAATTGACCACACAAAATGGATGTCGCCCATAGTCATAGTGATGAAGAAGAATGGAAAGATTAGAATGTGCGTCAATTACAAGAAGGTGAATGCTCCTACTAAGAGAGACAACTACCCATTGTCATACACCGAGCACATGCTCAAAAGAGTGGTAGGCAAAGAGGCCTACAACTTCCTAGATGGCTTCTCTAGATATAATCAGGTGCAAGTGCATCCTGCCGACATGCATAAGACTGCCTTCACCACCAAGTGGGGCATCTTTACTTACATGGTCATACCCTTCCGGTTGACTAATGCCCCAGCCACCTTTCAACGCCTCATTTGCACCATATTTAAAGACATGCTTCACAAGGAATTGGAGGTGTTCGTGGATGACTTGGGTGTTCACTCGACCTGGCGAGAACACTTAGGCAAACTTCGAGCAGTCTTTGAGCGGTGTCACCTATATCATCTCTCCCTGATCCCCTTAAAGTGCCAATTTCGGGTAAAACATGGATGCATCCTAGGGCACATGGTGTCAAAGAACGGCATCGCCACTAACTTCTTAAAAGTCAGGGTTATTATTGATCTTCCATCCCCAATCAACTATAAAGGAGTTCAATGCTTCTTAGGCCATATAAGGTACTATCAAAGGTTTGTGCTGAACTATGCATTGATTCCTAGACCTTTGTACAAGCTGTTGATTGTCTTCAAATGGACTGAAGCATGTCAACGAGCGTACGAGGAATTGAAAAAGGCTCTGACTACTGCACCGATCCTATGAGCCCCAGATTGGACCATTACTTTCCATGTACATATTGATGCTTCGAAATTCACCGTGGGGGCAGTACTGTGCCAACATGGTGAACACAACCTCAACTATCCAGTGAGCTTTGCTAGCAGACAACTCACTGAGACCGAAATGGACTACTGATGACTGAGAGAGAAGGCTTAGCCATGGTATTTGTTGTAAAGAACTTTTGGCATTATCTTTTGGCTGTGCCTTTTACTTTTTTCGTGGACTATCAAGCCTTGCTGTATCTAGTGAACAAACCCTGCACTACAGGACGCATAGCTCAATGGCTCTTGCTTTTAAAATTCGACTTCTCCGTGGTTGTACGGAAGGGAAAACAGCACTACATGGCTGACTACATGTCACACATTCCCACGGGAGAGGCCATTGGACAAGCCGTTGCCGATGAATTGCCAAGCGCCCATCTGTTCAACCTTTCCAGCAAAAGAGATTTATTCAAAGCTGATCTAACACTATACTAGGTAGATGACATCATCCAAGTACTGGAGCATGGACTGCCTGAGCGACCAATAGAAAAGGCTTGACTTAGGTGACTTATCCTTAAAATCCAACCCTATTAGTTGATAGCACGCCAACTATATAGGTTAGGGCAAGACGGGTTACTGCGTAGATGCATGATGGGCTCACAGAGGTGCATAGCGGGATTGCTGGAGGACACTTTAGCGAAGACATGACAGCCTGCAAGGTGCTGCAGTCTCAACTGTGATGGCCCATGCTTTTTTGCGACGCAACACGATTCTCAAGCATTGTGACGAGTGTCTATGGACAAAGATCTCGATTCACAAGGATCAAATGGAGTTAAACCCAATCATTGCATGACAACCCTTCGAAAAGTGGAAAAACAACTTCATATGACCCATTAGTCCAGTGGCACAGTACTCACTGGCCAAATATATCATTGTGGCTACGGACTACCTAACGAAATGGACGGAAGTGAGAGCGACACGAAAGAATGACACTAGAACGGCTTCCAATTCTTATGGGAACATGTGATCTCATGATTCGGCTGCCCTATCAAATTAGTCAGTGACCAGGGCTATCACTTCATCAATGAAGTGATAGCATATCTTCTATTCACCTTTCTGATCATCCATCGAAAATCCTCTCTATACTACCCTCAGGCAAACGGACAGGCAGAATCCACGAATAAGATCCTTATAAATGTCGTGACCAAAGTAGTCTCTGCTTCGCACATCGACTGGGATAACAAGCTGATGGTAGCCTTGTGGGCTTACCGTACAGCTTATAAAATGACTGTCAGTTAGACTCCCTTTAGGTTAACCTATGGGACTGAGGCAATTCTACTAGTAGAGTTCTTCGTTCCTAGCCTGAGAATAGCACTTCAAGAATAGTGGGAAGGGAAGGAGGCATGGATGCAACGCCTGATTAAACTTGAACGCCTCTCGAAAATACACCTTTTAGCCACTCATGCACTCATATGCGAGAAGGCACGATACAAGAGATGGTTTGACAAGCATGTCAAATAGTGAGACTTTGAATAGGGCGACTTAGTGCTCTTGTACTCAATTAAAGGACACAAGTAGAAAATGAAGTTTAGAGGTCTTGGGCCTTTCAAAGTTCATGCAATCAGCCGAATCGGCAATGTTGAGCTCGAGATTCTAGACGACAAGGCCATCATCTTATTTAATGGCAGTCACATTAAGAAGTACTACCCTCCCACGCATCCGCTACATGAGCCACCAATGTTGGAACCCCCTGTCACGGCATGAGTCGCCACAATCACGGAAATTGGTGATGAGGACGAGGAAGCCATAGAACCTGCATACCTCCACATCATGGTCACTGCCAAGCAAACATGCGCTTTCAATGCCCTGATCAACGAGGGAGTAGACTTCAACGTCTTAACTCACAATCATTGGACCCAACTTGGTAAACCACCACTACAGCCCACTAATGCCCAATTAAACCCATATAGGGGCCACTCATATGCACTTCTTGGCAAGTGCAGGACTACTATTGCTATCGAGTTTGAGACTGTACCAATGATCTTTTACATGTTGCCAAACACTAAAGATGCAGGCACAGAGTCGATGCTAGGGCGAACCTTCAAGAAGAAAACTCACTGCAATGTCGATTATGAGTCGCAAGGCATCCACCTCACCATAGGAAACGCTCGTATTGATACAGTCTTCAACAAGGGCTATGTGACCCCATTAAAGTCCGCAAGGCCACAGGTAGAAATACTCGTAGCCAAGTCTACGAAGGAGGGTAGGGCTCAACCACCATCCACCAAGTCTCGTGGGCAACCGCTCATAGTAGCAAAAGCTAAGGCCCAACAACCGAGTTTCAATGGAGGCCTAAACAACCGCAACTGCCACCTAGGAGTAGATGCCCACATCTTCGTAACACAAGAAACTATAAACCCAAGAGACCGAGATGCAGTTACATAAATCAAAGCATGATCAAGCCAAGTTGGGTTCCTAAAGCCCTCTTGCACACACAAGGCTACTATGAGAGAAATGTCTGCCTATGGATCCCTAAGGCTAGAAGAACGGCCCACGGCATCACTCAAATGCCATCCTCATACTTAATCACCCTGAGCCCTGTGGAACCTCGAAACTAGAAGCCGCAGCATTTCCCGAACCCGCCTATCGGCCCAAACTCCGAAGAGTTGAGCAAGACTATCGGCCCAAACCCCAAACAACATTACCCTCTTCAACCCATGCTAATGCCGATAAGATTTGCCAAACCCAATCCGAGTGTAGCAACCCATCCGTAGCAGCCACTACTCCGATGCTTATCCACGAGACTCAACCACTGCTTCATGGTCAACTACCACCATCTACCGTCGAGCTTGCTAGCCCCATCAAACCCCAGTCACATGCGGGCCTTAAACCATCTTTCAAGCAGAAATCATTCTTAACTCTAGCCGCAGACCTAGCCGAAGACACAGGGGATGATGTTATTGCTTGTCTTAGATGCTTAGATGCCACATTCATGTCAGTGGCTCTAAGTTATGACTGGACTTAGGCTTGCTACAAGAGCCTTTAGCGACAGAAGTTCACACAATGCCTTGTTCCTGGGAAAGAATTCGCATTTGTCAAAACACCCCACTCAGCTTCTGTTGCCGAGTTGCTACGCACTGAGATATCAAGAGAACAAGCCGTCAAACAATGCCTCATTACGTCTTATGATAAGCATGTGACTTCTTCCATCACATTGACAAAGAAGTCGATGAGTTGAAAGCGTTAGCTAATACCGACTCCCCATTTTTACAAAACTAGTACACTCTGCGATTACAATGGAAACTTGAAGGATGCCAAATCATGACTAATGCTGAGCAACGCCACGCAATCAAGACATCCAACCTATGTCTCACCCACCTCATATGGAGTGTTAACCACTCTTTGTGGCCGACCCATGGAAGAGCACATCAAGGGACACCCGTATCTTAATCATCTCTTGATCGAGGAAGAGCTCCATATCGCTTGCTGCGTCGATTCTAAATTTCCTAACAGATTTTCTCACTTACATCACACATGTAAGTACCCGACCCTTCACTCTAGACCCCAAGGCTCAGTTGGAATATAACCTAGAATTCTATACTTGGCTCATGCGCAAGTAACCCTTATATCCCAATATTGAATGCCCTGGATCTCCTAACCTTCGATCCTAGGAAGGATTCTTCTCAATCTGGAAGGGGAGAGGGTACAGAGAGAGAAAGAAGAGCTATGGAAGAGGATGCAGAGTTGAGAAGACAAGAGAAGGAAGACATGGCCGAAGCAATTTTTCAGTCTATAGAACAACAAAGCTAACTCGATGGCCTAGGGACCTTAAGTCTGCCTGGGGAATATAGACCCGGCTCAAGCGCACAAGTATCTGAAGCCATGCCGTCCATGGTCATCGAGGGCAAGGGTAAGGCCCCCCTCCATCCCATTCAGGCCCCCTTGGTACCTGCTAGCGAAGCCACCACTGCCATCCCAAGCATCTAGGCCAGCACCGACATGGATAGCTTTGTGGCGTGGATGCAATACTTTATCAATAAGGAACTAGCACAAGGAAGGAGCGGGGAGGCCACAGCCACCGGGCACAAAATGCCAACTACAAATGCCAAATCCAGGCAAGAGCCAAAACACAAAAAAATGGAAGCCTCAACCACCCCAATCCCCACCATCATAACGCCACACGCAAACCGTGACGAATACGTCGATGAATTGCTCTCGCAGTTAGAAAGGGCAAGGGAGAAAAGGAGGATCATGGTGGCCAAGTTGGAGGCAGAAAGGGAAGCGGTAACGGCCTTCCAGCTCAAAAAAACAAAGCAAATGGATGCGCAACAAAAGGAAATTCTCGACCTGAAGAGGAAACTAAAGACCAAAGAAGAAAAGGAGCAAAGCTGGCGGCGACAGCTCATAGATGAAAATCAAGAGCTCAAGAAGATGAAAAAACAGGAAAAGTCCTTTGATTGCAGCATGGTACCTCTGAAATTGAGTGTGAAAATCAAGGAGATAAATGTCATACAGACTGATGACTCCGATAGGGAATACATACTTGCAGCTAGTTCTTGTGATGCTATGCCGTTGACCGAGGTTCACTCTATGTATGCACAATGTTGGCTTTTGGATTCTGGTGCCTCATTTCATGTTACACCATGCCACAAGTAGTTTGACTCCGATCGCATTATCTTTGGTTTAGTTCCCTTGGGTGATGACATGTCACTTGCTATTGTTGGCATTTGGGATGTATGACTATAGTTCTCTACTAGCAGTACTTTTTTATTATAGGACGTACGTCATATACGTGTACTTATACACAGTCTTATGTTTGCAGGGCAGCTTAATGGGGGTGAGACTAGCGTACTTATGCTGGAGAGATCTTCAATCTCATCCTCTAGAATGGGCTCAGCATCTTTTAGGTGCTCTTGGGCCTCTCTTACCCATTCCTTCACTTTCTCGATGGCCTCTAGTTAGCACTTTGGATGCAGGTACTCCCCTACCCTAGCACTTTCCTTTTCGGCTATCTTAGGGGCTGAGGTTTCTACCTCCACGTCGATGACCTTCTTTCCAGTAGGAAAAGTAGTGATAGTCTCGGTTTTCAGCATGATCTTAGCTTCAAGTTTCTTCTTTCTCCATCTACGGCTTTTCTTCCCGATCAAGGCTGCATCTAGGTTGCTCAAACATGGCAACGATATGCCGACCTGCTTTGTCTATGCTCGGATCATGACATGCAATGGGATAGGTGTGGCCTCCCCATCTAGATTCTCAATGCCAAACAGTCCCAATGGGACAAATGGCACGCTGGCTGAACTTGAGGATGGTTTTTTCTTGGGACAGTCAAGGAAGAGGTGAGTGATTCCGCGCTCTGGACACCTTAGGTCTGCCTTGTCTTTATTTGGTCGTTCCCTTTCAGGACAACATGATGGGACGTGCCATGGATCCAACATATGATTGGATCCTGCATCTGCCCTTCTAGGCCTCTACCTCGGCCTCTTCCTAACACCATCATTGGTATTGGTCGATAGTCCATAAGGACTGCATTGCCTTCATCATCGTGCAAGACATATGGGTATACATAAGTCTCTTCCTCATTTGGCTCCTCCACGTAGTGGACTAGAGCGTCAGTTGATGGATGAGTCATGTAGGGACCAAGCAGTCCAGGTATGCATGTAGGGTTTATGTCCATTCTAGGAACAGCCGGTTTAACATCGTTAGGCGTAGGAAGGGACAATGGGATCCTCCTTTCGAAGAATTGTTGGAATCTGCTCGCTAGATATGGTTGGCCATAGGATTGTGAGTATGGGAGTCTTCTTGGTAATCTTCAATGCCCAACGTCATGACCAAATCTACTGCAATTAGCACAAGGTCGTGACCTAGGGTCTTGACACTCGACCGGCAAGTGGTTTCCGCCACAGTACACGCATTGGATGTGCGAGCGCGTTGGTCATCTCAACATATCCTGAAGTTTGGCTATCTCCATTTTTACCTCAATCAAGTCTTGGTTTGTCTCAGTGGCTTTCCCTTTGTCCTGGGCTATTGGACTTGATCATTCACTAGAGGCTGACACTCTCTCTGAACTTCGCGAGTTGGTCTCTTCAAATTTGAGCTCCTGGAGCTCCGCTCTTTCAGCTAGTCATCCACTCAAATGGCCTCTTCAAACACCCTAGCTATTGAGTCTCGTTGCAAGCTCGAGTTGCCTGCCAAGGCCTTATACAGCTCCTCACTCCTTATTCCACTGATAAATACGGTGGACACCGCTCTCTCGGTAGGTCGTTTGCCTATGGGGATTCTCTTGAAGAGGCTCCTCACGTGGGTGACATAGTCGTGAATGTCCTCTTTCTCTTTTTGCTTGACATTCATCAGTCTCACTAGCAGACTGTCAGAGTATCCGGGCTTGGAGAATATCTTGATGAAGAGGTTTTTGAGGCCATTAAAGTCCACTCGTTCTCCAACATCTAGACTCATGTACCAAGTCCTACCCTTTTCGCCTAAGCAAATCGCGAATGCTTGAGAGCGTTGAGTCAAGTTGATGAGGCTGTTGGCCTCGCAGACTTGCTCAAATTGCTCTACAAAGCTGTATGGATCGTCATGGGGTTAGTACTTGTCGAGTTGCTTTGCAACAATTGGAATTTTAGACTGGCCCTTAGAGCCTTCGTTTGTTTCTAATCCTGTTAGTAATGATGTCACTAGTGCTGCAGCACTCTGCTCCGTTATTGTGTTGTCGAGCAATCGCTCCATGAGAAGCTCACTCAATGTCAAGTCTCCTTCCAGGGCTCTCTCGTGATCGGTCCAATTCTCATCTACTAGGTTCAGCACCCGCTGTACCTCACGCAATTCTGTGTTCTGCCTTAAGCTCCTAGCATGCTGGTCTTGGATGTATTTCACTATGCCTTGTAGTGCCTTGTGGGCTAGCTTCCGTTCCTCTTCCAAGTCTGCTATGGTGGCTTCTGTTGTTCTGTCGCGGTACTCATACCGAGCGTGCGCATCGTAGCTGCTTACCAGCTGTTGAATCACCTCTGGAAAAACTCCTAAGTTGAGTTCCTCATTCAACCTACGGTCTGAGCTTTCCTTTGACATGATCGCGTTCTCATGCTCCACCAAGTTGTCGATCAGGTTGAACAAGTTGGTCAAATCCACTTCTCTAGTACCTCTTGCTTGGTCCTACTCTGTGCGTTGCTTGTCCGCCTATGTCTTGGGATCTTCTCCTACTGGTGGGTTCCTTGAGGTGTTTATTTGAGTGAGTTCATTGACTTATTGCATCCAATCCTCAATTTACCTCTACTCAATATGTTTGTGTTCTTTCATGTGCATTTGTGCTCAATCAAGCTTTCAACTATCCTTAAGTATACTTCAAGTGCGGAAATTCAAGGTGAGTGCGGAAAACAAATGTCTAAGTAGCTTATGCACTCTCTCGCTTCGTTTTAGGCCTAATAGGCTTGTTGACCAGCGTCGTCTTATCCGTTTTTAGGGTTTCTCACTGCGTTATCTTGCCCATTTTAGGGTTATTCAGGGTCTTTAGCTCAACTGACTGTCGCTAGGACTCTGGGTCTAGCAATAGCCTTCTCCAGCTGCTAGGTAACCGTGTCCTACGAATTTGCCTATTTCTTGCTCCAAAATCGAGTTCCACACCTCGGGGATACTCACGAAGGTTTATACAACCAAAGAATTTGGAAAAATCCTGACTTGGCCAACTCATCCAAGTTGCAGGGACCAAGTGTGTCACTCGGACCGGGCCGAGGGCTGAAGTGATTTGGAAAAATCTTGACTTGCCCCCAACTCGTCCAAGTTGCAGGGGCCGAGTGTGTCACTCAAACAGGTCGAGGGTCGTGGGTCGAGGGCCGAATGGTAACTATTCCGAATGGGATTGGCTGAGGGCCGAATAGTGATTGGTCTGAATGGGCTGCCGAGGGCCGAGTGGTCAAGTGGGCCGAGTCAAGTGGGCCAAGGACTGAGGGTCGAGAGTCAACTTGTTTGAGTGGTGCTGGGCCAAGTCGGTAGGGTCAAGGGCCGAATTTTAAAGCTGGACTGAATGCTTCACTCGAACGGGCCAAGTGAAAGGCGTCCGAGTGTAGTTGGCCAAGGGCCGAGTGGCCAAGTGGGTTGAATGGTCAAGTGGGCAAGTGGGCCAAGTGGTCGAGTGATCCGAGGGTCGATTTTGGGACTCAACTCAGAATCACCGACACTCAGAGCGGGCTGAGCCATACGCAACAATGGCCACATTTGGAATGATTTCGTCAAATCTAATGATCCGCACAACCACCGAGCATGCCGTCTTCTAGATCACAACAAATACATAGCAAGGAGGTCCTGACATACCTGAATCATGCGAAGAGCTCCTCAATGGCAAGATCGAATCGAATCAATGCTAGAAACACACACTCTCTCGATGTCAAGGCATGAAATGAGCTCTTCCTTGTCCCCTTGACTTTTAAATCCCTTCCCGGGTAAGGTTTTGATGTCCCCAATCACTCCCTTGCTGACATTAACATCCCAAGCATTCTTTTTTTCCATTTTTGCATGACTTGTGCCATGTTTTACAGCAGCAAACCCTACGCTTTTCCTATCCTGCTTCCTAATCCTAACCTACTCTAAATGCAACAACAGTCGAAGGCCAAAAACTAAAATGATTTCTCCATCTTTTCCAATCATCAAACTAGCAAAATAACCCAAAATACTTACTTGTTTCAAAGATCATAAACTCAAACTTCCTACCTACCTCAAACTCTGGTTTGGGGATGAATCCCTTACTTAAATGCTCGATATGAGGTGCGCAAGTGCTCAAGCTTGAGTCCGTTGGTCCTGGCAACAAAACCAAAATGTGGGAGCTTTTGCTCAACCGCCAAGACCCACAGACTGTCTATTGCTTCAAGCGTTCCAAGCAAGCTCTCATGGATATCTCTCACCTAGCCGATGCACCGTCAATCCTCTCCGGGTGTAGAGAGCTTACCTTGATGCCGAAATGAGTTGCCTCCTCCCTCACACAAGCCAGTAGCTCCACGATCCTAGATGCTAGCTCAAGCATCCTCAAGCCTCCTCCATCTCCAAGCTCCATCCCACACCACATCATCTTGATGACTACAAGAGAAAAGACTTCATCGAAGTCAACACCATGCTCTTGCTTAAAATCCTTTGTTCTATCTTTATATGCTAGCTTAGGGTGACCAAGGGTACCCTTCGGCTTGTACATCCACTTGCATGGCAATGCATGTTTCCCATCAGGCAAGGAAACTAAGTTCCATGTACTGTTCTTCTATAGTGAATCAAACTTACACTACATAGCCCTCCCCCAAGAATGAGAAGAATCGCATTTTTACATAGCCTCCTCATAGGTAAGTGGATGAGTAGAGTCATGGTCAAGAATGAGAATCACCTTTGCAAATAGCCTCCTCCCATAGGCAAGTGGTTCAATAGAGTCTATCACCATGACATAATTCATAGAGGGCTCATAGTGATCAAGAGGATGTCAAGCTCTAGTAGAGTGCCTCAAAGCTGGCTATGGAACCTATATGGCATGTCCTCTTTATCTACATCATGATGCACAACATGTAGATCCTGGGCCACTACATTATCAATTGCAGGCTATTAAGCTCGTTGTACTATAATAAAAGGCTCCTCTTGAAAGACCACCCTGCGTACCTCAACTACTTGCTCCAACTACTTATGCATCTTCTCCTAGTGGAAAATCACATCACGGCTATGAATAACTTTTTGAGCCTACAGATCCCAAAGGCAATAGCCCATCTCACTTACATCCCCATATCCAAGAAATATGTGTTTGATGGACTTCAAATCCAACTTATTACGCTTGTTTTTGGGGATATGGCAGAAGGTCACATCCAAAGATCCATAAATGAGCATATGATGTAGGTTTCCTAGACCATACCTCCTTTGCAACCCAAAAATACTACAGTGAGCCTACCTAACTAAGCATATTATGAATCTTTCTTAAATAGTCTTGTTCATGTGCTATGCAATACCATTTGGGGGGGGGGGGGGGGGGGGGGGGGGGGGGGGGGGGGGGTGTGAAGGTATGGGATGGACAACTTATGCTTAGAACATCCAATTTTTGCTTATAGGGTAAGCCTAGACCTTATGTGAATAATCATCAATAAATATCACAAAGTACTTCGTGCCACCACCCGATGATTGATAGGACATGGGACCACATACATTAGAATGCATAAGAGCCAAAGGCTCATTCATGCGTATAGAACTAGGTTTCTTATGTGAGTTACAAGTGTACTTACATAAAGACAATGATTACATAAATCAAAATATGAGTAATCAAGAGGCAGAAGATACTACAAACAAGTCAAGACTTTCATTCCTTTCAAATGCATGTACCCAAGACGACAATGCCATAAAGATACATGTGGTAAATCAGTCACAACCAATACATGGTCAACAAACCAAATACAAATAAAGGATCTAGGCTACTAGCATTGGCACCTCAAGCAAAAACAAAGACACCATGGCTAATCTTCCATGCAAAATCACAAAAAGAGACATGATATCTTGCATCATCAAACTATCTAGCAAAGAGTAGGCTAGCTCAAAGCTGACACATAGTGTACATTATGAAAAACAAAAGAGTTGCTTGAAGCAAAATGTAGTCTAATATTCCTAATACCAATGATATCCAATGTAGTGTCATTTCCTAATCTAACAAAATATGTAATGCTATGATAGGTATGAAACCAATCTTGATGCATGGTAACATGAAAAGAATCCCACAAATCAAGTAGCCAATACTAAAAGAAAGTAGATGTGGCATCGATCAACTGAGTAGCATCAAGAGACAAAGCAGCTAGGATATAGTCATCATTAGACTCAAGCTTGGTCAACTGAGTAGCATCAAGAGACAAAGCAACTAAGATACAATCATCATCAAACTTAGGTTGTACTATATTTATCTCTTTAATTTTCATATTGGACTTACTAGGAACAATGATATGATCATCAGACTTTGCATTATCCTATGCTTAACAAAGACGTGATATTATCTTCAAACTGAATGCCCTGTGTTATGAGTTGGCTAAAAATGGAATGAAACTCATTCAAATGAGTAGACATAGCAATATCCTCCTTCATGCAAAGGTCCACAAGCTTCTTCAGCTAGTACAACTAAGATGCAAGGCTTTGCTTGTCATAAAGATCACAAATCTTTTTCCATAATGCATAAGCACCACCCTCAATGTCAATGACATTAAAGTACACCTGCTTTGATAATGACAAAATGATAGCAAACTTGCATGGCTCATCAAGTCCTACCCAATCCTTTGCATCATAAAGTTCAGGCTTTATGCCCTCTAACTTTCATGGCCAACCTACCTCTTCTGTACCAAGACTTGCTATATCTGTGTCTTCCAACATTGGAAGTTATTTCCATCAAGATTTTAAATGTTGAAAATAGTACTATATGTTGATGATCAATATGAGACTAATCGAAGTCAACCTTTTTCTTTAGAGTGGCTAGTACAGAGGGTCAATATTCACACATTCAATATGGGAAAACTTAGTAGAGTTAGGAAGGATATCCTCTTGTGTGGGAAAGTTGGCAAGACAAATGAACCAACAACAATTGTAGCCAATTTAAAGGATTGAGATGTTGAGTTGACTAGGGAATCCAGTGCTGGAGATGAGATGATAATCGAAGTAGACAATGTAGGTGAACCCTTTTCCTGAGTAAGAGAGCTACATGAAGACTCTATGGAGGCTTTACTGGTAGACATAGTACATGTAACCGATTTGGTTCGTCAGTGGCATGTTGTTGTT
Source organism: Lygodium microphyllum (assembly GCF_053477565.2). Classification (NCBI taxonomy): domain Eukaryota; kingdom Viridiplantae; phylum Streptophyta; class Polypodiopsida; order Schizaeales; family Lygodiaceae; genus Lygodium; species Lygodium microphyllum. The sequence continues at coordinate 21,426,027 of NC_141155.1, read as the reverse complement.
TTTGTGGCAGTTAGTATGTGGGTGGTGACCGTGCATGTAGTCGTGTATATTTTTTATTTGGGCAGTTTACTATGGGACTAGTGTCACCAATGCGTGTGCCTTTGCTTGTGTTTTCCTGGGGTGTGCGCACGCGCACGCGTTCTTGTGGGCTTGATTGTTCAAGAGCTGCATCAGGAGCATTGTGGTTTGTAGGTGATTGGTCATCAGATTGAGATGTAGGGGTAGTCTAAGTGGACTCACACCACACCTCCTTAGAACTAAAGGTTGTGACTATCAATTTACACTTGTCCAACAAGGAGTAAGTTTTCCATCTGTATGGATTCAACTTTGCATCCAGTGGTTACAATTGTGGCTAGAATAAGTTTTTTCAATAGTAGTAAGAAAGTGTGTATAATCTGATCCCTCATCAATGAGTGCATCAACTGACATTAGTTTAGCTATTGTAAGGCATATGCGGAGGTAAGCTAACAAAATAAGGAGCTCGTCTTCCCTTTCTAAGCTGCTAATTGTAACACCTTGAGCATTTATAGTTACAATACTCGAGTATGCTAGCTCCTCTATTGGAAAAGTGCTTGTTAGAAAGAAGTGTGTATACATCATGGATGGAAGGTGGTTTACTCTCAAAAGTTCTACTTGTTTTGCAAAGAAGAAGTAGAAGGAGATAACGTGATGATGATGATGATGTAGAAAAAGCAAAGAGCTTCACCCACACCGGTCCCTCATTCACTCACACATACACACACACACACACACACACTCTCTCTCTCTCTCTCTCTCTCTCTCTCTCTCTCTCTCTCTCTCTCTCTCTCTCTCTCTCTCTCTCTCAAGATCAAGAAGCAAGAAGCAAGAAGAGAGTCCCACAAGACTGCACAACATAAGAATGAGCTTATCCATTGATTTTTTAGTTTTTATACACTGCCTTGATTTTTTGGATACCCTCTCATCTTTTTACCATAAATTTGTCTCTCTTATTTGGTGCATGCCCTTCCATTTTTATAAGCCTCTTCCAATTTCATTGAGCGAAAATTTTGTTGGCAGTAAAGATGCATATGCCTAGCTGCCCGTGCATTAGTTACATTGATAGTATCCACACCATGTATTAGTTATCCGCACACCTGTACACTGTAGGTGGCGAGCACCCATCACTGTCACTTTACTTTTTATTATTTTAGTGACATTTGAATAAAAGAAAGGCCGATCACACATTATGACTATTGGAGTTTCCACATCTTCTCTCTCTCTCTCTCTCTCTCTCTCTCTCTCTCTCTCTCTCTCTCTCTCTCTCTCTCTCTCTCTCTCTCTCTCTCTCTCTCTCTCTCTCTCTCTCTCTCTCTCTCTCTCTCTCTCTCTCTCTCTCTCTCTCTCTCTCTCTCTCTCTCTCTCTCTCATAGGCCAGTTTTGGTCTTTAGAAACGTTAATATAACTCTCTCTCTCTCTCTCTCTCTCTCTCTCTCTCTCTCTCTCTCTCTCTCTCTCTCTCTCTCTCTCTCTCTCTCTCTCTCTCTCTCTCTCATAGGCCAGTTTTGGTCTTTAGAAACGTTAATATAACTCTCTCTCTCTCTCTCTCTCTCTCTCTCTCTCTCTCTCTCTCTCTCTCTCTCTCTCTCTCTCTCTCTCTCTCTCGCTCTCTCTCGCTCTCTCTCTCTCTCTCTCTCTCTCTCTCTCTCTCTCTCTCTCTCTCTCTCTCTCTCTCTCTCTCTCTCTCTCTCTCTCTCTCTCTCTCTCTCTCTCCTTCCACCATAGCTCTTACTTATGCTCCATGTTTCCACTTTAGGACTCACTCCCTTCAACTAGTATTAGAGCTTTCTTCTATGTGAGCTCAAGCTTGGTCTGGCTTGAGCTTCCATTCGATCTACCTACAGTAGGGATTCACCATTGGTAGCCATCATGGAGTCTTCATCCCGAGGTATGCATTGAATCCTATCTTCTTCCTAACTTCTTCCACCCTCTTAAGGCCTGATCTGAAGCCTTGCTAGAGGCCTTTGAGAATTTCCACAAGGCCTATTGCAGCCAAAACCTAAGGCAACCCCTTCAGTAGAGCAGCCCATGTGTTTGCGCCTATTTGGGCAGCCCTTCTCTTTGCAAGATTTGACACCCCTCCCACCTCCTGTGTGGCCTTTGGCATTTGGGGCAATCATCTCAGGCACTCCCTCCTTGCTATTTACATTGGCCTTAGCAATGGCTTTAGCCCTTGGCATTGAGATTGGATAGCTTATATTTAGTTCATTGATTGTGTATTTAGCATATAGTTTGTAATAGAGCAGGGCAGCCCCCTGTCATTGATGCCCCTCTTGCTTAGTGGTGATGCATAAATGATGCTCGTACATTGAGGATGCTTACCCATTGATTGGAGATAATTTTGGAGCTAATTTAAGCACTATTCTTGCTCAATTTGATAGAGATTTGGCTCTTATAATAACCAATTAATGGATTGAATTCAAGGGCAATCTCCCCTCTTTGTTCCTCTCGGTTACACTGCCTGAATCATGGGATACATTTCGTACTGCTATGTGTATAAACATGCCTACTAATGGGCTAGACTTATAGGGTGTCGAGGGTACACTCTTGAATGAAGAGGTTAACAAAAACAATGTTGATGCTTCCCACACCTTTCATGCTTTGACAGTTAGAGGCAATAATGGTAGGAGCGGTAATGACCGTCATGGGAGAGGCTCTTAGTAGTCTCATTCTCAGTCATGTGGACAATCTCACAGTAATTCCCATGGCCATAAGTCCTCATTGACTTGTCATTACTATGGAAAAGCAAGGCATATTTGGCCACAATGCCATAAAATGCACGAGGACAAGCACAAGAAAAAGGGCAAGGGTAAAGTACATGACAAAAATGATAATCACATAATTATCCCTAGCAAGTCGAGCATTAAGATTGAAGAGATAAACATTGCGTGATGATTTCATGCTTGCAACTATTTCTCTTGATACTTCACAGCTAACTGATACTTTGTCAAGGTATACTCAATGTTGGCTTAATAGATTTAGGGGCTTCCTTTAATATGACCCCTCATAGAGAGTGGTTCCACTCCTATCCTATCGTAATTTGACTAGATCTATACATTTGGATAATGACATGTGGGTAATGACCTGGCACTAGAGATAGTTAGTAGTGGTGATACGTTGCAATTTGGTTTGAGTTACATGTTTATTCTTCATGATGTACATCATGTACCGGCTCTCACGAAGAGCCTTATCTCTACTGGAACTTTGGATGATGCAAGTTATGTAGTTTCTTTTGGTGATTCCTCATGGGAAATATCCCATGGAAATCTTGTCATCGCATGTGGTGCTAAGTTCAATACTCTCTACCCCTTACTTATATCAAGATCTGTTGACTATGTTTTGGTAGTGGATGCAATTCCACATGCATCTCTTTGGCATCATTGCCTTGGACATATATCCTTAAAAGGAATGAAAATGCTTATCCATTTTCAATATCTTTCATCCCTTGACTACAAGTGCTTTGAGTCCTATGATCATTGTTTATATGGCAGATAGATACGTAATATGCATAAAAAGTATGGTATGACATGGATGGGTGAGCCATTGGCGCCCAAGGACAAGTGCAACAAGCTAGATCCAAAGTCTAGGAAATGCATCTTTGTTAGTTACGGAGATGCAAGTGAGATGGGCTATCACCTATGAGATCTGCAAGCTTGAAAGATTATCCATAGCCATGATGTTGTTTTCCATGAGGAGAGAATGCATAAGCAACCTGAGCATGTCATTGAGGTACATAGGGTGATATTTCAAGAGGTGCCTCCTGCTATTGTACAGCTAGCTAGACAACTTGCCGCAACAGTGGTTGATGCTCCCCATTAGCCCAAGTCCCTAATGTTCCATAGGATATCCTGGCCCCATAGCCTATTTTGAGCCAGTCTACTAGAGAGAGATGACAACCTATGTGGTTTGAGCCCTCCATGGATTATGTTATGGTGACAGATGCTAGTGGTCCTATTGCTTATAATGAGACCATGCGCAGAGGAAATAGTCACTCTTGGGAGAGGGCCATACATTCAGAGTATGACTCACTATAGAAAAATCATACGTGGGATCTGGCTCCTTTGCCTAGTGGAAAGCATGCTTTGCCATACAAGTGGATGTATAAGTTGAAAAGCACCCCTAGACGCCCCAAGCTAGCATGTAAGGCCAGATTGGTTGCTAAGGGTTTCAAGCAAGAGCATGGTGTGGACTTTGATGAAGTCTTTTCTCATGTTGTGAAGATGAGTACCCTATATTTGGTATTGACTTTTGTTGCTCAACTTGACTTGGATCTTTATCAAATGGATGTCAATAAGGCTTTTCTTCATGGAGACTTGCATGATGAGATTTACATAGAGCTACGTAAAAACTTTGCAGAACCTGGTAGGGACCACCTAGTATGCAAATTAAGCAAGAGTCTTTATGGCCTTAAGCAAGCATCTAGGGAATGGTACCACAAGTTTGATGCTTGTATGCATTCATAAAGATATTCTTGCAGTGATATGGATCCATGTTTATACAAAAAAAGGCTCGTGATGGCAACCTTAAGATTTTGATCCTCTATGTGGATGATATGTTGATTGCTGGAAGTACTCATGATGAACCGAATGCCTTGAAAGGTCAGCTCAAGAAGAGCTTTGAGATGAAGGACATGGGACATGCCTCACATATTCTTACAATGTGTATTACACGTGATCACTCTAAGGGGCTCCTTTACTTGTCATAGAAGGAGTACATCCAAAAGGTCCATGAGTGATTTTATGTATAGGATGTTAAGTCTATTGGATATCCTTTACCTTCTCATGTGAAGGTTAGTCAAGCTAATTTTCCATAGTTTGATGAGCAAAAGATAGAGATGGCTAAGATCCCTTATGCATCCGTAGTGGGTAGCTTGATGTATGCCATGATAGCCACTTGCCCTGACATAGCATTTGTAGTGGGAGTTGTAGCATGCTATATGGCTACACCTGGCCGATGGCATTGGGATGTTGTCAAGGGTATCATGAGGTACCTAAAGGACATAGCAGTTATGTGCATCTGTTATGGTGGCCAGGATATAAGAGTCATGGGATACACTAACTCTGATTATGCATGATATGCAAACAGTAGAAAGTCCACCTATGGCTATGTCTTTACCTTTGCTGGAGGTGCTATTTCTTGGATGTCCAAGGTGCAGAAATGCATGGCCCTATCTACTACAAAAGCAAAGTATGTTGCAACTATTGAGGCTTGCAAGGAGGCTCTCTAGTTAGTAGGTTGTCTGGTAGTGGTAGACCTTGGCATTACTGATATGGTCCCTACGCTACATTTGGATTCTATGAGTGCTATTCAGTTGACCCAGAATTCGATCTTCCATGCAAAGACAAAGCACATTGAGGTGTGTTACCACTTTATTCAGGAGGTCATTGAGGACAATTCCATTAAGCTTGTTAAGATCTCAACTGATCAAAATCCTATAGATCTGCTCACCAAAAGTATCTCAGCAGAGCATTTTGCCTTCCTTGGGAAGATGATGGGTGTTGGATGAGATGACATCTTTCCTCGTCCTCTTGTACCTATGTACATTTGTACTTCGTCACTTTTTTCTTGTTCTCACATTTGCCTTTAAGTGGGAGGTTGTTGGGGATAAGGGCAGCTATGGCTAGCCACCCGTGTATGAGTTACACTAATAGTACCCACACCATATATTAGTTACCCGCAAACATATATACTACAGGTGGAAGGTGCCCATCAATGTCACTTTATTCTTTATTCTTTTAGTGATATTTGAATAAAGGGAAGGCCAGTCACACATTGTGACTATTGGAGTTCCCACATCTTGTGTGCCTGTCTCTTGCTCTTACTTCTTCCACTACAGCACTTGCTTTTGCTCTGTGCTTCCACTTTCGGGCTCACTTCCTTCAAATTTTATACTCATGACATCTCACTCAAAGCAGCTCTCTTAAGTTATAATATCATTTTCTCATCAAATTATGAGTGATCGAGAGACGCTCTTATGTCCAGTTCTTATTTTTCCAAAATTTCAACTTTTTTCTTGAAATCTGTTGCTCACCTCACCTTTATCTTTGCCTCCCTAGAAGGGGTTGAAACTTTTTGCATACAATAGTAGCATCACTATCATAATTAAACCCACATACATTAAAAGATGGAGATTCATTTTGGCCTCTAAGAATTCTTAATCTCTATCTTGATGGGCAAAAAATAGTCCTTAGTAACCATGCTTCCTTTATCAATCTTGGTGCTACTTTTTTGGTTGCAGCTTTTGATGAAAACTATTAGAAGGTAGTGCTTCACATTGATTCAACTATACTATATATGTCTTGATAGCTACATACATTTGTTAAGAGCATAACCTTCTTAGCCTTGAAAAGCAAAAGTAGGCTACTTCTCATCATCCACAATTCCTAAATTCTCTATCCTCTCTTCCACAATTGCAATCCATGATTCAATATTTTATCCTTCCTTCCCAAGAAAATTACCAAGGTTTTATCTCCAAGTCTTAAAACTTCTCAAGTTCCTTTGCCTTTGTAAATCTTCGAATCTAAGCTAGCTTTGCATCTTCATAGTCCACACACATTTGGGTTTGCCTAGTATCTTGTTGGATCATACACTTATCATTGTCGTAGAAAATCTTCAACCACTTTCCTTCCTTCTAGTCTCTCACCATAGATGTTATTTCAAATTCTCCAACTATATTATATCCTTATCTTTGTTTCTAGAGAATAACTTGAATTCCATGGTTATCATTTTCCTATTTGAATCTTGCAAGAAAGTTCCTCGGTAGTAAACACCAAAAAGATGTCAAGCTGAGAGAGAGAGAGAGAGAGAGAGAGAGAGAGAGAGAGTATTAATGTCTCTAAAAGGCCAATGTGGCCTATGAGACTACACCAAAACATACAAAGAATTGTATCTTTCATCTCAAAATAAAAATAATAAAAGACAAAAGATGTGCCTACGAGACTAGATGTCAAATCTCTGTAAGAATATATATGTGGTGCAAATGTAAACGATACTACTAAGAAAGAGGAAAAAGGGAAAATTTTTAGAAATGCTATTTTCCTCAGTGAAGTATCTCCCTCAAATGAAAATGGAATTTTGTGATCGAGGTGCCTCTACATGTGTCTTCTGGTGGCACTGAATGATAGGTTTATCTATCTATGATAAGGGTGTCTCACCTTACTCTTGGGTGGACGTAGGCATCTCATTCAACTACATGCCAGTGATCTATCCAAGGAGATACCCCTTGAAGATGAAGCTCCTCTATGGCATATCCCTATTGGCTTTATATCGACAATGGTGGTCAACAATCCCATACTCGACTTTGTGTGTGTGTGTGTGTGTGTGTGTGTGTGTACACTACCTTAGACTATCAACCCTGAAATCCACAAAGTAATGCAAAACTCCCAACACATGACTAGAGACATGGAATGAGTGTGATGTATATTTTTCAACACACATCCCAACAACTACAATACCCTTATAGCTCAAAGCAAGAGATAGCATCACACAGTTTTTACTTGGCAAGGACACAAATACAATACAAAGAAGAGACACTTTCGAATAGTAGGAGAGGCGACACTCCGGGGTGGTAAAGAGAAAAAGAGAGCAGCACCAACTAGGCCAAGGGCCAATGGCGAGTGTTTAATTCACTGGCTTATTGGCTTATAACCCATTTGCCAGAGTGTTCATTTTGGCCGACAATTTCCTGAACGCGAAGATTTCGAATCTGGGGCTTGTCAAGCCAAGGGGAGCAAGATGGCTGACTACAGAACAACGAACTTCCTGAACGTCATCATCGAGACGAATGAAAGAGCCATTCATATTCTTCAAGAGTGATTACAAGATACCAAATTCGTTACGACAGAGAAGCTATCACCATTGGTGTGAATCACATGATCATCAATCAGATCGATGAGCATCGACCTCAGTGTTCCTGCAGCAGACGAGGCAATATGCTCGACTGAAGACATCTCCATGGCACGTAGTGTAACCCAGCAGCGGCGCCAATCAATCAATTAGATGGAAGCAACATCGGCACCTGGCACGCCCATCGAGCATTGAACGCTCAATCAGCATTTTGATTCTAACCTAGCTAGAATCCCCACCTGCAGCTGTCATAACCCTGGCAAGCTATCATCCACACTTCAAGCTTTCGCGGCACCCTACCAGCCTCTATCCCGCACATAACTGCAGCAGCACCCACCCACCCACCCACAAATAGATCCATGCCATCAAACATCGTCTATAGCAAACACATCAGTATGTGTCTCCATGTCAACGATTGCCAACAAACAAACACATCCACCATCGAATTATCAAGGCCTTGATACCCTTCGTACCACAAGTCCACAGTCCTACTGTCATTGGCCTACGCAATGTCAAGTCACAAGATGTAGGAGTTGACAATGGCAAAGCAAGGTCTTGCTAGTCACGGATCAAATATGCATTTGGAACGGGCTTAACATTCTCATGCTTAGAAGGGCCTCTCTCTCTCTCTCTCCCTCTCTCCCTCCAAATTGTGATATGCATGGGTCATGGTGCCCTGAGGCATCTGATCCACCTCAATTCATGATCCGTGCATAGTGCATAGTCCAGTCAACCAAAGGCTAGTACAAAATGGCTGCGTCCTCCAAGGAACCATTAGTTGATAGGTGACATCCTCTATATGTAACACTCAATACAATGGAGAGCGTATCAGTAGTGTTGAGACGAGACACTGCCCAACTAAGATATCTTCAAAAATATCTTTGTGTTTTGGTTGAGTACAACATATCACTTTTGGTATTCATGTATAGTATGCCTTGTGTATGCGTGTGAAGAAATGATTAATGTGTCTACATGTGTACATGTACGAATAAGCACTTGTTAGACACAATACATCTATGAGGTCAGGGGATTTATGTATTTGTAAAAGTGCATATACGTAGTGTAAGAGATTTAGTGATTTAGGAATTAGTAAGGATTTATGTGCATACTATGTATAAACATATGTGTAGTGTGTTTGCCAATGTTTTTATGGATGATCAAGTGGATTTAACTTGCTGCACACGAACGTGAAAAAGAAATCGACTAGGATGTGATTGCATAAATAAATGTGCATATCATGCTTGATTTAATATAAATTCTTGACCCAAACAACAAAACATTTTTGTCCTTAAGAATTGCTCGTACTACACTAAAATGCTTCCTTGCTTTACAAAACCACTTAACATATAATGACAATCCCAATTACTAACTCCTTCCATTATATTGGATGCCAAGTCTTTACCTTCAATAAAAATCAACCATCATTAACATTAGAAGCCTTAGAATGTGCAATCATGTGATTATGTCTTGTGAGAGTAGCTAAGATGTATCACCGACCAGCCTAAGTCAACCTCCAAACTCTTGTTCACCATGCCAAAATTGCTCCCTTGGCCAGTGACGACCTAGAATTATCTCCAGCTGGTTGGCACCAAGAATGAATCCATAGTCATTCACATTGCACCAGTTGGTTTTGCTTCTTTGAACTTGTGAGGTGAGGTTGGGGCACATGGATGACATTGGCACCCACACACTTTTTCTCTACCTCAACTACTAGTTTAGACTAACTTTCATTGAACAACTCTCCTTAGTTGGCTTACCTCTTCTTTAACAATGTCTCATGTATGTAAGAAAGTTACCAATTTGCATATAGTAATACTCTAAGCCACCCCACTCGTACTCAACACAAGACAATGGTCATAACAACTAAAGCAAGAGTGTAATTTCACATTTTGAAGCTTTGTATCCCACATACTCTATATTAAGAGTCTATATGAACAAACAAATGAGAAGTATCAACCAAGTGGTTTTACAAAATCATTGCTAGGTGGCTTAGTTTTAGTTTTACTTCATTTCTCCCAATAACATAATCACTCCACCAACATCGTCATAATAATTTTCAATGTCATTTCAAGCAAAAATTGTCGTGCAAAAAAAGGACTTGAGGTATGATTTTACAATAATCCATTATATACACATAGTAACCAAGAACTGTTATGGCCGAGTGAGTGCTAAAAAAGAGAGTACGTAGGATAAAGGAATAACGGGCATGCCAAAACCCTTCCGAGGTCATAACCTGTTTACATTGTAGACTTTGTCATGGCTGAGTGAGTGCTAAAGAAGAGAGTACGTAGGATAAAGGAATAACGGGCATGCAAAAAACCCCCTTGAGGTCATACCTACAGTTTACACATTGTAGACTTTGAGCTGTGCCCACAGAGGATGTGCATTAGAGTGAGGAGGAGAGAGCCGAACAGACACACAGAGTCAAAGTTTTAACTCACCCGAGCAGTGCACTGCCTACTTTTGATATAGTTTAAGAGAACAGAGACAACCACTTGTTTGACCCAGATCACTAGTATAGTTTGCAAGCTCAATGATGTGACAAACTTGTGAACGATTCCTAATTCAATGCTAACCCCTGCGGAACCTTCCAAAGAGGATGCAAAGAACCTTCATCTCAATCATTCTCGTCAAAGAGTCTCAGTTCAAAACTGCGCGAGTTTCACCTTTTGCTCGTACATCTCCTCCAGTAATTCGTCCACAATCCTATACAATGAATAATTTTGACAGCTTCTCGTCTCCTTCAGGATTAAGCTGTCGAGAAAAGGAGCATATTCCTTGCCAAGGACCATAAGCTATGAATAAAAAGACACTTAAGTGACAAATGGGCTCTTTTAATGTGGAACTTTCAGAAAATATATACCGATAATAGTGGTGTCCGGGGCATAATCCTTGGATACAAATAATCAAAGGATGCTGACTTTTTTCTACCGGGCCATTCTCTGCAGGACCTTTGCCAATTCTACTGGCAGCATATATTGCTGTCTCTGTCATACACTATTCTGTGGTTGCATGGAAGATGCATACATTGTTATAGGCAGCAGCCAACAATCAGTCCAGAAACTGAGCATCCGGGATGCACAGGAGGCGACTTCAATTAGACACCAATTAAGTTACCAAATGCAAAACGAATACCAAGAGGTATAAGAAAGAAATCTGAAATTGCATTCAATTATGCAAACCAGAAAGTTGGTTTCATATACAACTTCAGATCTGGATGCATCTCTTCTGTGGACATGGTAACAAGCTCTCACAATGAGACGTTCTATGTTTGTAACCTCCGTAAATAGGGGCCGTTGCTACATTCTCCTCGCAAAATTTGAAGGCCTGCGGGCCTTATAGCTCATCATTGTACCGCTCTTCTTCCTCTTCTTCTTCTTCTACTTGTTTAATCAAGTCTTCTACAGAAGGTTCATCTGCAGCAGCTCCAGAATCCTCAACCTGGGACACAACAATCATACAAATTCGTGTTGGAACGACATGGTACGGCCAGACATGAAACAAAACTTTGTGGAATACATAACAGAACAGATATTATTGCAAAATAACAACCTTTTCATTGTCTTTAGAAGTGGTCTCAGTTTCTTCCTCGAACTCTTCTTCCTCCTCCACTGCTGCATCTGGGCTGACATTCAAGGTGGACTTTACTGCTGTATATATGCGACCGGCAAAATCTTTGGGATCCTCGAGTAAGAAGCCACTTTCCATCAAAGCCGTTTGGTATATGAGCCTGGCAGTTTCCTTTGTCGCTTTATCCTGTTCAAAACAATCCAAGGACTCCCAAGCATCAACACTGATCACTCCTGAGTAACTAACATTTTAATAACGAAACTGGACACTCAACACTGATAACTTCCGAGGAGATGTTTCTTAAATAGGGGAACTGTAAGGTTCTGCAAGACTCACATCTGAATCAAGGCTCACTCGTTGCCTCAGTTCCTTGATAATAGGATGCCGAGGGTTGATCTCTAAAACTCTCTTGCCTCGCATGTAAGTCTGCTTGCTCGCATCACTAAGGGTTTGGGACTGCATAATTCGCTCCATATTTGCACTCCAACCATACTTGGAGGTCACAACCACGCAAGGGGTGTCAGCCAACCTGTTGCTTATCTTTACAGAATCCACATTCTCACTCGTAAGCAGTTCCTTCCACCACTTGGTCAAGTCCTTGAAAGACTCCTTAAGTTCCTTCAGCTTAGAATCCTTTCCAAGTTTTAAACCTTCCTTGGAAACATTTTGGAATTTCTTGTCCTCATAATCCATGAGGTATTGCATCAGATACTCGTCTACGGGATCTGTGAAGAATATCACCTGCGCACAGAACCGGAGAGAGCTCACTATACAATTATGAAGCAAGCGCAGTAAGACCATCAGATCACAAGGTAGAGCAGAAATACCTCATATCCTTTTTTCTTCAACTGCTCCAAAAATGGAGACTTCTCTAATTGTTCTCTATTAGTCCCAGTAATGTAGTAGATATCTTTCTGATCGGGTTTCATGCGAGCAATATACTGGTCTAATGATGCTAACTTGTCACCAGACTTCGTACTAACCAAACAAAACAGTAGAAAACACAACATTTTAGCAATCTCAGTCCCTTGTTAGAGGTTTAATCATAATGGATGTCCACCTACACATCACTTCTATGATAATAACAACTTGTTACCAGACTTAGTAAAAAGAACTAAACTGTAAAGCACACAGCATTTTAGCTACTTTCATAGCTTGTTACACATAAAATTAACAGTAGTAGACAGCTGCCTATCCAAAAAGAACTAGTTTATTTCGTAAGGAAGTCATGCTTGCGGACTAACCTGTAGAATCTCAACAGCTTAGCAAGACGGCTCCGGTTTGTTGCATCCTCAATGATGCCAAGTTTGATGGACTTTCCAAACTCATTCCAAAATTTTGCATACTTTCCACGATTCTCTCCATCCTCTGAATCATCTGTTGAAGCTGGTGACAAATAAAGAACCCTATTAGCAATTCAGCATTCAAGTAAAAGGATATGCATGTACTGAAAACGTACAAAGCAAAGCATGATACCAAGCAAGAAATAGTGACGAATCAGGAAAAATGTCAGAGTGTAGTTCAAACATAATTGGCAGAATCCATACTGGAAAGGGGTCAACTTCCACAGATGCACAGAACAAGCCAACAGGCTAAATTTCTGTCCACAATGAGCAAAAGAAAATGACTTGTGTAGTAAGACAGACAGCAAGCTGTAGACTCTCTGTTGAACGTTGTAAGTGCAGAAATGCGCTAGCATGCATACTGACTGCCAGCCAAACTAAGACAAGCTTCACTGGAAAACTCAAGAGACAGCCAACCAGACCACGAACATAACATGTAACACTGCCAACACAGCATGACAATGCATAGTAACTAATCCTCATAACCACTTGCTTCTGGACACAATAAAACCTTACTAAGATGTAAGTGACATAGATTGGCACTGAGTAGACATGAATCCAGAGTGATAACTTTGTTAGCACCGAGTAGCCGAGTAGCATGGCAGGCTCACTTGGTTCTCAATGCAATTTGTGGCAACTGTGCTGACACCAGGCTTCACAAAAAGCAGCTAGCCCACTCTTTCTTTTCACAATTAACAAAACCATAAGCTGGAGAGTATATTGGCGGGACTCACCTTCCTTGTCATCAACTTCATCAGGATCTTCTTCAGCTATTTTGCGAATCATATCAAGAGCCTTACGCACAAGCTTCTTCTTTATAGTTTTCAAACTACTGTGTTGCTGAAGCATTTCTCGAGAGACATTGAGAGGCAACGTGTCTGAGTCAACTATACCCTGCATAGAAAGATCAAAAGGATCAAGTTGTGCACACCAAGTGTCCTACAAAAATGTTTTAGCAGAAATAGTTAGAAGCAAGCAAAAATACCTTCAGGAAGGCAAGGTATTTAGGAAGAAGTTCATCAAACTCATCAGTTATGAACACGCGCCTGACGTAGAGCTTCAAGAAAGATTTGTTGCTGTAATAGTTCTCATACAAGTCACTTGGGGCTTTGGGAGGAACAAACAGGATTGCTTTGAATTCAACATCACCCTCTGCATTGAAGTGTGTCCATCCTAATGGTTTGTCTCCTGTCAAATCCTAAGAAAAGCACCAAGAATCAAACTAGAATTATTCACCAGCCCATTGACTGTGATGACAAAAGCCCAACAGCCTTAATTTCACCAACTACCTTGGCAATAGAATGGAAGAAATTGGCATAATCTTCATCAGATATTTCCTTAGGACTCCTCAACCAGATTGCCTTCACATCATTCAAAAGCACCCAATCCCATGTGGTCTCCTTCACTGTCTTGGTTTTGGGTTCTGCTAGAAAACAAGCAGATATTATTCACCCACAAACAATTCAGAAACTTCATTAAGCATTAAAGGAACAAACAAATAAGCAAAAATTTTTAACATACGTTTTTCTGCATCTTCTTCTGTTTCTTCCTCTTCAGTACCTGTACACAAATTCCTAAGTTAATATAAATCATACTAGAACCTTGAAGGAGCACCTCCCAATTGCAAAAAAAATGGAAAACTTACTTGTCTTCTCTTCCTCCTCTTCACTCGACTCGTCAGCATCAGCTTCTACCTCAACATCCACTTCTTTGCTTGACCACAAGTAAATAGGGAAGTTGATGAACTCAGAATACCTTTGAACAAGACCCTGCAAACTTCAATTTAGTTAAATTGAGTTGTATGAACAATAAGATCACCATGCAGTTGATGAGGGACAAATACTTGGAATAATTGGATCCCATAATATGAGCAACAGATAAAGAGAAGGTAATATCTCTACCTCAAGGGGCGCACATTGAACATACTGTTATATGATCATGAATTACCTTTAGCTTATCTTCTTGCAGGTATTCACTAGCTTCTTCCTTCAAGTGAAGCCTGATTTCTGTACCACGCCCAAGAGGCTCATTTTCAGTGTCCTCAGAAACTGCAAAAGCACCATCAGCCTTGGACTCCCATATGTACCTGCTCAAAATCAGATCTGTCAGTGATCAATATCCCGGATCAAGAATAGTGAAATGGTGCTTAGCCTACAAATCAATCATGAACATAGTAGTAATTCCTCCAAGTCTGTCAGTAATCAGTATCCAAGCAAGCATTCCAAGACTTAGCCACGCCTCATGATTCGAGAAATGAGCTCTGTGGAAGTACATACCACTAAACCAAATGAAAGAGGGATTCACAATCGCAGAATGCAACTACCCATCAATGCAAGTTGGTAAAAGACATACTGTTTGTCATCATTATGCTTGCTGATAACCTCCACATAGTCCGCAACAAGATACACAGAGTAGAAACCAACTCCAAACTGTCCAATTAAGTTCAAATCCCCACCCTTCTGCATCTGCTCCAAAAAAGCTGTCCAGACAAAACCATGCCTGATCAACCCATATACATATATGCCCAGCTGATCAACCCATATACATATATACAGCAAGTGACTATGCCATGAGCAGTTCCGCACCTGAGGTTCCGGACTTTGCAATTGTGCCAAGATTCTTAACCAAATCCTCTTTGGTCATTCCAATTCCCCTATCCCTTATAGCAAGAATCTTTTTGTCTTTATCCAACTTAATCTACAAGACAATTAATAAAAGCTTAACCAAAGAACCAAGTTCATATCGGGAGTACTGAAACAGCAGAAACACATTCAACTCGCAAAAGCTGATCCATACCTGAATTTCAAGTTTTGTATCATCACCTTCACCCAATACTTCTTTATCCGTAAGAGCCAAGAAACGAATTTTGTCCAGTGCCTGTACCACCAACGGCCAAAGAAACCTTTATATCTAGTGACAATGGTTGCTATCTACCAGGTAGTATAACGGCAAGTCAATTAAGTTCCTCTAACTATGTTTCTGAACCTTCAAGACGATCAACTTGCCTAGTCAACCAGAGTCTCAACAAAACAAGATCAATGTGGCGGACTCACATCAGATGCATTCGAAATAAGCTCACGAAGAAAAATGTCTTTATTGCTGTATAGAGAATTGATGATAATATCCATTAGGCGCGATACTTCAGCCTGGAATTCAAACTTCTCCGCCTTGGATCTGAAGCTCTTGGCGGATATGGATTCAGACTCTCTGCATTAAAAGCAAGTTTTAAAAAAAAAACAGCGTGTTGGTCCCAAATGTCGGGCAGCCCGAGTCTCCAATAGCAAACAAGCACTACACAGACCTTTGTGCAACTTCGGCATCTGTTGTGAGTGCATCAGGAATGGCTCCAAAACCTTGCTCCACCTTTGGGAGGTCGCCATTACCTTCAGCTACGTCATTCGCAGAAACCTGCGATACAGGACCTGCAGCACAAAAAGCCGTTGAATCTCTCTCTCTCTCTCTCTCTCTCTCTCTCTCTCTCTCTCTCTCTCTCTCTCTCTCTCTCTCTCTCTCTCTCTCTCTCTCTCTCTCTCTCTCTCTCTCTCTCTCTCTCTCTCTCTCTCTCAGAGCGTGCGCTCGGTTGTAAGAGAAAGATCCATTCCCATTAGCTGCGTTAAACAAGGATCGTAGAAATCTACATGCAACCATGCAAAAAGCCGCTCACGCAGACTGTTAAGAGGCAGAAATGGAGAGCAGTCGATCACGCACAGGAGCACAGAACTTCAGATTGACAACGAAGAACTAAGCCGCATACAACGACAAGAAGAAGAAGAAAAAGAAGAAGACTTACTCCCGTGGTGGTGGACAAGAAGAAAGGCAAGCACAACAAAGAGTGCTGCAGAAGCCGCGGAGCGCCTCGTTGGGAGACCCATATTGACTGCAAAGGTGAAGATGCACCTTCTGTGCGACTACTCTCTCAGGAGAACCGAGAATCAGCGGGAGGCCTTTAAATCTGTGTCTGCATCAGGCTGGGACAAATGCAAGAGGACGTCGGACGAATGCGTCGGACGAATACAGGTAATCCGGGTTTCCTTTTAACCCCGGTTAATGTACACGATCTTACCCTTCTCGGCCTTCTCTTTTTTTTTTCATTGTGTTCTCGGAAACTTCCTTCATCTAAGCCAGCGTTCACATGCTCGTCATTCACACGATGGTCTTGTCTCCTTCCTTCCTTCTAAATTAAGAGGGGCTTCACACATTGAGTTTCAAACGGCATTCCAAACTGCATCCCATTTTGCAAGTGATCCTCCTCACACAAGCCCCAAAAATGGTTGTTAACAGTCCATGACAGAGTATCAAGTAAGCTTGAAGAAAAGTGTGTGGACTATCATCGACTGCAGCAAGTAAATCTTGTAAATATTTCGAAATGTTTTGTAACTTTGCAAAAGTTCCGAAACACACAAAGCATGCCTGTGAATGGAGGATTCACTTTGTAATTGGCCTGCATATCCCTCACATGTGTTTGGAATCGCCCATTGGAAAGGTGCTCTAAGGGGTCATCACATACTTCATCCAAATAAACAATAGGTATCGACTGAGAAAGTGGGGCTTGGGCACCCCTGAAGCCCTTTACAAACATGCTTTTAGGGGTTCCTTCAAAGGATGGGCAAAGAAGTACATAGGTTTCACACACTAAAAGAAATGGGATAATTAAGCCCCTTATACACATGCTTTTAAGGATTCCTTCAAAGGAGGGGCAAAGAAGTACATGCATTACACAAACAAAAAGAAATGATATAAATATGCAAAGTAGCACTTTAGATAACCAATCCTATTAGCTTGGTTGGTAGAACCATCAAAAGTGTCAAAATATATGTGGTGCTAAGGCACGTTATCGTCGTGTTAAGGGTTGAAGGTCTACCACCGGGGCTTTAGTGCAGAAGAGAAGTTTAGGATTCAAGGTTCAGGAAGTGGAAATAGATTGGGGTTTAATAAGATCTGGGATTTAGAAATGATTTAGGTACGGAAGAAGAATTCAAGCTTTTTCACTATGTACTTAGCATACATGAATGGAAGAAATAAGTTTATCTTTATTACATCAAATGCCTCTGGATACATACATCATATCATAAAGGACATTTTCAGATTCTCAGTTCAATTATGAATATCAAATGCAAGATCTAATGGCATTTATTTCAAGCACATAGATGGATTTCAACCCTTTGGAACAAGTATTATGTTGATAGACTCAAATGCATTCAAGATTTGGGCCAATAATACATGAAATTAATTGAAGAAGCATAATTTTAGCTTCAGCCCTGTTTTAAAACAGAAAATTCTAGCCCATAATCAAGCTCAAAATGAGTGCATAAACTCATGAAGAAGCACCTCTAATCATTAATGAACAAGTCCTAATGAAAAGAGGTCATTTTCTTCCATTACAACCACATAAATCTCTTGTTTGCTCATAAAAATGGACCATAACAATGGACTGCCCTATTTATGACTGGTTATTTCAGCCCATAACAGCCCATATACCTTCAAAATCCTCACTCTTTGCTTGCCCCAAAGTCACTCAAGTACTTGGGTACAAGTCGGGCTTCATTGGACCAATAATAAGGTAGACAAAATGAGAGAAGTCGTGCATAAGAGCAGGCTCCTTCATAGATTCAGTTGTTGCAGGGGTTGATCCCCATCTTAGGCGCAATCGCTCTCTTCGAGCGATCATATTAACTGCTTCAGTGGCATCACTCCAAGCAGTCTTCAATCCCGACTCAGAGTTAGGGTCTTCAAGTCGATCAGTTAATTTCTCCTGAAGAGAAGAATCTGCAGCCTTTAGAAATAATTCAATCTTTTGACTTTCCATACCTTGTTGGTCATCAGGATCTAGTTGGGCAATTTTGCTTTCAAATTCTCGATGAAGAGCAGTAGCGGTTAGACCTCTTAATTGGGCCTTTCGACCCATTCGGTGAAGACTTTCTTTGTCATAAGGCCAGAATCTTCAAGGAAAATTTATTCTCGAAGAACCTTCTTGAACACAGTCCATCCTGCATCTTTTTGGAAAAGACCATGAATTCGGTCCTGGAGACCATGCACAGCCAGGCGGGCAAAATAACAGCTCCAGGCATGTTGAGGGACTCCAAAGAAGACCATCTTGTCAATATAAAGGCGGATAAAAGAGGATACATTTTGCCCATTAAATTGCTTGAGCTCTTGTCCAACTGCTTCTAAAGCTTTAATGGCAGCAGTGTCAATCCACTCTTCTTCTTGTCTCCGTTGTTGTTGCAATTGCAACTGCTGCTGAAATTGTAACTGCTGTTGTTGGATTTCTTGCATTAGACGAACCAACTGTTGCCAGGCATCTCCTCCCGAACTTGATGATTCTCCCATTGGACTTCTTCTTCCGCAGCGGACCTTCACGTCGGGTTCACCACTGTCGTCGTGTTAAGGGTTGAAGGTCTACCACCGGGGCTTTAGTGCAGAAGAGAAGTTTAGGATTCAAGGTTCAGGAAGTGGAAATAGATTGGGGTTTAATAAGATCCGGGATTTAGAAATGATCTAGGTACGGAAGAAGAATTCAAGCTTTTTCACTATGTAATTAGCATACATGAACGGAAGAAATAAGTTTATCTTGATTACATCAAATGCCTCTGGATACATACATCATATCATAAAGGACATTTTCAGATTCTCAGTTCAATTATGAATATCAAATGCAAGATCTAATGGCATATATTTCAAGTACATAGATGGATTTCAACCCTTTGGAATAAGTATTATGTTAATAGACTCAAATGCATTCAAGATTTGGGCCAATAATACATGAAATGAATTGAAGAAGCATAATTTTAGCTTCAGCCCTATTTTAAAAACTGAAAATTCCAGCCCATAATCAAGCTCAAAATGAGTGCATAAACTCATGAAGAAGCACCTCTAATCATTAATGAACAAAGTCCTAACGAAAGGAGGTCATTTCCTTCCATTACAACCACATAAATCTCTTGTTTGCTCATAAAATTGGACCATAATAGTGGGCTGCCCTGTTTATGACTGGTTATTTCAGCCCATATACCTTCAAAATCCTCACCCTTTGCTTGCCCCAAAGTCACCCAAGTCGGGCTTCATTGGACCAAGAATAAGATAGACAAAATGAGAGAAGTCGTGCATAAGAGCAGGCTGAATACTTTTCTCTCAGATTTCCCTCTTTTATAGACTGTTTCAACATGCATTTTCGTCAGACCAAATGGGCAGAGAAGTGGAGATCTCACCATGTTTACTTCTTCAATTTATGGGCCTGTTGTTCTTCAGTTTGCATGCTCCAAATCATGCACCATAGCTCTAGCTCTCTCCAATTGTGCATCAGACTGTGCAGCTTGCATTTTGCGCCAAAAAATGCAGGCTGCTCCCTGCTCAGCCCCTGGTCACTTTTTGACCTACCCAGGTCACTTGCTGGTCACTTAAGTCTATTACTTCAGGTCCCATGTGAACCTAGTGGACTTTTGGCAACTTTTGGCAATTTTCTTGAGTTCTTACCATATTTTTGCACCTGAATCAATGCAATTTATCCTACAGACTGTCAATTGCTTCCAGTTGACCAAGTTGTAGATTCCCATAGACTTATTTTTCATAAATTTACATGGTATAACTGAAAATTATATGATAAATACAAAAGAACTTATGTAACTAAGTTGGTTATTAGATAACAACGTCTGAATTTTGTATGCAAATTCCTCATATAACTTCCAGTGAAGCTCTTCTGTGTTCATAAGAATCCCATGATTTATATTATGAACAGTAAACTCTTTGACAACGTGTAACCGTATCCCATAAGCACAAAGTGAGATGTGTCCAAGTTAGAAAGCTATGAAACAATGTACTTGCTTCACTATCAATAGCAAGTTCTCTTCCATGACATTATGGTTGCATTCTTGTTCTTCTTATTTCTATCCTTAGTCGACAATTCTCCCAATGCTTAACATGTTTTGTAACATGGTATCAAAGCCACACCCTCTTCTACTCTCTTCCATAATCTCCTTCTCTCTTGCATCCTTTTCATCTACTTGTCTCCTTATCTTCAAGTCTTTGGCTTTTATCCTTTATTCTTTGTGTAATACTTAGCTCTCACTTTGCTACTATAATCTACCTATCAAGATCTTTGCCCAACCTTTCCATTAGTATAGCTAATAAAGTCAAGATCATAGTATTGTTGTGCTTTACCAAGCTATTGGATATTGCAACTATGGGCTATGATTATAGCATTATTAGTAGAAAAACTTAAGCTTTGAAGGATAAAGCTTCATTAAGAGGTTGTAGCCACCATCATAATTCTATAGTCAACGCCTTGTTGAATCAACCCTAAGAAATAGTTGCACATCAATAGCCACACTCTCATCATCAAATAGCGCTAGTTTGGTCATGGTCTTCAACACCTATGCTGCTCTACAAAAGTTAGTGTCCATGCTCGTCAACTATGAGAGAAGAAGATGGAGAGGTAGTAGCACCTCGGTAAGTCAATCCATGACCAAACCATGCTGATGACCTTGCCATGTCTGAATCCATGTTGTCGTCCCTTCAAAATGGTGCATTTTTCTATTTGATGGCATGGCGATAAGGCTTTTTTCTTTTTTGTTCAATTATCATTGGTCTAAGGTTATTCAACCTTATAAATCAAATCCTATTCAAATAGCACTAAAAGGTGAACTAGTTCATCTCTAAACCCTTTCACATTGGATTATGGGAATGGATTTAATTTGAACCACTTGATAAAAATATACCTTCACATTAGAGCTTGCATTCACACTTGAGCCTTTTTGTCAAAAATCGGGTTCTCTTAAAGGCAATTCACACTCATAAGTATCCAAAAGTTCATAAAAGCGTTATTGTTTGCAACTACTCATCATTAAAAACTACCAAAACTCATTGTAACTCTCACAAAATTTATTGTTGTAACTAGAGTTGGACACTATCATGTGAGTCATTTGGTAAGACCTCTTTGTTCACCAAAACATCTAAAATCGACGTAGTGGAAAAATTCAATGGCAACAGGTTCCACACTTGGTAAATGACAAAATGTATCATCTGATGCGAAAAGACCTTTGGGAGATTCTAGAAGATCCTAAAGATCCAAACAATCCAACATAGAAGAGAAAAAATAACAAAGTCCTAAAGACAATAGCTCGGGGTTTATCTGATAATGTCACACTCCACATTTCTGGATTTAAAAGCGCAAAGGAGGCATGGAACGAGCTAGATAAGATATTCGGCTCTCAAGCAAAGAACTCTAAAATCAATCTATTAATGGAATTTTTAAAGCTTAATCTAAACCAACATGATTCCCTAACATTGTTTATAAACAAAATGAAAAGCTTGAAAGTATAGTTATCTTCAATAGGAAAATATATTGAAGAAGATGAAGCCATTGTCGTGCTACTCGACTGTGTGGGTCAACCTAACAAAGGTCATGAGTAGATAGTAGCAACACTAAGGAATGTACCTAATAGAAAACTCAATGCAGTTGAAGGTGCCTTATATGAGCCAGAAGGTAAAATTAAGGAAGCTTAAGACTCTACTTCGAGCTTAGCAATAATTGCACTTTACAAAAAAGGCTCTTCTTCAAGAATTGTTTGCAAGATCTACGAGAGAAATGGACACAAAGAGCAAGACTATTGGAACAAAGGGAAAACAAGGTGCAAAAGCTGCAACAAGTTGGGACACATCGAGAAAGAATGTTGGGCCCAACATGCAAATTTTGTAAAAGAAACAAACTCTGAAGAATCTACTGAGATTCTCTTCTAAATTACCTACACTTTATTTGACATTGCATGAGCTAGAGACCTTGCAAGAATTCAGGGGGCCAACCTACATCCTTGGGGGGGGGGGGGGGGGAGTGTTAAAATATATGCAGTGCTAGAGGCACAAGTGCTAAGGCACATGTAATTGAATCCCATAAGGAAAGAGTCCATAAGGAAAGAGTGAGATGTGTGCCCAAGCTAGAAAGCCATAAAGCAATGTACTTGCTTCACTATAAAAAACAAGTTCTCTTCCATGACATTATGGTTGCATTCTTGTTCTTCTTCTTTCTTCCTTAGTCCACTATTCTCCCTGTGCTCAATCATGTTTTGTAACTAAAGGTTTAGTGTCCTTGTTGATCAAATGGGCAAGGGGCTTTTGCCACCCAATAAACTCCCTTATGCCTCTTTTTCACAATGTAATGTAGACTGGTACGTCTCTGCGAACACCTAACTTTGATGGATGTTGCATAGTCTATAAGGGCTCTAAATGCCTATCAACTCAAAATTAAGATTTTACAAGTGTGTTTCACCCTTATAAGTACCTAACAAACTTTCAACCAATAAGGAGAACAATTGCAAAAGATAGAGCAGGATGGATACTTCTCCAAAACATACTTCATAAATCAATGACATCTCCATAAGTTAGTAAACACTTGTCAAAGACATGTCAAACTAAGCACGTGTATAACAAGCCCAAGCACCAATTTGAATCTCAATCCCAAACTTGTTGCCATTAAACTCTTTTATTGCTACAATGACTCAAAACTCGTCCAACACTGCAAGCCTTTTTCAAGCATTGAGAGGAAAGTGGAATACCCATCCCTTCCTTCCCAAATAAGCCCTCTTAGCTCAAAATATGTAACAAAAAGTGTGGAGCCAATATGGATTTGCTAATGATAATGTCGAAATGTTATTTACTTTCCATCCATGCAAGTCTAAATTATCCCTAATGGTTTCAATGATCATAATGCTAAGATTCACTATCTTGATATAATAAATACCATTGGTCAAGGATTCTGTTTGCTCTAGCAGTAGTGAGAATTGGAAGGCATATAAAGGGCTTGCTTACATTGCAATGAAAATAATCTTCACTAATAATAAGGGTGGATGGGTTGGTGAAAAGGGCCTATGTTGGAATGAAATCATCACATGAGCACTCTTCATACTTTCAGTGTGAAAAAATAGCTTGCAAGCAACAAAAGGACTTTGTGTCTCCCAATGTGTTGTGATAATTATTGTAATCGTAGATGTTGTCATTCAAACATTGACTTGGAAAGTTTCTCTCTAACCGTGAAGAGTTACATGTGCACAAAGGATAATATGAAGATCAATGTAGTTTTTTTTTTGGTGAATTGAGTAAATGACTTGTTACCAATGTTTGCACAAGCTATCATGTGATGACCCCGATTATGTACACTAGTGAGGCATATGCAACAATGACGGTGATGAGATGGACACAAGAGGCTTATGCCTAGAAATCTTGTTGCGACTCAAAATGTTTGGAATTTTCAAAGGTTAATCATCCATGGTGGTCCACTTGAGAATTCAACCTATAAAGGGAGCTCAAAGTGCTTCTTATGTGTCATGTTGTTGTCACTCTTAACCTATTGAAACCAATAATACCACCACTTACGTTCCAAACTTGCACAAAACAACATGCATCTTCTTGTGTGTCAGATTGTTGTCCCTCTTAACCTATCTAAACTAATGAGGCCACCACCCACATTCCACTCACATAAAACATTGGGCATCCTTCACTAATTGGCAAGGATGGAAAACGAGTCATTTACAAACTTGGAACAATTGCCTTATAATGACAAACTCCATGCAAAAGTCATGTTGACCTCTTTGTTAAAGAGTTGATGCTTAACACTATACCATTACTCATCATGGTCTTCAAGACCCAAAAAAAGGTGGAGTGGAACCTACAACCTATATACACGAAGCTAGTGGATGATTTTATGTGAGAATCCTTTGATGGATAATGTTGGGCTTTTTGCATTGGATACAAGTTTTGGTATTACATTCCCCAACTTAGCTCTATCACTTTTGACTTCTTTTTTTCCTTAGACCTCTTTTCCTTCAATGGTGGATATGTTTAACTAGTTTCAATTGATCTTGTTTCTAGCCTCATTCCTTGACCATAAAAAGCTCCACATCATCATGAAAATTTATAGCCCCCTTCGTATGCTACCATTTTCACTTTTCCCCTTTGAGAAACTTGATCATCTTCTTCATTCTTAGAGGATTAACTACTTTCACTACTTATTTTGGGTCCAATGAGGTAGTCATATTGTATAGGGTCCAAAGCCCGTACATTCCTTGCCATTATATCATACTATGCAAGGAAATGATCTAGTGTCTTAGTATAGAACATTTGATACCTAAATAACTCAACTTGCAAGAAAGACACTAATGCTATGCAAAATCCATGAGACAAATGAGAACTTTGTGGAATGGCAGCATGCTAGCCAATCTGCGCAATCTCTAGGAGTTGGCATTAAAAATCCATTGAAAATTCATGGCTTTGATGAAGCATCCCAATACACAATGATTTCATTCAAGACTATAATATGAAAGTCCTTACCAATAACATAAACTACATGAGCATTAGCCTCTTTAAGTGCTCATTTATCCCCTTACTTTGATCATCAAGTAAAGAATGATCATCTAGTCTTACTAGCCCTTGTACATTGGAAAGTTAAATGTTGCACATGTTTATTCTCAAGGGCTATCATCCACTTTTGGTTGTACGAGATGGGAACTCCCAACACTTCACTCTCACATAAATATTGAAAGGACTTCACTTTAGGTCCCAACATTTCATTCTCACCCAAATATTGAAAGGACTTCCCATTTTTCTTAAGCATCTGGAGGACAATCTCTTCATTTTCACTCCATTAGCAGCTATTATGAAAAAGTAGATACTTACTAGCAAAAGAGGCTTGAGAATACTAAAACTCTTACTTTGCCATGTTGCTAAAGAGGTGCCTTTGATATGCATACATCCAATCTAGGAAGGTGTTGCAATGTATGCTATTGTGAGATGTGTGGAGACACTTGGGAGTAGGGCTAAGATTTCTCCCTCTTTGATAGATTTTTCTATTGAGCTTGTACACATCTTATGCTAATCCATCTTAGGGTTCAATACTTATCTTTTGTAGCTTCTCCTATTTCATTGTCGTGAATAGTAGAGCTTTCAACTTCCTCTTACTCCTCCATTACTTCTCCATAGTTGAATGTATGGTAATTTACCCTCTTGCCATTGTTTCCAACTAGCATTTGACCCAACCCTCTATATGAGATCCCCATGATATACATTTCCTAATTTTAAAGCTTTTTCCATCACTTCACATCTTACGTCATTTCCCTTTATACATATCCTTACCTATTCTTCTCCTTTAGACTTTTGTTCATTGCCCTCCTTTGTTCTTTGTTACTATTTGATAGTTTTTCACCATGTTCCCTAAGCATTTCAACCATTGGCTCCATTTGATCAAATCAAAACTTGTGTTTTTTTGAGATAAAAGACACTCGTAACTTGCCTATTACCCTTTGCTGGCAAAAAATAGTCTAGTCACCCTATGTACATCAAATGGCACCAATTCTCGTCGACTTTTTCTTCTATAAGGCTCAATAACATATAAGCAACATCAAACTTACCTTGGAATACTAAGCACATCCAGTGTTGTCAAACTCTACCTTTTGCATGTTGAGGTTTCAATGTATAATCCTTTGATTCAATTTGTTAGTTTTGGTAATAAAAGTTGAACAAGCTACACACATGGAAGCTTGCATAATTGAGTTAATTGATTAAGTTTGTTTTCCTTCTCATTGCATGAAGCTAGCAATGTGGCTCTCATCTATCTTAGAGGAGGTTTCTTTGAATATCAAAGTCATGTTGTTTTGTGTGCTCAATTTTGTTAGTAAGGATTCTACTAGGCATCTAGAAAGAGCACTTTCACACTGTTTTGCATGCTCAATTTTGTTGGGAAGGATTGCTTATAAGGCATCTACAAAGACCACTCTCACACTGTTTTGTGTGCTTGATTTTGTTGGGAGGGATTGTTTATTAGGCATCTACAAAGTCCACTCTCAATTGATTGCCACTTACAAAGACCACACCATATTTTAATGTTAATGATTGTTTATCATGCATCTATGAAGACCACTCTCAATTAGCCTTTTGTAAAAGCAACATGATGTTGGAAAAATTGGCATTCAAACCTTGGGGAGACACCATTTGTTTAGATTCTAGCATTTGCCATCTACAAGCATCTCTCATAGTAGTCAAGGCATGAATATGAAATCATAACTTGAATCAAGTGAAGGAAGTTGACTAAATACAAGTAAATATAAAAAATAAACTGGATAAGGATAATATAACATGCATGTATAACACAATGGGAAAATTCTGTAGTTTGTTGCATGAGTGGTTCAAGCGGGAAAGAAGGAAGTTGATTGAGCATGAGTAGAGATTTAAAAAATAAACTGCATTAGGGATTATATGACATGCATGTATAACCAATGGGAAAATTTTGTAGTTTGTGACCCAATTGTTCAAGTCGAAAGAAAAAATTGCTTATAAGGTGACCTATTTGATTCATGATCCTTAAATTTGTGTGTAGATGACTTTGGATTACCCATTTCTTTTGTCATAGACAAATCTTTAAAATTATGCACATCATGTATTAAGGTATAAGTAATTACATCTACTACCAGTTAGGATGGGGACTCCTTAGCTGAGGGCACTCATTTAGAGTTCAACCAACTTTCATAAGCACTTTAAGGGCTGCTCTATAAATAGAGCCAAACTTGCCTAACCCCCTAAAAATCACTAAAACATCATGCTTGACCATAGATACATCTAGATTTTTACAAAAGAAAGCCTTCCCAAAGCACTGATCATTCATGTGCCTCCATATTACTTTGATGGCCATAGTGTGGGTCACATTGTATATTTACATCATGCCTTCATTCATGGTAATGCCCTCTTTAGAAAGGATGGTCTTTGCTATGATAG
The DNA here is from genome assembly GCF_053477565.2 of Lygodium microphyllum. Classification (NCBI taxonomy): domain Eukaryota; kingdom Viridiplantae; phylum Streptophyta; class Polypodiopsida; order Schizaeales; family Lygodiaceae; genus Lygodium; species Lygodium microphyllum. The sequence continues at coordinate 21,398,497 of NC_141155.1, read as the reverse complement.
CTAAGTGAAACCGAGCCCTATCAACCCATTTTTATAAATCCTTCCAAAGCCTCTTGACTTCGACACGATCCCAAAATAGGTGCTTAGTGAATTGGCAATTTTCTATGCAAATAATTTTGATTACCCCTTTCTTTATTAGTATGATACTCAAGCCCCAATCTATTAGCACATTAATTTTACCTAACCTTTATTAGTTTGAAAAGCATATATAGACTAGGGCCTTTTAAATGCTATATGATGGAATAGTAGCTCTTATGTTTGAGTTCATTCTTAGTTGATCAATAACTTTGTGCAAACACAGTGTAGTCCATTCATCCTATTATGGTAACTCTATCCTTGATTGTAATAATTTTCTCAACAAACTTCAAAGATTTCAAATGGTCATCAATATGTTAAAATACTATTTATGTATTGGTAGTCAATGTGACATTTCCCACTTGAAATTGCTTCAATTTGTTGCCTTATATCGGTATAGTCCAATGGTTACACTTGAAATCCATTATTGTCATCTCTCTCTTGAGATAAGAGATAAACACTTTGATACCCATAGGGGGGGCACTTCCCCTCTTAATATCTTCCATAAGAGTGAACAAGAGCCACATTGACATTGTTCCTATGTGTAGATAGGTACATAATTCAATGCAAATGAACATCGAAGCTTGATCGCATTAGAACTCTCCTCCTCAATGTCCATGTGAAGAAGGAGGACCAACAAACATGGAGCTTTGTTGCACCAGGAACCTCCTTCTTAATGTCAATAGGAAGGAAGATCAGTTGGGTGTTCAAGGAGGCACTATTTGAACTTTTGTGAGTATACCATGTGAACATGGGGATCCAACTAACGATTGTGATCAATGGACATTTTGAAACCACAAAATCTCATGAGCAATTTTTTTTTTTCAAAGGCAACATGTTTAAGAACTGACATTAAGTGGCAGGTGCATGTCTAAATGGCCATTGTCTTATTAAATGACAAACTTCATGCTAAAGATTGTACTCTTTTTCCTATCAAAAGTTTACATGCCACACTCTAAGTCATGTTAGAAGCTCTTTGCTTAAAATAAACAATTCCTATTTTGTTAAATGGGTGCCACAATTTTGTAAACACACATAGTTTTGCACATGCAAAAGGTTCTGATTTGAACCTCCAGCTAAAACCCAACAAAAAACGTTTTCACACATATTAATCGATGCTGCTCACTAGAGCTTCTTTCTCAAAATCATTGCTAGCTAGACAAGTGCTACTAGGGAAAGTTGAGTAGACCCATTTTGGGTCTAGTTAGGAAAGCATGGCTTCTTTTTGCAAATCACATGGATTTGGGGTTGGCCCTACGTGCAAATTGTGATCAGTGGCCCGATCCATGTGCGAATAACTTCTTATTGAAAAGTTGCTACTCTAAGAATAAACAATCATTGTAGCATTTAGAGATGTGGACACATGACCTATAAAGGAGTGACGTTACATAGGAAAAGGCTTTGGAGTTTTAATCCCAATAGCTAAAAAGCTTGGATCGGACAAGCATGTGAACGGGCGCTAAGGTTATTTAGGAAATGGCGATGGAGTTTTAATCCCAATGGCTTAATGCTTCGATTTAACGAGCATGCGAACGGGCGCTAAGGCAAGGGCGATATATGTTTAAAGTTTGACTCAACAAAATCGAATGTTGAAAAGTGGAAAAAAAAATAAAAATCAAGATATTGGTCATTTGGTAGGGCCAGCGACCGCGGCAAGCTTCAAGAAAGTTCTAGCACTTTCACGCAAACACAGATCTGCCCTTGGGAGGATAAACGGCCAGGATTCCAGCATGCGAGCACGATCGGACGCGACGCAGAAGTCCAACAAAAAGCCCGAGCCCTGATTGGCTGGGAGTGACTGGAAACGTGAAGGGAGGGCGCTGATTGGAGGGAGCGTTTGGGGTCGGACGTGTCAAGGGTGCCACCTGGCAGCGGGAGGTCGGCTGGAGGAGACTGGAGACGTGTGGCGAAGGCGCTGATTGGTGGGAACGGTTTTGGGTCCGACGTGGCAGGTTCGGGGAGGGTGCAACGTGGCGGGGAGAGGTCGGCCGTGGCCCTAATGTGGGAGTTTGTAAGGGGGAAGGCGTAAGGTGGTTTGATTTAAAACCTTAGGTTGTTAGCCTTGTGAGAGCAAATAATATTGCATACTCCAAACAGATTATCGCGGAGCTCCATTTCACTTCAGCCTCATCAACACGATCCAGGTCAAGAAGAACGCTCCCTTTCTTGCCTTCACCCTAGGTTCTTCTGCAGAAAGCGTCCATCCCTCGCTCCATTGTCTCTCCTTGTCTGTGCAGAAGAAGCCCTCCAGCCATCCCCCCGCCGCATCTTCTTGCTCTCAGCGCCGCTTCCAGCCATGGCTCGACGTCGATGTTCCGGCATCGGCTTGTTCGCTATCATCGTTGCAGGTATGTTATTCCGCGCTTTCAATTAGAATGTTGATGCCTGCGTGCGTGCTTTTTCCCGTTGAGGTTATCATTCTTTAAGGATAAGAAGCGATCCATGGATGCCTACAAGCATATCGACGGTCTCGCTGCGCAATAATAGCTGTTCTTCCACAACTATTTCTCGGCGAATCGGCACTCTGGATCTTATGCAGTTGTGATGTCCATGCAGGTGTCCTCCTTGCGTCTTTTGTCGCTGCAGAGGAAGCTCCCAAGCTTGGTACCGTGATCGGTATCGACCTCGGGACGACATACTCATGCGTCGGAGTCTATAAAAATGGTCATGTAGAGATTATCGCAAATGACCAAGGGAACAGAATCACTCCGTCTTGGGTGGCTTTCACCGATAGCGAGAGACTTATTGGTGAGGCCGCTAAAAACCAGGCTGCAGTGAACCCTGAAAGGACCATTTTCGACGTGAAACGGTTAATAGGAAGAAAGTAAGTATTATCACGCTATCAGTAATCTCATTGTTGATTCGGGCTGTTCCGTCGTACGGTAAGAAAATGCTAATTTGTTTTGGCCTGACGTAGATTTGAGGACAAGGAAGTTCAAAGGGATATGAAACTAGTGCCCTACAAGATCGTCAACAAGGACGGCAAGCCTTACATCCAGGTGAAAATTAAGGATGGAGAGGTTAAGGTCTTCAGTCCCGAAGAAATTAGTGCCATGGTCCTGACCAAAATGAAAGAAACTGCTGAGGCTTTTCTAGGAAAAAAGATCAAGGATGCTGTGGTAACTGTGCCAGGTAACTATCATGATGATCTGGTAGCAGTTTCGCGACAAGCCGGATATATACGAAATTAAACCTTCTGTCTGGCTTCGCAGCTTATTTCAACGACGCTCAGAGGCAAGCTACCAAAGATGCAGGAGTTATAGCCGGATTGAATGTGGCTAGGATCATCAACGAGCCTACTGCTGCTGCAATCGCCTATGGTCTGGATAAGAAGGGAGGCGAGAAGAACATCCTTGTATTCGACTTGGGAGGTGGAACATTTGATGTTTCCATCCTCACAATCGACAATGGAGTGTTCGAGGTGTTGGCCACTAATGGGGACACCCACCTTGGAGGTGAATTTCCACTCTCTTAATTATGCATGTTGACCAATGCAAGGGAAAACGGCTGGCAGGATTGCTGATTAGTTTATCTCGATGTCTCTGCAGGTGAGGACTTTGACCAGCGCATTATGGAATACTTCATCAAGCTCATCAAGAAGAAGTACAACAAGGATATCAGCAAGGACAACCGTGCTCTGGGCAAGCTTCGCCGAGAAGCTGAGAGAGCCAAGAGGGCTTTGAGTAACCAACACCAAGTCAGAGTGGAGATTGAGTCTCTCTTCGATGGCATTGACTTCTCGGAGCCCCTGACAAGGGCCAGGTTTGAGGAGCTCAACAATGATCTTTTCAGGAAGACGATGGGCCCTGTCAAGAAAGCCATGGATGATGCTGGACTGCAGAAATCTCAAATCGATGAGATTGTGTTGGTCGGAGGAAGTACCAGGATCCCCAAGGTTCAGCAGCTGCTGAAGGATTTCTTCGATGGGAAAGAACCCAACAAGGGTGTGAACCCCGACGAGGCTGTGGCATACGGAGCTGCAGTTCAGGGTGGCATTTTGAGTGGAGAGGGAGGCGACGAGACAAAAGGTGATGCTTTCTGGCAATGCTGCGATTGCTTCAGTCACAGGTTACAGCTCGTTACTTGCAAATTCTGAAAACGTCTGTCCAATATTTTTTGTCTGCAGATATCCTGCTTTTGGACGTTACTCCATTGACTCTTGGTATTGAGACTGTGGGTGGGGTGATGACCAAGCTCATCCCAAGGAACACGGTGATTCCCACCAAGAAGTCCCAAGTTTTCACTACCTACCAGGATCAACAGACCACTGTCTCTATTCAGGTTAGTTATAGTACTTCGGGTTGCTTCCGGCCGTTTGCTTTTTTGCATGTCCTTTCCTGTTGCAGTTACATCACCTGTTGAAACTGCTGTCCATCCCGCTTGTTTTGTCCAGGTCTTTGAAGGTGAACGTAGCATGACCAAGGATTGCAGGGAGCTCGGCAAATTTGATTTGTCTGGCATTCCCCCTGCTCCAAGGTATGCGTAATTTGTGACTCCGCTTAAGTTTGAGGCTTTTATGGTTGCTTTAAGTGCAGAGTGTAGCAAAATGTCTGCAACATTTCGATGGCCGTAACCATTGATGGTGGCTTTGTTCGCCGATTGACTGCAGAGGTGTACCCCAAATCGAAGTTACTTTCGAACTGGATGCCAACGGTATCCTCAATGTGAGGGCGGAGGATAAAGGCACTGGCAAATTAGAGAAGATCACTATCACCAATGACAAAGGGCGGTTGAGCCAGGACGAGATCGACAGAATGGTGAAGGAGGCGGAGGAGTTCGCAGATGAAGACAAGAAAGTGAGGGAGAGAGTGGACGCCAGGAACAGCCTTGAGACGTATGTGTACAACATGAAGAACACCATCAATGACAAGGACAAGCTGGCAGACAAGATCGAGAAGGACGACAAAGAGTCCATCGAGTCGGCCCTCAAGGACGCCCTGGACTGGCTGGATGACAACCAGAGCGCCGAGAAAGAAGACTTCGAGGAGAAGCTCAAGGAAGTCGAGGCCGTCTGCAACCCCATCGTCTCGAAGGTCTACCAGCAGAGCGGAGGCCCTTCCTCCGACAGCGATGACGACGACGACTCACATGATGAGCTCTGAGAAGAGGAGACAAGAATTTCTCTTCGATTTCACCTTTTGATATTATTACCCCCCCGTCTCATTTCCCATCTTGCAAAACTATCAAGGGGGTCCATCTCTAAACGAGACGAGAGGTTATGCTGGTGTGATCAAGATTAACAACGGCGCATTGTTCAAGCTGTTTGATAGGAAAACGCCTGATCATCGAATGATCGAACCCCAAAACTTGCAATGAGGCTTTGTTGAAACTTCATTATAAATAGAAGAGCGGATTTTTTATAAAGAACCTTTGTTTCAGGTGAAAGGTGGCTAAGTCGCCTGGTTCTGTTTTTATTCCAAGCCACCTCTTCCTATGTTATTCTGCATTCATGTTTATCCTTTGGAATTGCAATAACCGGAAGTAGCAAGGCTAGGACGGTGTATTTTGGTATGTGTAGGGAAGTAAATACTTTCACAGGCAGTGTACGGATGTTAATGCATTGTCATGTATGTATATGGTTGCATGCTCCTAAAGAACTTGCATACATGTTACTATTCTCCTCCAATTTTTTTTTCTAGATTTATAATGATGACCTAAAGGATAACCTATACAACGAGACGTTCTCTCTCTCTCTCTCTCTCTCTCTCTCTCTCTCTCTCTCTCTCTCTCTCATAGAGAATAACTACTAATTTAAAATCTATTTTTCTAGATTTTTATGCACACCTGAAGGATATCTATATAACGAGATGTTCTCAAACAGACGCACACACATGCAGTCACACACACGCACGCACAAACAAATTAACATCTCTTTTTCTAGATTTTAATCACCTTAAGTATACTTATATAACGTGATTTCTCTCTTAACACACACGAAAACTGGTAATTACTAGTTGACAGTACATATCTCACCTTTAAGTGAAAATTATGCACCATTTTTGTTTTTTAGTAAATTTGACTAGTTTCTTGCGTGTGTGAAGCAACATTGTGCATTGTGGGGTTATTCACTTCCCTTGGTTTGCTCTTACTCTATATCCAAATATTTGGAGGGAAAATATCCTCTCCATGTTCTCTCTAATAGCTAGGGTAAAGGGGTCCTAGGGTAAAGGGGTCCTCGTTTTAAGCGAGGATGTACATACCAAATTTGATTTTCTTGTTAATGATGGGATTGGTATTGATTTTCCTTTGCAAAGTGTTGACCTTAGTGGTCTCTCATACATAACCTTGGATGTACATACCAAATTTGATTTTCTTATTAATGATGGGATTGGTATTGATTTTCCTTTGCAAAGTGTGATCTTAGTGGTCCCTCATACATAACCTTTCTTTTTAACACTGTGATATATATGTTTGGTTCCTCTTGAAAATTTAAAAGAGCTCCCTCCCTAGAGTCCGAAGTAGGATTGGTATTGATTTTCCTTTGCAAAGTGTGACCTTAGTGGTTCCTCATGGATAACCTTTCTTTTTAACATTGTGATATATATGTTTGGTTCCTCTTGAAAATTTGCAAGAGCTCCCTCCCTAGGGTTGAGGAAGATTGCCGTAGTTGCATTGTTAGATCTGCTATGGGTTTTGAAAGGCAGAATCATGTCCTTATTCATGAGACTCTTTTTCCTCACTACTCTTAACACCCAAAGGATATATCTTATTTATGTGACATTTGGAAGGGATGCTAATAGCTATAGTGGGGAGAGAGAGAGAGAGAGAGAGAGAGAGAGAGAGAGAGAGAGAGAGAGAGAGAGAGCTTAAAATTATGTGTTTAGTGTTTATTAATTGTATATCTTATATTCTATATGTATATTCAAGAGAGGATATCTCTTTTTCTTGCTCTTAATATCTTACTAATTTGAAGTGCGCAAGGAACATTAGGCCACTTCATCAAGGAAGTGAAGGTGTCGTGTTACACAATGACTTTGCTTCCTCACACCTCTCTCTCTCTCTCTCTCTCTCTCTCAAAATGCTTCTTTTCTTTTTCATTAAATTTATTTTTCCTATGTTTGTTCGCAAATTTTTTCTTCTCTCTTCCCCTCCAACTTTTTTTCCATCTTTTTTCCTCTTTCTTTCTGTCTCTTTCTCTCCATTTTTACACGCTCTCTTCTTTGTTAGTCTCTCTTCCTTTCGTTGCAAATTTGTTCTCTTCAAAATTTTAATTGTAACTCTCTCTCTCTCTCTCTCTCCATTTCTCTTGCCACATTTTTTATATTCTCTCAATTTTTAATCCTCCCCAAAAAACACACACACACACACACACACACACACATGCTTCCTCCTCATCCCCACCCCAAAAAAACACACATGCGCACCCCCACACACACTTGCCCCCAAAATTCTCTCTCTCTCTGCTCCCCAAAGTTCTCTCTCCAACTTTTTAAATCCTAAGGTTCTTTCTCTTTGGCCCCCAAAATTCTCTCTCTCTCTCTCTCTCTCCCCCCCCCCCCCACCCAAAGTTCCCTCTCCAAATTTTCAAATCCTAAGGTTCTTTCTCTTTCTCTCTAAATTTTTAATTCTTGTAAATTTTTTTAATTCTCTATCCAATATTTCTCTTTCCTCCATTGTCTCTTTTTTCCTCTCTTCAAATTTGTATTCTCTCCAAAATTTTAATTCTATCCCCAAATTTTTTCTCCCTAAGATTCCCTCTCCAAAATTTTTTAAATTCTCTCCCTCTAAGTTTTTCTCAGTATGACTCTCTCTTTCTCTCTCTCTCTCTCTAAAATTTTAATTCTCTTTCTCCAAAAGATAATATCCTCTCTCACTCACTCTCTCCACTCTAAAATTTTTTCCCTCTCCTATATTCTCCCTTGCTCCCTCCCTATCTCCCCCTTCTCCCATTCTCTCTCCCCTTGCCCACCCCTCCTCTACTTCTCTCTCTCTCTCTCTCTCTCTCTTTTCTTCTTTTCTCTTTGTCCCCTTTTTTTTTTGCTTCTTCACTCTCTATCTCTGTCCCATTTCTTCTTGTTCTCCCCTCTTCTTCTCTTCTCTCTCTTTCCCTCATATTGTTCTCTCTCACTTCTTCTTCCTCCTCCTCCTCCTCCTCCTCTTCCTCTCTCTCTCCCCCCTTTTCTTGTTGTTGTTTTTCTTCTTCTCTTCTCTCTCTCTCTCTCTCTCTCTCTCTCTCTCATTTTCTCTTTTGCGTCCTCTTCTTCTCCTTTGTCTTTCATGTCCTCTCTCTCTCTCTCTCTCTCTCTCTCACCCATGATGTAGATGCCAGTTTAATCAATGCTGTTGGCTACCATTTGCATATGTTGCTGCCATTGTTTTTGCATGTTGTATGTGTGGCCACTCCCACTGGGCCTTGTCCCACCATTGGCTTTGATTTCCCACCCAACTTGTTGTCTCATTGGCATGGGTGTGCGCACACATACATACACACACACATTTGTGTGTGCATGTGGAATTGTCTTCTAAGTCTGAAATCGATTGAGACAAAACCATATACAATGCTATTTGTCAGTAGCTATCAAAGTGAGACATGTTAAAATACAGTTAGTGCTATACTATGAAAAGAAGCTAAGGTGATGTACTAAATGAAATAGTGCTCATATGGGGATACAATGGGAGTGAGTTTAGCTGTGTGGCTAAATGATGTTAGGTTTGACTCTCGACTACGCTCACAAAGGAGTGTCGATGATTTGCACTAGGACATTGGGACACTTTTTAGTCTTCTTATGAGAGGGTTTTCCCCTTAGTTACATTATTTTCTATTCTACGTGTTTATGTTACACAGGTTGGTCACTTATTGTGCTTTACACCTTTCGGGTGGTGAACAACGCTAAGGTTTAAGGGTTGTACTTTGTACTTTCACTTGCACTTGGGAATTGCATCGGGAAGTGTGCCGTGTATTCACTCTCACTCACTCTATTGTCTACTGTGAGAGCTTCCATCTCTGATCTCACATTTGGTATCATAGCTCAATTTTCCACTCTAGGCTTGTCAGCCTTCGCCTCTAGCTTGTCCAGCTACCGCCAACAACCTTGCATGAGAGCTGTAATAGTCCATGCCTACCACCTTGTAAGCCGCCCTTGGTCTAGTCACATAGCCCCTACCACCAGCTACCGTAGCCCCCACCCCACTAGTGCTAGCTCTGCCCCCGCTGGACCACCCTAGGTGCACCTGCACTGTTAGCCCAACTAGCAGCTATAGTGCAATCGCGAGTCTCCAGAGTTGTTGCCACTTGCTCTTGTAGTGCCCCTATCCTCCAAGCCCACTTGCCTTTTTTGGTCAACGCTATCGTCTGTGTCCGCTAGCATCCTCCCACTCCTCTAGGCTGTTAGCATCCTCCTGTCTCATCAAGCTACCAATATTGAAGGTAAAAGGAGACATTTCTTTATTTTTTATTTAGAAAATTGAACTACAAATTGGGGCTTTTGCCTGAGGAGTGCATTTTTGCTCCTGGATGTGCTTTTAGGCACACACATTGCAAAAATTTCTTAGGGTTTGTGGATGTGCTTTTAGGCACACACATTGCAAAAATTGCTTAGGGTTCGTGTCAAAAAATTTGGGGCTTTTGGTTGTTTGGCAGGCATTGGCACATATTCCGAAGATTCAATCTGAAATAGATTGAAATTATGCATTTAGGACATCAAAATTTTGGGGCTTTTGCATTTGTTGTGCTACTGAGCATTATTTTGTGCATTAGACAATGTGTTTGTTGGATAGTTGTGATCAAATGTGATATAATTTTGCTAATTATAGCTTGGTGTATGCTGCAATTTCTAGAAATTTACAGATTTCTAGGTTATTCTAGCTTTGGTTCTTGCTTGTGTTCTTTGAAACAGTGATATTTATCATGGCCAATCAAGCACAAAGTGATGTATCCACATATGTGTCCAAAGAGGCTAGATTGGACGACAATAAGTATTCTCTATGGTTTTTCATGCTGAAAAAAATGCTGATTGTAAGAAATCTTTGGGATTATGTTAGTGGTAAAGATGTGTGTCCTGGAGTTGTGGCTCTTGTAACACCTCCCCAAGGAGGACGTGGTCAAAGGCCAGCTAGCCACTTCCCCAAAGATCAATTGCACAAAAGGCTTGGGACACAAGGGATGCTCAACCATTGTTGCCACTAATTGCATTGGTAGCTCAATGGTCCATAATCCCACATATACAGTTTGCTACTTCTTCACATGAAGTATGGCTTATACTTGAGGAGATAGTTGTTGGAAAAAATGAGACATGCATCTCTTTCTTGAAAAAGAAGCTTGAGAATGTAAAGATGGACGAATGTGATGCTATGTAGGATCATCTTAACAAAATTCAGGACTTGCATGAGCATTAATGAACATAAATGAGTATTATTGTGATGCACAAATAATCTCTACTATTTTGAATTCCTTGCCCATGGCCTTGAATCTCACCACGAGAATGTCTCCACAGCCACTTACCTTTCTTTAGTTGGTTAGTTTGCTCCTAGAAGAAGAGCAAACAAGAAAGAACAACGGGGTGGATGTTGTAGCCTTTGAACATGCTTTTATGGCAAGAGAGAAGGGCAAAGGCAGCTAGTTTAGAAATGCTTAGCAGAGTTTTGAAAGTTTTACTCCACAGAGCATGTTGGGACCAAAACTGGGCCCGACACTAGCTCTAGGGCTGTAGTCGCACCTCCTATACTCATCTAAAGAACCCCATGGCCTCGCGACTAAGAGCGTATAGACAATCTGAATTGATTTATCGAAAGAACACATTTGTAGATATAACCTCTAGATTGTAGTCCAACGTGATGCCCTTCCCAACTCCAAGCACAAGGAGTACTCAAACATATTGGTGGTTAGCATCTTGTCACACAAATGAAGGGAGCACCTCCCCAGCTTATTACTGTGGCCCTACTATGACTCTCCTACACCCCAGGGATTAGCTCCAAGATGTGCCGTCTCAACATATAACACATATGCACAAAGTCCACTCTTTTGATAAAATGTTCTAGGAGATAATATAATTCTCACCAAATCCGTCCCCAAAGGAAATGATAACACTAAACCTATAGCTTAAGGAGCCCTCACACTTAACGTGGGTCAATCACTTGAAATCACGTGTTATGTATCCAAGAGATAATTCTCTTGATACCACGTATGAAAATGCGGATGCAAGTGAATGACTTTGAGTACAAAAACAAGTAAACTTATAAATCAATCAGTGTGGATGTGCATAAACAACCCTTTCATGATTTCATTCGAGCATATTGCTTCATTATCGAGGCAGCACACTGGGATAACATGTGCTACTACCTTGTTTAAGACTTAAAAATCAAACAGATCCTATATGCTAGAATATGCAAAAAATCAGAATTCAAATGATATTTAACTCCCACAATCCCCTTCCCCCTACCATTTAAGATTTTGCTTTTGATGGGTAGGTTAGAAAGGGTATTTCATGTGAACTAAACAACCAATCATCATTCAAAATCCATAAAAAATCAACCATTCAGACCTAAAAAACAACAAAAATCAGTCAAAAATTCAGTCTTTTCCCACTCTCAACATATCCCCACACTTAGAAAGGAAGCGCCCTCGTGACCTAAGGAAAAGAAGAATGTAAGTTCAGTAAAGAGCTCAATTCGATCTTCTTTAGTATCTTCCCAAGCACGACCCCAACTTATCACCTGTATCTAAGAAAGAATACTACTAAAGGAAAACATCGTTATGCATTAACACATCTTATAAACAATAGAAAGTCATGACAAATTCGTAAAGGATATAAGAGGTTCCTCAGCTTTGCATTGTAGGCTTGCCATCCATAATCACCATCAGTGTCAATAGTCGAAAAGAGAGCTCTCGAACAAATCCATTATTCAACCAGCACAAACTCATCACACAAAGATTTAATACATCACAAACACAAAACAACCATCTGAATGGCACCTCCAAAAGATAGATATATCATTAAGAAACATAAAAGATATATCCAGGGGTATCAGTGAAGATGATCTCTCTTGAAAGCTTGATGATTATGAAAGCGATCCATGGATAAAGACTCATCTACAAAAGATTTTGGAGGATTCTAAAAGAATTGAAGGCAGCACATCCGTTCTAGCAAAACAAGGTATGTGCTAGGTAAACAAAGGGCATGAAAATATATGACATTCAATTGTTGAGAATTAATGTTCACATTGACATTCATACAAAGCTTGGGAATGGCCTTTTGATCGTTATGGGAATGCCTATGCATATATGCTAGGTACCAAGCAAAATGGGCTGTCAATCTCACTGGAAGGATTGAGAGATTGTGAATATTGTTGGGAAAAATGGAGATAATTTTGGTACGCTTGACTAGCAGTTGTCCAGTTCCCTGGAATTAATGGCCAATTAATCTGTGGTCCCGTGAGAGAATCAGTTGAGCTCCATCCTCTTCTTCTTGGAATTTGCTAATCAAATCCTTCATACCCACTAACCAACTGAGGGGGTTGAGAAATAGAAGTGGTAGGAGATAGAAGAGGAATGAGTAAAAGAGGATGAAGAGATGGGTAGGCAAAATCATAAAATGAGAAATAAGCTAAAGAAGGATTAGCTAAAAATTTAAGCGAATCATTAGGAAAGGTGTTAATTGATAAGCATAAAAAGTAGAAGGTATATGGATAGATGGGGAAGGACAAGACGAAGAAGGGGAAAAGACTCGATCTTCAATGAAAGAACAATAGGTGAAGATTGGAATTTGAGGTGCACTTAGAGGTTGGAAAAGGAGAGATAAGATGGCTGTTGAGTTGGATTAATAAAGGGAAAAATAAGCATCATAGTGATGGGCCATTTGTTGATAATACAATAAGCTAGGAACAGAGAGACCTAAAGCAGATCATTGATGGTAGGAATCAAAGAAGGATGAATCAAAGGGATGGTTCTTGGAAAGATAAGCTAAAAGATCCACCCTTAGTTGGTTAGTGTTCTGCACATGAGTAGAGTCTATATTTGGTCGTTAGTTCAGGACTACAGAATGAATCATCGAATGCCATAAAGTGTCAGGGCAAGTAGTCACTTTAGAAGAATAGCATTGGAACATTTCATCTATCCTCAACTCCAAATGTTTGACATACAAGGCATCTTGTAAGACCACATCCCCTGCACACCAAGCTAGATCTACATCATCTGGAATTAATAGATCACCTTGTAGATACATATAAGACAACAACATGGTATCAGTCGTCATAGAATCTTCAAAGATCGTATGGACAACTTCTGTTAGCAATCAGAAGACCAGGCACCACTCCAACCATTAGAAGACCAGGCACTACTCCAACCATCCTTTGGAAGAGAGAGATCCATCGTTGAGAGCTTAATATAGAAGGCCAACTTCTGCATCTGATAGTGGAAAAAAAAGGAATGGTCGGGAGGAAGATACTCTTGAAATTGCTCAAATGTAGACCATAATAAATCCATCTTGGACTGCAATCTTTCCACTTTAGCTTAAAACAATGGACATAATGTGGCCTGTCTCTGGAGAACGGCCAAGTCCTGCTGAGATATAGAAGGAATCATAGGGACACTAGGACTTGGAGGGATGGACTGTGATTGCGCCAGTTGGTCCTTCAACTGTTTAATCTAGGAAGCTTGGGATTCCACTGTATTGTGAGCAGTTTGCAAAGCTGACAGTTTCGTATCCAGAAGAGTCTTAAACTCTTGAGCTTCTTTGGACATTCTCTTTCTCTTTTGAAACTCTAGTGACCTTTGACCGAGCTTCTCCTAACTGAGTTTTCAAAGAAGATATTTCTTCTCTCTAGGTCGCAATCATTTGTGTTTGCTGCTCCATCTACTTAAACAGATCGGAAAGAGTGTCTTAAGCAGAGGCTAGCTCTGTGGTTGCCTTATGCATATGGTCTTTGGATTGCATCAATTCTTCATAGAAAGAAGAATATAATTGTTGAACACAAGCTGTCCACTGAGAGTTCAATAGAACTCTAGATGTCGGTACAAAGGAAAGAAATGGCACCCCCTGTCACTAAGCTGTTCAACGAAGGAACTGATATATCCAAAGGACCCTCTCGATGTGCCTTGAATAAGTTGTTGCATGTGAGGTAGGCAGGGAGGTCACTTCCAGAGGTAGCAGGAACTGACACTGAAGGAATGACTGGTGAAATTGTCTTTGTTACACGCTTCAAGCGCTTCCGCTAAATGACCAATGGAGGAGGGGAGTCAGTATCCTCTATGTCAATGGGTTTTGAATCTTCTAAAGGTGGAGAGGGAGGGATTGGATTAAATGGAGGAGGATGTAAAACACCCTTCTTAAGGCCTGAATATGTCAGGAAAGCATATAAATATAAACTATAGGTTACATTGGTAACATTCCCTCTAGTCACCTTGACAAAATGCTGGTCCATCTTCGTAAGAAGGTAAGTGAGAGCTCCTTGGAAAAATAGTGAGACGATGTCTTGACATGCATGAACCTATCTTGGAGAAATTGGCAGACTAGCTTCCAGAGAGGATCAATGATCATTGAGAAAGATACTCCTGAAGTATTAATCACCTTCTTGACATCGAGGACCCCTTTAGTCTGCTTCTGTAACAACTTGAGGATCTCTTCAATTGAGAATAACTGTCTGGCTGTGACAAAGGGTTCTCCTTTGTAGGGAAGCGACAAAGCCTTCCCTAACCCTTTAGGTGTCATGACCATAGAAGTACGACGCGCCTAGCCTGATTTCTTACTGTATGATGCAAGAAACTCATCAAAAGGGCTGGATGGTCTGGAATCAAAGGGAGTGGAGCAGCCACAAAAGATGCAAGGCCAGCTTTCGCAATAGGCTCAAAAGTCAGTAGGAAAGAATAATCCCTACTGACTAATGGGACATACTGAACAGGAGGAGAAGCTTGAGGCACCATTCAAATGGAATATACACACACATCACACACATAGACAATCATAGTGAATGCCTGCAAAATAACATAATATTTATTAAATTTTTTTTGACCAAAATAAACATGCATAGACGTAACTAACTGACTGACCACCCCAAACAATCCACATCCTAGAAAAAAATCGGTATGACCCCTACACATATGCTACCGAAAGCTTCATGCTATGCAACAAACATGTACACGAGACCCCGTATCAGGCATAAAAGAAAACTACATGCTACACATGTAATCGTATCATACAATCAAACCATAATATCTCAATAACCCTCGTAGGACATAACTAGAACTTCTATAAGCAATGACAACTTGAAAGACTACACGTACCTATCCCACGAAGTGTATTTATTGAAAAGGAGAAAAAAGTGCAGTGAGGGGAATGATTTTAATGAAGGGTTCGTTTTAATAAATTATTAACAATGGTTGGAATTTTATTAGGTTGTAAATCTTAATAAGAAAGCATCGGTTCATTTTTAAATTATTACTTATAATTTATTAATGTGAAACGGTGCTTTTAACGAATCTCAGACTTCGATACCCAGACTTAGGTCTCTAAATGCATATTCATTGATAAAAAATTTGATGTGTTTGAGGCGCTCTTCTTCTTCAGCGCATGCATTTTTATGACAGCTGGTTCACTTTTATTTAAAATTAAGGTGCCTCTAAAGCGCACGTAGCCCGTGCAAAGTGAACGGCGGGTTGATTTTAATTTATTAGAAAAAGGTGTGTTTGACACGAGCGCGCGTGCCATGGTAGTGTTTAGGATTCATTTTAAGAATTAATCGTGAATTTTGAAGTAGCGAAAAAATAAAAAATAGAAAGGAAAAAAAAAGTATTTGGAAGTAGATATGTGCATATGCAATGAAATGGAATGCGCACGTCTCAATCCCAAGATGTAAGTCAATAGTCCAAAAAGGAAAAAACCACAAATTGAAAATGATATGACACGTCTAAACAAGGTTGGTGGATGTATATTTGTTAGGTGTGCGCGATTTGTTTTGTTTTTATTTTTGTTGATTATGTAGATTTTATTTTTTTATAAAAAATATTTTAAAGGTGATATCCAATGTTTATTTTTTGTTTTTAAAAAAAATATAATTAAAATGGGATAAATGGGACACATGAATATGTTGTAAATTTTTATGGTGAGGTTTCAACAGCCCACCATGAGTGACAACTAGACCATCAAGTTTCAACAATGTTTTTGGATTTATCCAGTATTTTTCAGCTTATTTTTGAAATTGAAAATGATTTTTTCATGAATTTAAGTATTAAATTTAGCATTTTTACCTTAAAATAATAGTTGGACAATTTGGTAAAGCATTTTCAGCATATGGAACATTCTAGAAATATTCAGATGAGTTGGTGGAATTTTTTGAAATTATTTGTGATTTTTATTGATTTTTAAATAAATTTTGTTCAATTTTCAATGGATTTTGAAGGATTTTTAATACTTGTAATTTGTCTGCAATTGATTTTCTACATTTCAACTAGGAAAATAAACAAAAAAAATTTTCAATTTGGTAAAGGATTTTTCAGCTATTTTTTGTTTTTTAATTGAAAATTTTAATGATTTGTTAAAGAAATTTTTAAGATTTTAGATATTTTCTCGGGTTTTTAATCGGGATTTGAAATTAAAAATAAGTACACGGGGTGTGTGTGAACAGCTGCTTGGAAACAACTGAGCACACACCACTGCACGAACAAGTCGATACGCGCATTCTCGTGCATGAATACTCGCTGGCAGCTCATGAGCACACAATCATGCCTTTGCGCGTGTGCGTGACGACCCCGTGTTTCGCGCGTAGGGCCCTTGAATGGAGTGGGGTGGGAACGAGGGCTATGAGGCCACAACGAGAGAAGGGGATTTTGGGGGGGGGGGGGGGTTAGGAGGGGCATATGAAGGGGGGTTGAGAAGGGGGGGTAGGAAGGGGGGCTTAGAAGGGCATAGGAACATGGGTTTAAGAAGCGGGGGGGGGGGGGGGGGGGGGATCAAAGATGGGGGAGGGGCCAAATTTTGGGGGAGGGGGGTGGGTAAATTTGGGGGAGGGGTGGTTCAACGGCCGGGAGGGGCGGGTGCTGGGGGGGTTGACTAGTGGGTGGGGGAGGATGGCGCGGGGGGGGGGGGGGGGGGGGTCACAACGGGTGGGGGAGGTGGTGGTGGGGGTTACCAGTGGCCGGGGTGGTGGTGGTGTTACTAGCGGGCGGGGGAGGGAATGGTGGGGGGGGAGGGGTTGACCGGGGCGGGGGGGGGGGGGGGTAAAAGAAGAAGGCAGGGGAAGAGAACCGTTGGGGAGGGGGAGGATTTTATTTTTTTGTTTTTTAATTTGGTTTGTGTTTGTGCTTTTTTTTTTGGAAAAACAAAAATGTTTTTTTTTTGGGTAATAGAAAATAAATAGAAATAAAAATAAGAAAAAGAAAAATAAGAGAACCCCTCTCGTCTCGTGCATAGGCGTGGGGCAGGAGGAAAAACAAAATTTGCGTCAGTGGGGGCAAACAGGGCCAGGATGGCGATAGAGGAGTCGCGGATGCCATGGGAACATTGTGAGGCGCGTAAAAGCAAAAACATGTGCGTTCACGTGCAAGGCGAGGCGTATAGGGACACGATAAAACAAAGAAAAATTAATAACTCGTAAACCGTTCGTCGAAACGCAATGCGGTAAAAAGGAGAATTGGGTCTAAAGGTGAGGGGGAGATTGCTGAAAAGTACAACAGGGTGTCCGGGATCAAATCAGGGCATTCCCATGGGAAAAAGGGCAAAACCATGCCCAAAAATGGATACGACAAGTAATATAAAAAAAACCATTCGCTGAAATGAAACACGAGAAAAAAGAAAATTGGGAGAAAATTCATACCGGACAGATCTATCATGTCAGGACACAGTTTCGACAGAGATAAGACCCATTCACATAGAAAAAACCCAAAAATTGATCCAATGGCCAAGTCGAAGTTACCAATCGCATCCTCTGCTCGATTCTGTGACAAGGACGATTGCTACACATCGTTGTGATTGGGACGATCGACTTATAAAGGCTCTCTGGGCATAAAGAACCTCCCATAAGGCTGCTACAGGACACCAACTGGTGTATGGAACAAAAGCTAACTTCCCTGTTGAACTCGAGCTACCCTCTCTATATGTGGCTATCAAAGAATGCTTAGGGCTAATACCCTAAATGAGGCTGGGGCCACATATGGGTGGAGCATGATGTTGTCTTCTAATGGCCGATTCCTTATCAGGGCTAATGGGGTAATAGGGTATGGACTTATGATGACAGATCTTGTACAGTTCTATCAATTCTTCCATGATCTTGTTAAGGAAGTGAATACCTCGGTCTCACTAATGAGCTCTAGGGGATTGCCAAAATGGGTGATGATGTTCTCGTACAGGAATAGGACCACATTGTTGCTATTGTCCTGCTTTAGATCTTTAGCTTCACATCACTTAGATACGTAGTCTGTACAAACCAATATGTATCTATTTTGTTTCTTTCTGGTTGGCGGATCAATGGGACCAACAAAGTCAATTTCCCACTTTTCAAACGGCTTTAGGGGAATAATAGGTTACAGGGGCATGGCGCTGGATTTGGTAGGCTTTCCCACTCTCTGATAGGCATCACAACATTTTCAATAGTCATAGGTATCCTTGTGGAGGGTCGGCCACCAATATCTTGCAAGTAAGGCCTTTTTGGCTGTCACTTCTCCTGTGAAGTGTCTAACACAGGGCTCGTCATGGCATGCTTTCAATACTATGCCAATCTTGTCTCTTACAACACATCTTTGTAGGACCTTGTCTTTGCCTTTCTTGTACAGAGTTGATTCCAATAGAAGCTTCTTCTTCTCACAACTCGAGATGCGAGGGGGTTACTGTTGGGTTGCCATGAGGTTGGCTATGTATGCATACCATGGGGTAACAATTTTGACTAGAAAGAGGAAAGCATCAGGGAGGTCTGGATCATCCTACTCTTCTTCATCTTCGCTTTGAGGGATTCGCGATAGATGATCAGCCACAGAACATGGGAGCGACCGGGTTTGGTAACCACTTCAAAGTCAAACTCTTGAAATAGAAGGATTCATCTCATCATTCTTCCCTTCACATCAGCCTTGTTCATAAGGAAAGATAGAGCTTCATGGTCCAGATACAATTTGAAGTGTGTCGATAGTAGATAGTGTTAGAACTTCTCCAAGGCAAACACCATTGCTAGACACTTAAGCTCTGTTGGTCACGATAGAGTTCCTTTCTCAGTCGATTACTTTTTGGATTGCATAATAGATAGGTTGATCTAACTTTGAGGGGCTCTTTTGGCATAAGCATGCACCTAGGCCTTCAAGTGATGCATCAGTGTGCACATGAAACTCTTTCGTCCAATGAGGAGGCTGCAAGATTGGTGCTTCAATCCAACACTGCTTCAGGGTATTGAACGCCTCGTCACAATTATTGGTCCATGTAAACTTTGCATCTTTTCTAAGGAGTTTATGCAAAGGATCTGCCTTGGTTGCAAAGTGTGCAATGAACCTTCTGTAATAACCCACAAGGCCAAGAAATACCCTCAATTATTTAAGGTTGCTTGGCGCTGTAAAGGAAACAATCTTCTCAGTCTTGGCAAAATCTGTTGCTATCCCCTGTCCAGAGACAATGTGGCCCAAAAGAACTCCTGACGAGACTCTAAAGACACATTTGTTGGGATTGAGAGAAATCCCATACTTTTGATATCTGTTAAAGAATTCCTTTAGGTGTCCCCAATGCTCATGGATTAGGCTATAGACATATAAGTCATCTAGGTATACCTCAATGAAGTCATGCAGATGGTTTTGGAATGTAGCCATCATCACTTGTTGGAAGGTAGCAAGGGTGTTACATAGCCCAAATGGCATTACTCTATAAGCATAGGTTCCCCATTTTGTTGTGAAGGTTGTTTTGGATTGATCCTCTTCTGCGATTTGGACTTGGTTGTGTCCATTGAATCCATCTAAGAGGGAATAGAGCTCATGGCCTGCCACTGTGTCTAAGAGTTGTTGGTCTATGAAAGGGATAGGAAAATGATCCTTCTTCGTCTTGGAATTCAGCTTTTGGAAGTCCACACATATTCGTAGCTTTCCATTCTTCTTGGGTACTACCACAATGTGCAAAACCCATTCAATATTGGCCATTGGATAGATAACTCAACTTGAAGGAGCTTTAGTAATTCGGCCTTCACTAGGGCAGAGTAATTTGAATTCATATGCCTTTGTCTCTGCCTCATAGGTTTGGCATCAGTAGGCTCTAGGTCAATGTGATGTTGGCATACTATCGGATCAATCCCCTTCACATCTTTGTACGACCATGCGAACATGTCTAAGCTCTCCTTTAGTAGGTCACACAAGACCAACAGTTCTTCTTTTGGAAGATTTAGAACCACCTTCAGGTGATGTTTAGTCCCTTCAACATCCACAAATATTAGTTGCTTTTCACCTTTCACTTCAGGGATGAATGTTCCACAGACTGTTTCTGGGTAGAGATTCAACTCCTTCAAGGGAGTGGTCTCCTCTTTCTTTTGATAATTCACTAGAACTAATGTTCTCTTTTAATGGAGGCTTAGCTCGCTCTTTGGGAAGCTGAAAGGGTATCATTGCGGTTTTGAGTTTGGTTTGAGGATGAGTTACTTCTTGGTTCAAGGACTTGTCTTCTGAGGATGCATCCAAGAATGTCACATAACAGGAATTGTCTGCGTTTTGTTTAAGCTACAGAACTGGGGGTTGTTGGCACGATGCATCATCATCATCGTCTCTTGAGGGGGGTTGATTAGGGTGAGCTAAGAGCCATTGTTGAAGGAAGGCTTATTCTTCTTAATCCATTTTTTATAGAGGTTTTGCATATGACGTGACTCATTAATTAGTCCAAAGGGTACCATAGTCATTCTATCAAACAACAAGGGATCTTTTTCTTCTGAGGTTTATGGAACTTCTTCCTCATCTCTATCTTCTCTTTCATAATCTTCTGCATTATCACTTTCTTCCTCTTTAGATTCTATTTCTACCTCTGTGGAGGCTCTATAAGAGAAGAACAGATTCTTAGTTATGTCCTCTACTTCTGCTTCTGTGTAACGTGTCCGCTTGTCCACTTGTGGGACACGTCTTAGTAGCCCATCGGGAGGGGAGTCTAGAAAGTGCCACTTGGCACTCGCAAGGAATGTCATAGGGTTTGCAATCTAGGTCTTCCCGAGTCTGCCCCGAAGTGGAAGTATCTGGCTGTTCCCACTTAGGACCCGACCTGAAGTCAGGGTTTCTTTCCTATCAGCCAAGTCTCTAGGAAGTAGCTAGCGTTGAGCTCCAAATGAACCACCACTTTGCGTAGGAACAATAGAGTCGAAGCGGATTTATGCCGCACTTGGTTCATGGAGAATGGGAAACGAGAGGGATGCGAAGCTCAACCTCTTTGCCCATAAGGCATAGTCCCATTTCGCTCCCCTAAAACAGCATAAATCGGGATTCTAACTCTACTGACTCTAGGTCTTCATAGTTTTGTTATTACGTCTTTTGAGAAAAGTTCCCAGCTAACGGGGACCACCCTTCCGTAGGACGGACCCAAGTCACATCCACCGTACTTTCCTCGATAGCTTTAGTTGTCTAATTAGGTCCTATCACATTTATGTGCAACATTTAATATCAGCTTCATTAATTAAGCCTTTTAGGGCACAAAGTTCGTTCACGTAATTTACAACACATACACAAAAACAAAACAAGCTGTCCTTTTATCAAACAAGCTCCTTAACTTATCTTTATGTTAATCTTTGTCTCCTGCCCATACAGGAGAATTATGTATCCCTTTTGTCCAACAGAAGTACTCGGTCCAAATCTCATGGCACCGAAATTTCCATCCTTTTATCTAGAATAGGATCTTCCAACATCCTAGATGTTGGGCTCACGGGGATCTCCAACTCCATTCTGGATAGGCAAGGGGTGTCCAGAGCTCCACTTGACCCACAAGCAGTCTAGGAGTGAGATGCCATTTCCATGGTTGGCCTTTTCACCACTCGACCATCAGCCTGTGAATCGAGCAGTGCCCTCTCGGGATAATCCGCGATGTGATCTTGGAGATGATCCACGCATGCAAAATATCATTCCTTAATTAATCCAATTAAAATTCAAGCATAATCAAGAAATCAGCCCTAATATCATATTCTAAAAAAACATTCATTTATTCCCATGGCAACTTGTCATTACAGACCACTGCCATGCATTTGCCATCAACACAAGCCTTGGAATATTTATCCAAATCACAATGCAACAATCCCTTGATTGAAAGAAAAACATTTAGGGTGTTGTTCAATCAACCAACAAAACTAATTGTATTTTTCCCAAACAATACAATAATCGACGCGATAATAATTCCATCGCATATTCACTCTTCCCCTTGGGGCCAAAGAGTAGAATTTACTTAATATTTCCTCCTTTAGCCTAAGGCATATGCTAAAGGTTCCAATACTATGCATGCCGTAAGTCCTATCATTCCAATGCAAATTAATCAACCTAGCAAGAGCATTTATGCCTCTTCTCTAAGTGACAATTATCTTTTAGCATTTTTCTACTATACAACATTTATATTTCTTGGCTTTATCTTCCTCCTAAGGCAAGGAGTCGCATGTCATCGATGTAAAGTTTACATAATCTCTCCCATGTAGGTACCGTGTATATGCATTTGTGAACTTTAAACAATGTTATCCTCGGTAAAGATTAATCAAAGACTCACAATGCTCAATACTTTACTGTCCCATATGTTGCTTATGCTATGCATGGATTCATCACATAGCAACTAGGTGCAATTTAACTCCCTTTGATACAAGCACTTCACAAACTTCATCTTTGAATATTTGAGATGCAATTTATCATTTTCAATGACCTATTCTAGCACCACAAGGTACGGAGCCTAATGTATCTCTTGTGAGCATTAAAAAAGCATCTATCAATTTGAAAATACATTACTTACGACCGGTGCCGCAATTGGATTGACAGTGATGCCTTTGCCCGAAGCTCTGTTGCTGGTTGTAGGATTGTCATCTGCACGCAACATTTTTCGCTTAGAGGCCATCATCCGTAAGTAGACTCAAGAGATTAAGAAGGTGGAATAGATTCGAGATGGAAGAGCATAAGAGAAGATGGTTAAATCGAGGATCGAGATAGAGGGAAATTGTGCAGCCTCTTGGGGTAACTCTTCTCTCTCTCTCTCTCTCTCTCTCTCTCTCTCAAGCTCTCTCTCACAATCTCTTGGAGGGGTATACTCTCTCTCTCCCTTTCTCTTGCAGCCTTTCAGGGTCTCCTTAAGCTTCCTTGTGCCTCCCCATGCCTCATATTTATAATGAATTAGAGAGGACGGGATAAGTTTGAGAATAAGAGTGGAGGGGCTCTTGGAAGACCCAATGATCTGATGCTCAGATCATAAATCTGATGGTTGCATTGGCTCCAAAAGGGGGGTAAAACCCCAAGACACTTAGTTCTATCTTTTTAGGATAATATCTAAAATATAATAGATTTTTTTCCCTCAAGAATCTAATATTTCTGGACCATTCAAACTATACACATTAATACTAGTGATTAATATGGCTCATAACTCCCGTTCACATTGTACTTTTCGTGAAGGGTGGCTACGGTTCTCATCAATCTAAGAAAAATGTTAGATTTATGACTCTCGATTTTTTTAAAATATATTTTTAATTGAATGAAAATTATTAGCTATTAATGCTAGTCATTTTTTACCTTAGTTACCTTAGTTAGTCTTTAGTTTGTAATCTTACTAGCTTATTAATTGACTAACTAACTTTCGAACTAACCAACTAACTTTTATTTCATGGAAATATTACATTCTGTCTCTATCTTTGCTTCTATCTCTGTCTCTGCTACTACCATGTAACAGGGAGAACAATATATCCATGTTTCTATCTCACAGTTAGAGGTAATTTTAGAAGTCAATTCAGGTTTAGGCAAGAGGTATTCACCCATTAACAAAGACTTTTCTTTCTTTGGCACTTGACTTACAGTGCCCATTGTCAGGGATTGTGCCTATGTTTTCTCAGGAAATAACAGCTTCTTCATCGCTTGATATACCATCTACCACATCATTGGAGGAGTCTATTATGACTTCGATGGAAGTGGATCCATTGCCTTTTTGCGATCCATACAACTTCAATACCACCTTGTTGGTCCTTTGCCTAGGGTTAGGATTCCTTTGAACCAGTTTGCCGTCCTTGCTCTTCCTTCAAAAAGCCAAGATCTTCCCAATAATAGAGGATATAAGGTCCTGTAGGAATTTGGTTTGACCATCAGATATGTCAACCAATAATCTCTTCATGTGAGGATTGTCTTTACGTACAGGAGAATGCCCAAGGGTTTGATTCTACTTTGGTCTGCCAATCTGATAAGCCATTGTGTAGGATGCATTTTCTACAAATCTAGATCCTTCATTGTTACATTCGTCATTATATTTATTGATGAGCTTCCATCAATCAATACGTCTACTATAAAACATCATTCAATCCATACGGTAATCTCTAGGGTTCTAGGATCTAGGAAGGCATTAACCATATCCACTTCCTTCACAGGTTCTAGACTTGGTTGCCACAGAGGGAGAATTTCTTAGGCCTATTCTTCTTGTTAGTATGGTTTTTAATTTCTTTCGATAGCTAGGAGATATTATCAACAACTTTCAGAATGTTAGGTTAGGTTTAAAAGTGTCTAGATCCTTGACCAAGTCATATTCTTTGATAAGATCCAAAGGCTTCTCCAATCGGCTGGGGAATGGGGCAACATCCACATTTATCTTTCCTATTTCTTCTAGGAGCAGCAACATATGCGCTTCTTCTCCTTAGGGAGGTACTTTGGCATCCTCTATCTCATGGACCTCCGGTCCTATCTTTGCAATTGTCCCTGTAGCTCTCTGTGACTCTGTACTGCTCTGTACTACATTGTTTTATTTCTCCTTGGGAAGGTTGAACTTCACTATCTTGGTAGAGGGAACGTTCTCTTTTGGAACTACGAGTTCTCCATTCTGTGTAGCGTTATTGCGGTTACTATCAATTCCACCAAATTGGAAGCAAGTACTTGGGTCTTCTGTTGGGTATTAGGAGTAGCTTTCACAGGATTTGGACTTGGACAATCTTTTGTAGTGTGCCCTTCTCCTTTGCATCGACTGCATAAGGGCTTGTGGTCCATAGACCTTCTAGGGTTTGGATAGTTTGGTGACATATGACCCTTTCTCCACATCTATAACAATCCAGCTCTAATATTTGTCGCCCTTTGCAACTCTGAGAGGGAAACTTCCTTGGACCAAAATCGGGACCAAACACCCTAGGCTTTGGCCCAATGTCCTGTGTTGTCATTTTGGATTCTAGCAAGCTGAATCTTACATCTTCATCTTTCTTTCTTCTTTCATGCATCTCTTTGAGAGATCAAATATCCTCTGTATAATGCTTCTTCCTCAAACACTATGAACAAAAGGCCCGGGAATGGTTGGCTTTTAGGTACATTAAGTAGCTAAATGTCCTGCTTGATGGCACTTTCCAGGCCATGTATTAGAACACATCACATCTCTCCCACCTCTTGCAGGAGTGGATATACTGGCAGTATTCGCCTTCAACATTTGTAGCAATTTTGTGATCACATTCATAAGCTCTTTCTTGACTGAATTGGACATGTAGTCCTTTAAATTTTCACCTCTTGAAGTACTTGTAGTAGGGTTTTGGGAAGCTTCTGTGATCACTGTGTACACTGGTTGGGTTGATCAAGAGGGTCCTCTATTCTAGTTTTGATTCAGAGCTTTTCTTGAGACTTGGGGTTGTTGATTCTAGTGGGTAGGATTCTACTGTTGTTGAGTCACCTTTGGAGGAACTGTTTGAGGCCACTATTGTTGTGGTTGAACCATCATTTGAGGCATTGTCATCTTCGGCCACTGTGGATTCGATGCACTGTATTGCGGCACTATTTACATCTTGGGGTAGGGATAGGGAATTGTCCCTAGGACTACATTTGGTGGGTATACCATTCTTGGCATGGGAGGAGGTAAGACTCCTCTTCCTAAGGTCATTGATAACCTTGCTTCAACTTCGTCATATAGTCTTGCACCTTTCACTACATCTTGTAGATTGCATGGCCTTCTCGATTCCACGAACTTACAAACTTTGGTTGTAGTCCTCTAAGAAAAACTTTCTTCTAGATGCCTTCATCTAAATGATGGTCAGTCCATCTCTTCAGTATGGATTCCATTCGTGAGACATAAGCTTCTACTCTTTCACCAAAGGATTGACTTAGGTTGATGAACTCCTCTCGCATTCGCTCTTTAAAACCTTCATGCCTGAATTTATTGGGGAAGGCCATCCCATGTGCCAAAAGTTCATGCTACTTGTCTCTCATACCACTGGAACCCCATGTCTTTGAAAGTGGCGAGGAATATTGCTAACGAATGCTCAGGGGTTCTAGCATTGTTAGCCACACATGCTACCATAAACTCTACTACATGAAGATCAGAATCTTCATTGTACTCTCCCTTAAAGATGGGCAATGGGATTACATTCGCTGGCCTATCTCATCAATATTTTCAGGATGGATTTGACTAGGAAGGGGACCTTGAGTCACCATGGGGACTTTTGTAAAGAGTTCTTTTAGGGCGTCAAAGGAGACTTTTGCTGCAAGTTTGTTCTCGGTTTTGATCTTTTCCTTCTCTCTTCTCACATACCTCTAGACTCGTTCTAGTGCTTGCCTCTTGATTGTGTCATTCATCAGGGAGTTGGTTCCACCCAGTTGGTCTCTATACTCAACAGACAGAATTAGGGGAGATTTCAGTTCTGGAGGACTCTTTGGCCAACATTTCTACTTCCTTCTTTTCTACGTCTTTGAATTTAACTTTCAAAACCACTACATAGTGGGAGATATTCTATTCTAAAGGTATCAAAACTCATTCTTCTGAGGATCGTTGTGGTACCATCATCATAGTAATGCCAATTTCTGATGGTTTCAATAGTGTATGTTGTGAAGAAAACTCTATCCACCAAATTTCAGTGGGTTGTTAATTGAAAAAACAAGAGATTGTCAATGCATTATGCGTTCCACATGTCCTACCATTGAGCATCTACAAACAAATGCCAACTCTTTTCTTTCTTGTTTTCATGAACCTCCACTGACCACGACTCCTAAAGCTTTTTTATGATGTCAATCATGTTTCAGAAAACTGAAAACCCTAGTCAAATTGTAGTTAGGTTTGATTTCTGCTAGCTTAGTTGTTTGCATGATAGTTTGTTTTGTTATTTTGTAGTTGGATTTCTTGTGTTTGTCTAGCTTAGGACTTGTTTCTATCATTTTGTTTGACTTTTTGAGTGTGAAACTTGATAGCCTTGGTCGAGCTTGGTATTTTTTTGGACAATTTGAAGGTGGAGTTTGCTAGTAAAAGTCGAACATTGTGGAACATGGTTTGTTTTCTTGCTGAGACTCTTGCACATCACAGGGATTTTGGGTTCACGAGCACTTCACATTGCACTTGTTGATGCACTGCACTTGGGGGTCGTCTCCTGATTATCTCAAATACTTCCATGCCATGGGCTGGGGCGAAGCACGTTTTGCACCATCGTTGAGCACTAGCATGGCATGAGGTCCACTGCAGCTATATGTAGTAAATCTTAGTTGCACGTACACATGAGAGAGAACCTATCATTGAGCACACACATTTCTTGCATGCATGATATTTGGGATGTTCATCACAAAGTTAGGAACCTTTGGCTAAGTGGGTAAAGTGGTTGGGTGAGTTAAGGGTCGTGAAGGATGCCACCAATTGTGACATGGGTTGTTCATATCTGGTCAACATCTTGAGGACCATCATTTCTTGAGTGATTGTGAGATTTTGGATGGGTGGAGTGGAGATTGATATTTTATTAATGAGAGTTGAGAGGTGAGGATAATGAATTTCAAATTAATCAAGGAACTATGTTTGCATTATGCATGATGCACTGGCACATTTAGATATGTTAGGCACAATTTCTTCAATGCATACATTATTTTTGTGTGTAGCATCGATTGATTGGTTGCATATCATGGATCCAACATTGCATATTTTTTCAAATCATGAATGATTGGACATGGAGTTCATTTAAAAACCATATTCATGCTAGGGCACACTGCATTTTAAAAAATACAGGTTCATACTAGAGAATATTTATTTTGAAGACTCAAGGATCAAAGGAAAAGGTCGTAAGTTTTACATCGTCAACAAGTATTTCTTGAAGAAAAAGAGGACATGTGTGTTGAAAGTGTGTGCAATTACAAGAACAATAGGCCAAGGAAGGGAATAAGTTGTCTAATATAAAAGATGGAGAAAAATGATGCGTTTTACAAAAATCAATATTCGGAGTTCAAATGATGAAGTTATGATCCAAACAAGTTACAAACATGCATAGGGCAGAAAAAACAAAAATAGTGAAAAGTAGTAGAAAAGCAAAAGCCAAAAGCTAAAAGCAAAAATCCTAATGTATGTGAGTGTGGATAGAAAACTATATAAGGAGAGGAGATTGAAGAGTTAAGGGCCTTCCCCCTTGATTACAATTGTATTTTGTGAGAGAGGAGAGTGGAGGGTCGCATGCTGGAGTGAGCTCTTGTCATGCCGATTTGGAAGTTGAAGAATTTGGATTTGTGGCGTTTAGTGTTGGCTCAAGGTTGTTAAGGTATGATAATATATTCCATTTGGTTTGTTTTCAAATTGTTAGTATTTTCATTGTGTTGTATTTGTGTGATGCTCTACCCACATTCAGGTTTTTAATTGCCTTGAGCTACAAGAGGCATTATTTATTGTTTTGTTTTCATGTGTGGCTTGTGGTGTATTGTTGAATATTTGATTTTTTCAAGTTGTGTTGTGCATTCGACAAAGTCAATTATCCCAACTGGCACTCCTTAACGTCTCGTTATCAAGTTGTGAGTGAGCCTCGCTCTCGATCACCACTCGCGTAACAATGATCTCCAACTTGATGATGTCTGGAAACTTCTTAATGAATGCCAAATCTTCCATGGATGATCATTCTCTCTATTTTTGCGCTTCAGTTTTCTCCCAAACAGTTTGCTATCAAGATGCATGTCTCTATTGCTTCAAAAGGGAGAGGAAATAGTCCACAACATAGAGTCTACATCATGATGGTGATATGTTTTTGCCATTCTAGGATGAACTTCTTGTGAAAAGTGGCTTTGGCAATGAAAATCTCCAATTATTCAGTAGTTGAAGGAACTTTGCAAACTCCCATTGAATTCTTGTCTTCTTCGCAATGCCATTTCCTTCATTTTCAGCCTCTTTTGATGCTTGTTGATAGCAAAATTCCCTGGATGCACAACACAAACATGGATTCCCAAAATGAACACCAAGGAAATAGGGTTTCTACTACAAGAAAATTTATCTTATATAATCAAAAACCATCTCTTTCATCTTTTATATAATCATAACAAGAAAAAGAACACCAGGAACAATAAATCTTCACGGAGCTTCGTAGAAACGATTCTCCTACAACTTTAACTTTAACAAAATCCATCATTCTCTTCATATTATTCATATAATTTTTTGATAGACATTGAAAACACAAAATAATAATCCACTTTTAATGGAAAAATATCACATATGATTCATCTTCAAAGATTTCATAGCTTTCTCTCACAATCTCTCATATGTAGATACATTGTTTGGCTATCTCTGACTCTCTCTCTCTCTCTCCATCAATAGTACATCATCTCCTCACTACAATACTCAATAAGCACTCATAATAACCCTTCTTTGGTTGTGGATGCCCCTCCCAAGAGGTGTGTCTGATATGAAAGGTCACCAGAGCCACTGCAATAATCTTCATAACTCATCACTATCACTTCACTTCAGTCTTCTCTTGAGTCTTCAACAACTACTTCTTCCCCTTCCTTGAGTTCTTTTGAACTTAAAGTCACCTCTTTCCAAGGCTAGAAAAATTTTCCAAAGTCACTCATACATTTTACAAAACACTTATAGAGGCATACAAAACAGAACAGAACAGAGGCTCTATAGAAGCTCAATACAGGGCTACATAAGGTCAATTGAAAGCATTAGAACCACATAACTCGTACTAAAACCATTCCAAACTATCATAAAAAATTCAATGAGCTTTCAATCAACCTCAAACTTTATCAATCACTACTCCATGCTTCATATCAAAGAAAAACAAAACAAAACAGAAGCTATCAAAACCAATGAGAACCTCAATAGAACCTATCAGAACATCATAGAGCATCATATCTCTATTGAAAAACATCACGAGCTTCCAAAACATAACCAACCTCATCCAAAACACTCTCAAATACTTCCAAAAAAACTAAACATCATTCCAAATCCATCAAAAATCAACCATTCAAGCCTAAAAAACAACAAAAATCAACCAAAAAATCAAGTCATTTCAGCATTCAATAGTGATTGCATGTGAGGCTTACTTTGTAGGTACAACATTTTATGGAGGATCATGAGCCATTTCTTCTACATCAACATTGAATCTCCCATCTTCTGCAATCTTGCATTCAACTTTAAGGGCCATTCTAGCTGTCTCTCCATTAGAAGAACCATTAGTCAAGTGTATCTTTAGCATAATCGACTTCTACAGGATTTGTCACTAGTAACAACAAAACACATATTCAGGAATTTGAAAAATTTCATAAAGTTCGAGAATTCCTAATATGATGAATATTTTGAAACATGGTCAAATCTTATTCCCTTACTTGAAGGTGAAATTTTCCCTAGATGCTATACAAGTAATTTTCCCAAGTCCCACTCTCAAATATGGGGTTAAGATTTAGCCACTTGGTCAAATCTTTACTCCTTATTTGAAAGTGGAACTTGGGAGATTCCCAAATTCTCTAATATGTTATTAACATTAGTCACCACCATCTACCACAGTATGAGTAACATCATCTATACTCGCCGCTTGCATGAAAAAAATGATCCTCTTCAGCAGCAACAGATTCTTCATTAGCAACATTCATTTCTCCTCATCAGAACTACTTCTTCAATCGATTATTCCCAGCATCCCATGTCTTTGGTACAAGCTCTAGCATGCTACCTATGACGTGAGTGCCATGTGACTGGCACTCATCTAGGGAAAAAATAATGTTAATGGTATTTTGAGAAGGTTGTAGAAAGCACAAGTGTCGGCTACTATTTTTTGGTGGATTATGGACATCACCACATTATCATGGATGTATTACTTTGTGAGAGCTAGGCTCTCTCCCATGCAGATTGTATTTATCATGCATAGTTGTATTTGTTGCACCTGCAAGTGTTGCGTGGGTTGCACACATGTATTTGTGATTAGAATAGCATAGGATTGGTCTAATTAGAGTAAGATACAAGCATATAATAAGGATTGATCGGCCTAGAGATCACAAAGTGGGTAGGATATCCAAGAGAGGATGCAAACACAAAATGCAAAAGGGGTGCGAATCCTAAACGCAAAAGGGACAACCCTAAATGCAAAACGCAAAAAGAATGCAAAACCTAGTCCAAAAGGGGTGCAAACCCTAACCCTAATCCTAATTCTTGGTCTACATAAGGGTGGGATGTCTCAATTGTATTCACCCTTTTTGCACATCCATGTTGCGAAAGCTCTATTAGTACAAACCCTAATCCTAATCCTAATTCTTGGTCTATATAAGGGCGGGATGTCTCAATTGTATTCACCCTTTTTGCACATCCATGCTACGAAAGCTCTATTAGTGTGACTACTCAAGTTTTCTATTCTATCTTTCCATTCTATCATTTTACTTCCATTGTGTTGAGAGTGATTGAGAGAAAGATAATGAGAGGTGTGTTGAGCGAGGAACTAAAGGAAGATGAAGCCCTTCACCATTGTCTTGGTTTTTTTATCTTCTCTACTAGCTCTTCAACTTGTTGGTGTGCTTGGTGGTGGATGCGAAGGAGAGATGGCATTGGGTCGTGTTGATCATGGTCATGGAATCAGTTTCAAGCCTTTGAGTCATCAAACACAAGAAGGTAAGTAAGCTGAGTTCACTACAACTCGAGCTAGTCTTGTGTTCTTGCTTTCTTGGATTGGAGAGGAGGATGCTTAGTTAGTTAGAGTGGAGTGTTGAGAGACAAGGTGAGAGATTGTCACCAAAGTGAGTTATAGCTTTTGAAACAATGGAAATCCGTCCAAAGTCCTGATTGTTGGTGCGTTAGGCTCAATATTTTGGTTTTGTTTCTAGGATCTAGGACAATGCAACTATCAAGGTTTTCACACTCCTAACTTGTGGCAGAATAAGAGGCTTGTGTATGGGCATGGATGGGATAAATGTGGTTCCACTTGTCTCTGTTTGTGGCTAGCATTCCAAAACCCATGCAACTAGGTTAGAAAGGCCAAATCGGAAGGAACTATTCATTGGATTGAGATTCTAAAGATATGCATTGTTAGGGTAGGAAAAAACACAAAACACAAAAAAATACACAAAATGCAAAACTCAAATCTTAAACACAAAATGAAAACTCATACTCTCCTTATTGGATTTCTTGTGTAGCAAGGTTGTGCATATGCTATTAATTTTTATGCTTTCTTGGAAAGCTTGCAGTTCATCTAATGGTGGAAGAAATATTAGAAGAAGGTAGAAAAGAAGGGGTGAAGGAAGAAGAGATAGGAGAATGAGGTCCAGAGTGTTGGTGGGTTAGGCTCAACAATTTCTCTCTCCCTCATTGTTTCTCTTCCTCACCTTCCCTCTCTCTCCCTCCTTCCATCTCTCCATTTCTCTCTTTCCCTCCCTCCCTCCCTCCCTTTTTCTTTCTCCATCTCTCTATTTTTTATGAAGCCCCCCTCTCTTCCTCTTTTTGTTTTTCTCCTTCTTAAAAACAAAGAAATGGGAAGCAATGTCTCCCTCTCTCTCTCCCCCTCCCTCTATTTTTCTCTCTTTCCCCTCTCTCTATTATCTCATCATTTCTCTATTTCTCTCTCCCTCTCTCTCAATCTCTATTTTTATCTTTTCCAACATCTCTCTATATTTCTCTTTCTCCCTCTCTCTCTATTTATTTTCTCTTTCTCTCCATGTCTTTATTTGTCTCTCTCTTCTTTTCACTCTCCTCTCTCTCGCTCTTTTCCTCACCCTTCTTCTCTCTCCTCCCTCTCTCTCCCTTTCTTCTCTCTCCCCCTCTATTTTTATCTCTCCTCCCTCTTTATTTCTCTCTTTCCCTTACATTGTTTCCTTCCCTTCCCCTCTCTTTGTTTCTCCCTCCCTCTTCTCTCCCTCACTCTCCTCTCTACCTCCCTCCACCCCTCTATTTCTCTCTTCCCCTCCATTTACCCCCCTCTTTGTTCTCCTTCTCCTCTTTCTCTCCCTCTCTCTCTTTTTGTCTCCCCCTCCCTCTCTTCTTTCCCCTCCATTTTTCATGCTTTACCTCCATTATACTTACACAAACATAACTCTAAATTTTTATAAAATTTATTTTCTCCCTAATTTCTTTATCCCAAAATTGTATTTTTAGTTTTTTTTTCTTATTTTTAAATATAAAATGATATAATTTCTAAACTTTTTTATTCAAGAAATTAATTTGAACTCTAGTAAATCATCATATTTAATATCATCCCATATGAACATGATCCGATCACCCAAAACCAAGAAAAATATCATTTTGGACTTAAAACACGCATTTCCAGTTTTTGAAAATTAATAACTCACGATTATAGACACGAGTTCTATATTTTATGGCTCATAGACCTCAAATACATCTTCATCTCTAAACATCATTGGTCATCACTACTCAGGGTTGGCATGGTTCCACATCAATTCGGTTCAAACCGAATAATCGATCTCCATCTTGATCTTCTCATAAGAATTCCCACATGAACTGCCCATAAGAGGAGAGAGAGAGAGGAGAGAGAAGGACTAATTTTCCATATCTCTGATATTAGTCAGTCAATCATAGAGCCGAGATTGGCATTTTGAAGTGAAAAATTCAAGGAAGAGGTTGGTGCAATTAGATTATATGCTTCTTATTTACCTCTTAGTCCCTCCCCCCTTCCCCCCTCCATTTTCATCATCATCACCTCCCAGGATGGCTTCGTTTTTTTTCCAAAAAAAGAACGTCCCCTTGCCACTTGTCACGTGAATTTTTGGGGGTTGGGGGCTCCCAAAGGTCACCTCCCCCCGGGTAGAGCTATCTTGCAAGTTCGACAACCAAATTGCTTTTGAAGATTTCTACATGACTCTTTTAGGGTCTCACACAACTTGGAATTCATTCCACTTCATTTTGGAACTTAGAAAAATTACTAAAAATTCGAGATTGATGTGAAGTTCGTCTTCAGAAACCCTTTTAAATCCCACCTTCCACAGTCACTTAAAATTGTCAAGTTTTCATCCACTGCTTCTAGTGAGCTTTAATTTTTGCCTCAAATTAACAAAATTTGGCATATTTCTGGCTCTTGTATGGTCATAAAATCCCACTCTCAATGACCATGCATGATGCAATTTGTAAAGAAAACCCTTGCGGAGAAGGTTTTTGTTCAAGAAATCAAAATTTCAGCAAAAGTGTAGCATTTGGTATTGCCTATGGCTGCCATGGGCCGATTAGGTTTGGAAGGTTTAGAGATAGGCATAAAGAGACACTACGAGTAGGTAGGTAGGCAAACAAGCATAGAGGGAGAGGGAGAGAGAGCTCAAAGGTGCAATAGCAAAGCAAACATTTCATCAAAAGGAAAAACAAGCTTGATTTTCTTTTTTGCCTTTTACAAAGAAAGAAGTTTATATATAAGAACTTTATAAGGGACCAGTCTCTGTATCTCTAATGGCTCACATAAATAAGAAATTTTTGGTCCTTAGTTGCAATCATGAGGAACCAAGCAAAAGATTATGATATCATTGTAACTCATAATGTGAGAATTATAGCAAGAATTTATCTAAAATATCTTATAAAAATGGAAAAAAAAGTATTTTGTTGTCTTTTCTCGTTACCCCATTAAACGTCCCAAATTCAAAGGTTTTGTAGTGTTACCATAGAAATAGCACTCTTCAACCAATAGGATCACTCAAATGCGACGGCCTGTGAATCGAGTAGTGTCCTCTCGGGTTCAAATGCGACGTGACCTTGGAGATGATCCACCTGCACAAAATATCCTTAATCCAATTAAGAATCAAGCACAATCAAGGAAATCAGCCTAATATCATCTTCCAAGAAAACATTCCTTTATTTTCCATGGCAACTTGTCATCATACTGACCCCTGCCATGCATTCACCATCAAACACATGAAGATATCAAAACTTGTTAAAATTTAGCACTAGTGTCAAAATTTTTCATGTTGTTAAAATCTATACCTTTATAGAATCAATTTGCATCAAACATGGTCATGTATTTGAATCTGTCTTATGAAATGTGATAAAGATAGTCCTTCACACAAAGAAGACCAATATTTTCATGTTTCATAAGTCATGGATTAGCCTCAGTGGTCAGTGACATGCACAGCTTCGATAAGAGTGACACCACTACCAGTAGGCAACTCTTCTATGATAACTTTTTCCCTATACAATATTTGCTTTGGTCCCTCATCTTGCTAAAGGTTATTCCTTTGTGCTCGATGATTAGTCGGACATGACTCCTTACTCTCATTTGGTGAAGAGAGTTGATCTTACTCCAACGAGGTACTAGCTAGATGGCCAAACTTCTCACATATATTGCATTTGACATTATGGTAGTTTCTCGGAAAGTGTTGAACATCTCACCACTTATAACTAAATCTTGTTGGACCACCCTCTTCAGGATGTCAACTTCCTATCAAGTTTTGCTACTTTTTTAGAAATTAACATCCACGACTATTTGTCTATATTGTTTCGTTATCATATTTGTATAATGTTTCATCATGTCCTTGACTTTGAAAATAACATTTAATACATTAGACTCATAACCTTGATTATTCACTTGTCATTCAACTGGTATAACCACCTGGCTAGCTGATTAGTTAGCATGACATTAGGGTTTGTCATTTGGCTTCCATTATTTAGTGGAACCATTTGGCTAGCCATTGGCATAGTAACATTCATAGGAGCTAGCAACATGGTCACATTCTACATAATGCTTTGTCTTCCATTTGAATTGGTCATAGGTGTACTAGTCACACCTTGACTTACATTGATGAATGCCAAATTATTTCCAAGACCTAGACTCAAATTTAGGTTTTCCCTAGATGCGAAGGTCTCTTGTAAGCGCAACTCTACCTCCTTCGCTCATGTAATAGCAGTATTTGTAGTATCAGCAAGAGCAACACTACTCAACTGCACTTGGATATTAAAGACTAATCCATGTAAAAAGTATTGCAATTGGGTAGTAGGTGGAATACGAGTAGAGGTTTACAATTTGCAAAACACCCCTTTCAATTTCTTAGCGTACACTCGAGCATTCTCATGGGGCTCTTGATGTGTCACATTTAGAACACGGACCAATACTGGCCACCTCTCTCAGGGGAAAACTCTCTTCGAAAGGCTATAAAGAATAATTAAATCGTGGTTATGGTCCCGGCTTCCAAGCCATGATACCACATTGTAGCTCTTCCTTTCAAAGTCATGTTGAAAAACATCATGAGATGTCCTTCATCCTTGAATTCAACAAGTGGTCATTAATTTTTGGAACTCATTGATGTGGAGTTCCACATCTTCCTCTGGTAGCTCATTAAAGATGGGTAGAGAAAAACTTAAGTTGGCAGATTCGGCATTCTTGCATGTATTGCAATGGATTGCACCATAACGATGACCAAATTTGCTACAGGGGTCTACATTGGTGGGACTATACCCCTAGTTAAATTTGGCTAACTTGTTGCAGTAAGAGGCATGCTACAGCTTTCCCCTTTCCCTAATCGGATGGCTGGGATAATAGGGTCAACAAGTCCTCTCTTCCTTGAGGATATCAGACTACTACGCTTTAGGAGAATATCTCCTAAGGATCTCCACTCACCTTCTAGCCCTTTCGTCTCTTTGTTCATGTTGGGCTTGATAGTGTCTATCAATATGGATCTATTTCAACACTCTTTGGCATAGATTAAACAACTGGTCCCTATTGACCAAGATTCAAAAACCACCACTTATTAATAGCTCTTGGTAAATGAACCACTTGTTGGGACCAAAAATAGGCCCGACACTAGCTCTAAGGCTCTAGTCAAGGGCCTTGTATGTTCACTAAACCACTTCATGGCCTTGCGGCTAGAGGAGCTTTTGGAGGCTATATATACTGATCTAGCTAAATCGTGCATTTGTATCGATTTGTAGTCCAATGATTTTTCTTATCCCAGCTCTAGCAGAGGGAGTATTTCACATATATGGGTGACTAACACCTCGATTTACATACATATACAGAGCATCCCTAGCCAAACACAATGGCTCCTATGGCACTCCTTCACCTTGAGGGATTGGCCCCAAGATGTGTGGTCTTAAAAACACAATCGTAACATTGTCTAGTCTTTTGATAAAGCATGCCAGGAGATATTTTTGTTTCCTCACCTAATCAGTCCCCAAAGAAAATCATACTATCCGACAGCTTAAGCATTCTCACATTCTCATAATTGGTCAATAGTTTCAGTAACCAATTGCAATGCATCTACGAAAGTTCCTCTTTCTCTTGATACCATATATAAGAATGCAAATGCAAGGTGTAATGTTATATAGTGCTCAAACAAATAAACCATAAATCAGCTCTAGCATGTCATGTGAAATGTGATTTTGTTTCTTATGTATTGCTGCGTTGCTTAGAAATAACAAACTACTTGTTTCCATAAAAAACTATTTTTAATTATTTTTATCATTTATTTTAATATTAATCACTATTTTTTTATTTTTGAATTTATGAAGCTTTGGTGGGTTGTGATTCAATATAACACCATAGGAACACCATTTGAACCATAAATACCAATAAAATGATCATTTTTCTACTAAATCCCACATTGCAGATTTTATAGTTTTGATTTGTATTATGTGAATTGTTGGAAATGATTGATTATTCTATAATTTTAGATATATTCAAGCATATAAAACTATTTCTAGTTATATTTTATAATAAGAATGAAAGATTCATCATTAAATTCAATAAAAGACACTTATGCTATAATCTGCATACACACCCCATTGTATTTTGAAATTGAGAAGCCCCAAATACTCTTTTACCATCATGACACCTCATTGTGCTTCCTTGTCCCATCCCTTGCATCTCGTCATGAATTGTCATCCATTCCCCCTCATCCTCTCAGTCCATATCAACAATGTTTATGGTGGGAGAGAAAGACGAGAGAGAAAGACTGAATTTCTAACTTTCCATAGAATGCATAAAATTACTTATCGTTTTTTGTGAATTAGAACGTGGAAAATCTTCATCTCATCCCCAAGAGAAGGAGGTCTGATGTCAATAGGTTGCAAAGTTTAAAATTTTAGTCAAATTGAGGGGCACAAAAAAAAAAACCTCCCCTCTCCCATGTTTTATGTTTATAAGCTTCTTTTAAACTCAATTAACTTAGAACTTGCAAGAAAACTAGTTCACCTTTGTGCATTCACATTGTCTTGCAAGTGCTTTTAGATCAAACAGAGGGGCAAATGACCTCAGATTCATGATCCTACTGAATGAGGGACTTTCTGGCATTGAATTTATTACCTTGGCATTTGTCACTTGCTTTTTGAGTTTCGGATCTAGTAGCTGCTTCATAACGCCAAACATTGTAGCCATTAAATAGGGGGTCAAACAAACTCCGATCAATGAATGAATACTTACGTTGGATTCTCGATGTCGAAATGCACCTACAAAAGCTCTAGCTCCTTGATTTTTTGTGATTATTTCATTTTTTTTGCCAAAAATGCATCTTTTATGGACCTTGGGCCACTTTTGCACTCTAAATTCTACCTTAAAATCAGCTCTCACATATGTCTTTTGAGCTAAGGGACGGACTATTTGAGGAGCAACAAAAATTGCGTAAGGTTGGCATGATATTTCTTGTACAACATACAGAGTAGTGTTTGCTAGTAGTTATAAGGAAAAATAAAAAGAAATCAAATCCAAATTTGCATAGATTTTAGGGAGCTCAATAGATAGATAGTCAAAGATTACTATATGCTACCATTTATTGATCAGACTCTAGATCAGTTTCGCAGGTAGAGATATCTATTTGTTTATGGATTACTTTGCTAGTTATAACCAAATGGCTATCGCAGAGGAAGAAAAATTGAAAATGACATTTCTCACTGTTTTTAGTACCTTTTTATATCATGTTATGGCCTTTAGATCATGCAATGTGTGAAGTTCTTGGAAACAATATACGGTTGATAAAACTTTTGGTGATATTTTCTTAGAGGAGTTGAAGGTCTTCATTGATGATCCGAGAGTAGCCACCACTAGGGAGAGACATTTGATCATTCTAAGAAAATGTTTCAAGCATTGCAGGCAGTCTTGCATTGCTCTCAATTCAAGGAAATGCTTCTTTGGAGTGCCCTATGGATTACTATTGGGCCATGTGGTTAGCTCAATTGGTATTGCAATCAATCATGAAGAGATAAAGGTTATCATTGCTATGAGTCCACCACGTACTCCCAAAGAAGAGTATAGCTTTCTATTGCCAGTTGGATATTATTGACAATTTATTAATGCACTGGCTAAGAGGACATTACCATTGACAAATTTATTAATGCACTGGCTAAGAGGAAAAATCTATTGTTCTTTAACTATTTGTTTGTTTGGAGTGGCATGTGTAAAGTATTCTTCAAGGATGTGAAGTAAGAATTGGCAAAAGCACTAGTCTTGAAAGCACCTAAAAGGGGGAAGATATTTTATATATTTTCTGTGGATATGATGTATAGTATTAGCTCCTGTTTAGCTAAGATTTGGGAGAAGTGGTACCATCCAATCGCATTTGCCAATCAATCTCAAATTGGGAGTGCCCAAGATACATACATTGAGAAATTGTGCATTGGGATGGTGTTTACAATGAAAAAATTCGAGGACTATATCTTGTATAAAAACGTAGTATTTTATACAAAGGCAGAGTGGTTGAGGCTATTGATGAATAAGTTGCAACCGCTTGACCACTAGTGAAGTGACTGATCACTTTGCAAGAGTTTGACTATGAAATTAGGAGTAAGCTACCAAAGTTGTAGGGCATCGTTGAATGTCTTGTGGATTTCGGGGAGCCGAAGGATGGCTGAAGGTAGTGACCTTGAGGGTTTATTCAAAATTGATACAGCCTCCATTCCATCATGGTATGCTGCCATAACACCCTATCAATCCACAAGAGATGCTAGAGCTGCTTTGTCGAAGGTTGAAAAGAGGTACGAATACTATATTGGCAAGGGGTCAATGATCTTTATCTCACCAATGTGTCATTCTTGATGAGGGTCCATTTATCTTGAAAAAGTGTCGTGACTTCACTTGTGGAGGGCACTTTACTGGGTGGTTGACTACACAAAATCTTTGAGAGCTAGATATTGGTGACCGTTCATTTCCTAGGATGCATTTGCGTATGTTAAGAGATGTGATACATGTCAGAGACATGACATTAGGGAGAATAAGAAGCACCCACTGACTCCTATTATGGATATACTACCAATTGAGAAGTGGAGCATTGATTTCATTGAACCTATGCAGACTATTTCACGAAGTGGTTTGAGGCCTACACTACGATGAAGGATAATGCTAAGGAAATGCCTAGTTTTATTTTGGAATAGATTATTTGGCATTTTTGGTCCACCTAAGGAAATTGTGTTTCACTGTGGGACACATTTTTTGAATAAAGTGATTGAGGCTTTGTAGCCTGTGGGGATTTTATCCAAGTCTGTATTTGAATGTAAGTATGATTGGGATAAGGAGTTGTATGTGGCTGTTTAGGCTTATAATATGATGTTCAAAAAAGCTACAAGCCACACCCCCTTTAAATTAATATATGGAGAAGAGTGTGTTTTACCTTTGGAGATTGAGCTTCCTACAATAAGGTTTACTCTAAACCATTCTTTGG
Source organism: Lygodium microphyllum (assembly GCF_053477565.2). Classification (NCBI taxonomy): domain Eukaryota; kingdom Viridiplantae; phylum Streptophyta; class Polypodiopsida; order Schizaeales; family Lygodiaceae; genus Lygodium; species Lygodium microphyllum. The sequence continues at coordinate 21,357,570 of NC_141155.1, read as the reverse complement.
GTGAAGAGGAAGCATTACAAGAAAGGCTTGCTTTTCTTGCACATCTTGACAAGATTTGGCTGCAAGCCTTGTTACATCTAGAAGAAGTAGAAAAGAAGAGAATGAAAAAGCTTCATGAACTTTAGGCTAAGAAGTATACATTTGCTAAGGGTTAAATGGTCCTATATTATGATGCTTTCCTTCCTAGGAAAGTTGTCATGCCCCCAAGTCCTCGCACACGCCGTGCACCCAATCTAGCCTAGCTCATGTGGGCGGTTTGATTGCCTTCTCTTCACACCCCGCTCAACCCACCTTACCCCCCCACGATACGGCACACCCTCATCCCCCCCACCTCTCAAAAAACCCCCAACCCCACCTCACCTCACCTCAAAAGACCCCGCTCAACCCAACCCATCTCACCCGCCCCCCCTTCCCCACCTTACCTCACCCCACCCCACCCCACCTCGCCTCACCCCCCCATGACATGGCGCACCTTCCTCCCCCTAAGAAAACCCCGCTCCACCCAACCCCCTGCGCCCCCCACGACATGGCACAACCCCACCCCACCTCACCCCCCCACGACACGGCACACCCTCATCCCCCCTGCCTCTCAAAAAGCCCCCCATCCCACCTCACCTCAGCTCAACTAAAAAAAACCCCGCTCAACGCACCCTCCCCCCCCCCCCCCCCCCCCCCCCCCCCCCAAAAAAAAAAACCCCACTCCACTCCACTGCACCCTACCCTCCCCCCCTCCCCACCTCACCTCACCTCACCTCACACCACCCCACCCCACCCCACCTCACCTCAATACAACTATAAAATGTACAATGACTATTTCTTTTCCTTGCCTAAACTATAATGATTGACAATTTAGGACTAACTCGTATAGAAACCTACGGTGAGTTTCAACAAGAACTATGCTCATAACCCTTCGCTTAATCCATTGAATTCAAGATTTAATATGAAATGCATTCTTCCTTAAATACAATCTTCGATAAAAGAAGTCCATGCATAACGAATGTCATAAGACTATTATTTACTTAATCCATCCTACAGCACTTAACCCGACTTAAAATGCAAGCATCCTCACATGCAACAGGCAAGTTCATGGTTTCCTTTCCATGCATTGCAATTCTTTGGACAACATTCAATGGGCGACTAAGATTATCCTCTATACGAATCACGTCCATGAATTTTAAACCATAAGTGGAACATGCGACATAAGCTCTATCCTTCTTAGCATGATATCCTCTTCTAATTTATGCATTATCATTCAAGAAGATTTGCAACTACCCTTATTTTGACGGAAGTGCGTGCAATTTTAATTAATCGACATGCACTAAACTTTGTAAGATGAATGGATGAATGCATTTAAATTTTTCTAAAAACCATCGTGCTTAATGCATCCCTTTCATGCGAGAAATGCAATTGGAACTTGGGCATGAGGACTCACAGCATTGGCCACGTGTGAACTTGGGTTGGAGGCTCCCGCATGTGCGCCTCGCGTCTTTAGCTTTGGAGCCATCGATGACGTAGATCCTTGGTTCCGCAAACTTGTCCTTGCCTTTATGCAATCTCCGAACTCCCTCCGAGCTTTGGTAAATCAGCTCAAAAACTGCCTACTCCCCCCCTTGCGCAGGAATTGCCTTTACAAGACGTGGTTTTTAAAGAACCCGGGGAAGGTCGTGTGTACAGGGCTTATGGAAGCATTATTTTTTTAGAAGCTTCTAAGCTTCTGTCTACTGTCAGAAACGTGGAGAAGAAAAACATGATGATGGAGAGGATGACGATGAAGTGGATGAGGATGAAGGTTATAATGATGATGGCGATGGCGATGACGTAGGCGGCAGCCTAGCGAACTGCACGGCGGCGATGGTAATAGCACGGCTACTCACGATCCTCTCTCTCTTCTCTCCCCTCCCTCAAGCTTGGGGAGGGGGTGGTTTTATAGGGCTAAGGGGGGGGGAAGGGATAGCCATTCATGAGTCGGGCTGCATGCCACCTCCTCATGCCCTCCACAATTCATGCTTTCTCACACTCCCTCTCCCTGCCATGCTTCGGCTGAGGGGAGGGGGTTATTATTAAAAATAAATTGCCACAACTTTAACCATTTTCCCCCTTTTTTCCCCGTGGAGGGTGTTCGTGTGTGGGCTTGCGGGTTTTTAGCCACGGATTCTTGTGAGAAATGCGGGCTAGGATTTGATGATGCACGCAGGGTAAGTACTTAGCCAAGGTCTTTTTGTCGCGGGGAGGTCACTTGAAATTGCTCACTGCGCGATGTGTGTGGGGTTCAAAAACTATTAATATTTTGTGTGGAAATATTACAATAGTGTTACTTTACCACTAAGTGATTGCAAATGATATTATATCAAAGATTTGGAGATCTTTCTTAATTTTGAGTTTTTTTTTTAAAATCTGGAGATTTTAGATGGCTAGAACTAAGGCCACTGCAAGAAAGCAGAAAGTTGATCCTAGAGACCTTGCTTCAAAGAAATTAGTCTTCCAAGCCTTCCAAACTTTTAAGGAAATTAAATCCAGGGAGAAAGTTTTCACAACATGTTAGATGCCTGAAGGAGATTAGAACTGCAATGAAGGCTCTAGATAACGTGATTCCAAAACTGCCTTTTCAAAGGCTTGTCAGATAAATCTATGACAAGCATAGTCTTGATAGTTTTAGATGGACAAGGGTAGCTCTCAATTGCATTCAAAGACTATAGAAGATTTTTTTCTTGAGTGTTTTCAAGATTCCTATATTTTTACTACTCATGCACATAGGTTTACACTTATAGACAAAGACATGATAATTCTTAGGAGGTTGAGATATAGGTTTTGAAAGGTCCTTGAGCCAATTTTCCTTTCTAACGTGAAGACTTTCAATATTTTAAAAGGACACAAGACTAAATGAGAAAGAGAAAAAGTCCATAGAGGAGAAGAAAGATAAATGGAGGAAGTATAAAAGGAAGAAGGTAGAAGAAAAGGAAGTAGTGCAGCTCCCATCTTTTGAAGAAGAGCTATCTACCCTTCTTGAAAGGGTTGATCCTAAGGGCTTCAATGTCTATTGCTTTTTACCTGGCGATATCAACAAAAGATATGATATGGTATTTTTTGACTCTGACTGTGTTCAAATCCTCAAGAATAAAATGAGAGAAGTAAATGACTATATTCTTCTCGCTAGGATGAGGTATAATATATATCCAAAATTATTTTTACTCACTATATTTTTCTAGCAATAGGCTTTCATGTTTATGCTCACTATCCCCATTCCTTTACTAGGTGTGTAATGCATGAGCTCCCCTTTGATATACAAGAAAAAATTGAGGTGCTTGATCCATCTATCTCATACTATATGAGGAGTGAGATTGATGTAAGTGTAGTTGATCCAATTAATTGTGAAACTTTGGATGTTCTTTTAATTTCATACAATGAAAAGTAAGTAATTTGATATTCTATTAGATTTTTTGAAATTTTTTTGCTAAATTATTGAAATATGATTATTTTTAGTTCTCATTGGACTCTAATTGAAGTAGACTGTGTGGAGAGGCAATGTTTCCTAATCAATTCTATGAAAGAAAGCCATGGAAATGCCAAGTTGTAAGTTATATAATCTAGGGTCTCCTTGATTTTTTGATCTTTTTTTTTTGTAAGTACTCTAAATATTTTGATCTTTTTTTGCAATTACTCTAAATTTTATTGTCTTTTTGGTACATAGTTGTAAAAAGATTGATGGAAGTGCTAGAGAAAAAGCCTCCCATGCCTTTTGATTTACTTGCAACAATGCAATATAGACAAGTTGTGGTAAGGTCTTAATTTAAATGGTTCGAACATAATAAGAAAATTTATTCTATAAACTACCATAAATAAGTTGTATAGTTTTACTTTATACTGTTGGTTGCAATGTCCTCATTAGGATGATAGTCACTCTTGTGGTTGGAGAGTAATTGCAAATGCCAGAAGATTGGTTAATTTTATTTATCTCAATGATGATAAACTTATAAAGGTAATGTGAAAGATACTAAACTGTAATACCCCTACCACCCACACTACATAAAACCCCCTCCCTAATTTTTCATAAGAAAATAATCGATTTTTTTTCCATTGGCCCTATTAGATGCTCTATTTTTGTGCATATGTTGTTGCCACTTTGTGTCATGTGAGGCTTCTTGTTAGAACGGGGGAGACATCCATGGGGTGCACTGATTACCTCCTCCATGATTCAATTTTTTGCTCCAAACCTCTAGCCTTGGTTCCACATATATTCACCACACCTTTGCCAAAGCGGGCCCATGCAATCTTATGGCCTTTAGGGTCTTTTATGGCTACATGACATCTTTCATAAGCATAGCATCATGCAAACTTGCTGATTAATTCACCACATGAAGGGGACCTTGATAAACTTTGTAATATAAAATTTTGCAACCATCGACCAAATTCAAATGCAAATGATTCAGGTAGATTTTGCTACTTGTACTTGAAGATTGTGATCCACCACTAGTCTCAAGAGGTAGATCATCATCACTGATATCCTTTGAAAGATTTCCTTCAATACTCAACCCATAATTTTCATGGAGGTCCTCTACTGTAAAGCAAAATTTTGTTTTTTGTTGAGAATATTCTTCCATTTTGTTTTTACTTGAAGTTTGAAAATACAAAAAGCAAGTAGAAATCATCTCTCCATCCTTTCTAAGAAAGTACATATTTGTACTTTGTACATGCACAATAATTACTTACTAAAAATTAACCATTTACTTGCATAAAGTAATTTGGTATCATATCCTAAAAGTGGGACTTAGTACCAAAATTTGTACTCTAGAGAGTACCAAATTTGGTACAATATGCATTTCATATCATCACATTTCACAACATGCATGGTTTCATGAAATAAAAAAGAACACTTGTAGTAGATTACATACACTCTTACATGGTTTATTGCATTCAAGCATCATGCAAATTAAGAATATGCCTAATTTGGTTTTATATATCATAGAATTTCACAGCATGCAAAACTACATACATAAGATCAAAACATGATTTAAATCATTCAAAAATTGTTCATGAATGCAAAGTTTCATAGTTTAATAATCACAACCTGTGCACAATCTTCAATCAAACCAAACACCAACCTTTAGCAATATTTAGCATGTGCATGCACTAACCATAAAACATAGCTTATTCACTAGCTAACAAGATTGATTAGAGATTGCATGTACGCTTGCATGCAAAGTAAAAGCTACATTGATCATCCTCTCCAATCACCTCTTGGCATGTTGATAGACTTGGTCTCCTTGTCATCGAAGAGGACAGAGGTTTGCTTAGAGTCAAGATTAATCAATTGCAATGCTTAACACTTGTCCTTGTGTTGGGAGTGCTTCAGCTTTTGGTGGTTGTGTTGAATCATTGTTGATGCTTGGGGGGGATTTTTACATGCCCTTTGATGTGAGCTTTGGTGAGGCTTAACTAGTAGTACACTTGCTCCTGGGGTTTTAATCACACAACACAGCAAGCAAGAGAGTGTGCAATTTCCTACTAGCCCTACAATGGCCTCTAGAGCTTTAAGAGTACAAAGGATGCAACAAGGCAAGAGTGGGGACAATGTAGTAGAGTTAGCAAACATGCATGACAAAAGTAATATGTCTAGTGTGACACGCGCGCGCGCGCGTGTGTGTGTGTGGTACATGAGTTCAAACTTGAGCACTTGAACACTCCACCCATTAATGACACCACCTCTTTCACATGAGGTGGTCCCATTTTAATTTTGGCCTAAAGAATATTAGTACACTCTAAAGAATACTTTTAGTTAGATACTAAAGTTCATTTTCCCTCAAGGGATTCCCTCCAAAATTCCAAAGGACTCTTGGTATATGTACCAAGAAGGTGGAACTCAAATGTGGCCCTTTTTTAATACCATGCTAAACCTTGCTTTTACCCCTTACCCATTGCAATCGTTGATTTTGTGTGACCATGAAGTTCATTGGGATGCCTACTAGTCTAAAGATCTTTACTCAGGTATAACATCAAACCCTTCTCTAATGATCTAGTCGAGGGGGGTTGGATGAGACTCTTTATGCTTATTTTTTGAGGGTTGACTATGAATCCAAAGTCATATGCGAATTCATTTAGCACCATTTGCCTATTGCTATTGGGGAAGTGAATGCCTTTTAGGTTACTTTGTTTAATCTCGGATTGAACCAACTAACCCAAAGCATCTGTAGCTAGTGCAAAAAGGAGGGGGGACCAATGGACATGCTTGTCGATGTAATATTTCTGCTCAAAAATATTATTGAACTTGACTCCCCGCATGCCGCGTAAAACTTGTGCAAGGTTATCTCCCACATTGTAATTATTGGCAGCTTAATCCATACTCCGTACGCGCAAAAAAATGAGGCCTCCGGATTGAGCAATTGAGGCCAGGGGTTTAAGACCGCATAGCCGCAGAAGAATACCCTTTTTGAAGGAGAAATCGAATAATGGTAAGGTTAAGTCAAATTTTCTTAATAATTATCCCTTCCCCCAGCCGATGCATGGCTGGAGGAGAGGGAGTAGGAGAGGAAGTAGGTGTGGTGTAGGGAGCATGAGGAGGGAGGGCCATGCATAGGCCACGTGGTGGCTACCACCTCCCCTCCTCTTGCACTATAAAAACGACCCTTAGGCATTGGGGGGAGACACGGGAGGAGAGAGGCTGTCGTATTGAGGAAACACTACCACCGTGCTGCCTAGAAAAATGCCACCCTGCCACACCCAATTAGCCGTGCCACTGCCATACCACTGCCACCATATCGCCTCAATTTCCCCCCCTTCGTCGTCGAAATCTCCTTCCCAATCATTGGCCTTTATCCACATGGTCCTGGGAAGCACAAGCTTCCTAGAAGCTTTTAAAGGAGATCCTCTTAAGCCTTGTGCACGGGTCTAATTCCTGGTCTTAATATCCACACCCTGTAAAAGGGTAATTCTTGCACAAGGGAGAAAGCAGGCGGGCTTGGAGGCTGTTTTGCCAAAGCTAGGAGGAATCCGCGGAGTTCAAGTCATCAACGATGGCTCCCAAGAAGACACAAGGTGCACCCATGGGAGGTTCTTCCCCAAACATACACCTGGACATCCCCACGGATCCACAAGCCCAGGTTTAACGATTTTAATCCCACGTATAAGAAATGCTTTAAGCACGCTTAATTCCATAGGGAGAATGCATTTTACACTTATCGTTAATTCATGTAGTAGTGATAAAAGTACATTTGAGAAATTATCTATGTAAAGGATGGACAAGGATTGGTGCATGTCATGAAAATTGGATCGTTTGCATTTTCAAAAATTTGCGAACATAAACTACTTGTCCGTCTTAGAAGCTTAGCTGTATGTTTCTTTTTCATGCACTTCGAAGGTAACAAGCCTAAGCGCATATTGCTTAGAGTTAGAAGTTGAAATTGTTAAGTGCATCCTTGACTGGCCGTGAAAGAACAAGTGTATTTTGTGTTTAGTTAATAACTTCCTTATTATGTCTTGCATGGAAAGAGTTGTTAATGTCCGTTGCACGGCATGAAAATGAAATCCTGGACAATTGCATAGTATGGGAATGGAACCACAAACTTGTAAGTTGCATGAAAAAGATGCTTGGAAATGGATTAAGTCAACTCTAGCCTTAGTCTTGCATGAACTTCATTTACGATGTTATATCTAAGGGTCGCATGTTACATATTCGTCATGCATAAATTTCATTCCATTGAGTTGCATTTAGAAAAGATTACACGGCTTATCAAAGCATGAAATCCCATTGCATTAAACGAGAGGTTGTTGGCATAGTTCCTTGATGTGAATCTTGTAGGTTTAATACAAGATAACCTCCAATTTGACATTCGTCATGACTTTAGCAAGGAAAGAAGTTGTTATTGCAAAACCTTTTAGCTGCCTAAAAGTAATGAATCGCATGTTGCAACTATTTACACCTTTAGGACAAGTTTACCATCTCTAGGAAGGGATCGTCCTTGTCGCAAGACAAGTAGATCAATTTATCTAAATCACCTAACCCGCAAGGGATTCATATAGGCATAAGTGGTCGATACGATAAATACCTCAAGTACTAGCTAGGGCTTGGCACATTGGAAGTGCTGCCTAATATCGCACTTTGAACGCCAAGTCAAAACCCTCAAACCCAAAGGTCCTACCCACATTCACGGAATGTTTGGGTCAATTGGACGCCCATGCAAATAACAATCTAGGGTTCTACCCTAAGGATCGATCGACCTAATGTTAAAACTCGGATTGAGTTTGGAAACCCTAGGATCGAACGTTGTTAGCCTAGTACAATTAGGGTTGGGTTGGGTAAGAAGACACCCTAAACCCTGCATCTTTTCTAAACAAAATTCATTGAGCAGGAAATGCCATTCAATGGGTAAAATGATCCCATGAGTTAGGTGCGACACTTGTGCAACATCGCGCAACTTTGTGGTTTAATTACAGGAGAGAATTGCCACTCCGTGGAACAAGGTTGGCAGGTTCTAGCGCAAGTCTAACTTGCAAGAGAATGAGTAGACATCCTGCTACATCACCTTTCTGGGCTGATTTGCCAAGTTAAGGGAAGTTATGTATTTTCTTGGTAAGAAAAGGATCAATCAAGTTAGAGCGACATGGTCACCAGAATTTACTGTTAATTTATGAAACCTAAGGTGTTGGTTAAGTTGGGTTAACAAGGTATGACCCTAACCCAAGGACAAAAGGGTAAAACAAACAAACCCTTGGGGATCTTGCCAAGTCGCAATTGATCCCAGATCGAATGCTGGATGCATTCAAAGAGAAGGATTCACTCCTTAGCAGTTGGCCAAATAAACGAGCACTGGATTGATTGTGCTTGTAACAGTTTAGGAGCACTGTTTGCATTGTTTGCTCAAGGAACTAAAGATGGAAAGATAATTAATGCTTCAGGTTGAAGGCCTGAAGGGAGAGACAGCATCAGTTACCCTCGACTATCTGCCTGACCCTAACCAAGGGGGTTGTTAGCCACGTTGGGAACGTGGACCAAACCCGCCACGAGAGGTCTCTCCGTTGGGCACTACTTGGAGCAGGAGGATGCTTGGGTGCTAGGGGGCTCTGGCCGTAAATCCCTTGCCTTCCGGGCCCTACACAAGAGGCCAATGTGACTTGGATTGGATCTCGAGGCCCGCATACTAGTCTACGGGCAGAATCTTAGATTAGTAATCCCTGTGGATTGCTGGATTGCTGGATTGCCTTCGGACGAATTATGGATAGCCTTCAAGCGGATTATGGATTAGCCTATGGGCTGAATTATATGATGTTTTCCAAAGATAAATAAGATCAACTATTGAAAATGAACTTGTTTGACATTGTTTTTCTATGTCAAGTGCTAAGATTACGTGAAGGAACCGGTGTCTAATTGGTTAATTAAGGAAGCTGTTTTTGCGTGTCCAACTAAATGTGGTAGGTAATTAGACAACTAAAACAACCCGGAGGAAAGTGCGGTGGATGTGGCCATGGGTCCATCCTACGGATGGGTGGTCCCGGTTGGTCGGGAACTTTTCTCAAGTGAAATGGATAGCAGGGAACTTCTCTCGAAGGAAATGAACAGCAAGGAACATTGACCTAGAATCTAGATTACTAGAACCCGGATTTATGCTGTTTTAGGGGAACGGAATGGGACTATGCCTTATGGGTAGAGAGGTCGAGCTTTGCATCCCTCTCGTTTTCCATTCTCCTTGAACCAAGTGCAACATGAATCCGCTTCGACCCTGACGTTTTTGTGTAAAGTAGTTCGCTAGGAGTTTGACCACTAAGAAAACCCTGATTTAGGTCGGTGCTAAGTGGGAACAGCCGGAATACTTCTGCTACGTGGTAGACTCGAAAAGACCTAGATCTCAAACCTCGTAACATTCCATGGGAGTGTCGGGTGGAGCTTTCTAAACCCTCTTTCTGATGGGCTGCTAAGACGTGTCCTATGAGGAAACAGGTGGACACGTTACAGTTTGTATCAGAGCGAACCAACGAGGATTTGTCTTTAATAAGGTGAAGTAAAGCAAATGTTACTATAAAGAACATTTCCTTACTTATCGATGCTATCTTGGAGAGTCATGAAGCATGGAACAGATTCTTGGTGTTCCAGATCATGTTTATGACCGTGATGCATGCCTCGGATTATCAAGGAGGATCGATATCATGAATATCCTAGACCGCATCTACAATCCATCACCCTTGTACATGGAACAGAGATGGGTGGGTGTTTCAGGGATCTATTACATAGCTGCCCACCGACTTACGTACCTTTGAACCAACTTGAAGAGAATCAAGTGGATGGAGGACTTAAAGATCGTGAAGTTGTTTGTCTTTGTTGAGGCTCACACAAACGCAACTCTATGTTTCAGAGGTCGAAGGGTCAAGTAGAACGCATATGTGTTCAGGGAAGTGACACGAGTAATCCCTGTCAATAGAATTAAGGTGTTGGGACGTCATGAGAAGAACGGATATCAAAGGAAAAGATACCCTAATCTTCCAATGACTTATTGATTCCTGAAAATCGATGATCCCAATCCATACTATTACACAGTTCCCATATAACTGAATGCAACAACATCTTATTCTCCTCAAATTAATGTATCAGCTTGTTCCATCGCCCCAAGAATAATTGTACTCCAAAAGGGCTATGCCCATATGAATGAAATAAGACTTCTTCTTATCAATGATTGTCTTGACTATGAGTATTGATAAAAAGTTAAGTGATTGGGTCTCTTGGCCGAAAGATGAATTGGGCATAAAATGTAATGTGAGGAACACTTAGCAAGTTTTAATGTAAAGAAACTTATTGCCTAAGCGCATCCTCAGGAGGAATTACTACTGGGAGGAAAGTCGACTTCGGTCAGATTCAGGGTTATGAACCTAGGTATCCATGAGTATTTGCTTGGTATGGATTGGCTTAAACCTAATGATGTCCACATTCATTGTGGAAAGGGTCAAGTTTCCTTTCGAAACTCTGAAGGGGAATTGGTCACAACTCAAGGAGAGGCTGGAAAGCTGAAGATTCAATTGGCCAAAGCATCTCGGATAATAAAGGGAGTTAGAAAGGGACTACCTGTCTATTTGATTAAGCTTAATAAGCTAGATCAGAATCAGAAGTCTAGTGAAGAACCTTGATGGATAAAGGAGTACACAGACGTATTTCCTGAAGAGCTGACAGAACTTCCGCCTCAAAGGGAAGTTGATCATGAGATCAAGCTAGTGCCGGTAGCTGCACCAATTGCAAAGAGGCCTTATAGAATGTCCATCCCAGAAGCAATTGAGCTGAAGGAGCAACTCAAGCAACTATTAGATCAGGGCTACATCCGTCCTAGCAGTTCACCATAGGGAGCTCCAGTGCTGTTCCAAAAAAAGAAAGATGGAACGCTTCGGCTGTGTATTGATTACAGAGGGTTGAATCAATCTACCATTAAGAACAAGTATCCTATTTCAAGAATAGATGAACTTCTTGACCGTCTTCAAGGTGCAAAGATCTTCTCCAAGATTGATCTCAAGTCTGGATACTATCAGATAAGGATCAAGGAAGAAGATATCCCAAAGATGGCATTCAACACAAGATATGGACACTTTGAGTTCCTAGTCATGTCGTTCGGGCTGACATATGCACCTGCCACCTTGAATAGGTTAATGCAGGATATATTTAGGCCATATCTTGATGACTTTGTACTTGTCTTCTTCGACAATACCCTAGTCTACTCCAAACAGGAAGAAGATCATGAACCCCAGCTTTGGATTGTCCTTGAGACAATGAGGGCACACAAGCTTTATGCCAAGATGAAGAAGTGTGCATTCTTCAAATGTCAGATTGAATATCTAGGATTCATCGTGTCAGCGGAAGGAATCTCAGTGGATCCGGCCAAAATCAGAGATGTTCTGGAATGGCCAATACCAACAATTGTCAAGGAAATACACAGTTTTCTTGGATTGATAGGATGGTACATGGTCTTTATAAAAAACTATGCTTTGATTGCAGCACCTCTGACGGATCTACTGAAGAAGCAAACATCGATTGCATGGTCAACTGCTAAACAATCTAGCTTTGATAGACTAAAGCAAATTTTGGTATCAGCATCTATCCTAAAACTTTCGGACCTCAATAAGGAGTTCGAAGTAGTAACTGATGCTAGCACGCTTGCCTTAGGATGTGTGCTTATGCAAGAAGGTCATCCTGTAGCATACTCTTCAAGAAAACTGAAGAGCCATGAGAAGAATTATGCTACCCATGATCTAGAGTTAGCTGTCATCCATGCTCTAAAGCTTTGGAGACATTGCCTAATGGGTAACAAGTTTACCCTAGTGACGAATCATAAAAGTCTCAAGTGGATCTTTACCCAGAATGAGCTCAACATGAGGCAACATCAGTGGATTGAAGTGCTGGAGGAGTATGATTTTGAAATCAAATACCGGCCTGGAAAGGAGAATGTAGTTGCCGATGCACTTAGTCGCAAGGCATTTCTAAATTCTCTAATCTTGTAGAATCCATCAACAGCTAGATCTCTAGCCACAAAGGTATCCATGCCAAACAACCCAATACTTGAGCTAGCTAGAGAAGAAGTATGCCATGATCCAACCTATCAGAAGATGCTAAGGGAGATCCTTATTAAGGATCAAGACCCGAAGCTACAGGTTAAGTATCTCTATCAATAGCAGACTTGTCTACTATAGAACGAGGTTATGTATACCAGCAAGCCAGTCACTCAAGCAAAAGATACTTTGGGAAGCTCATGATTCCCCTTTCTCAAGCATCCTAGCTATGCCAAGACCCTCAATGTAGTCAAAAAGAGCTACTATTGGGAAAGGCTGAAAGGTGACATTCTCAAATATGTCACTAAGTGTTTGTCTTGTCAACGTATTAAGGCCGAACATGTCAAAATGCCAGGAAAGTTGCAACCACTTGACATTCCCCAAATGAAATGGGAATTCATCAGTATGGACTTTGTTGTTGGTCTACCCCAAGTTCAGGGAGGATACAACTCCATTATGGTTGTAGTGGATATGCTCACCAAGGTTGCACATCTTATTCTTGTTAAGACAAACTATAAAGCCTCTGACATTGCAAGGTTATATATCAAGGAGATATTTGAGATACATGGGTTGCCTAGAAGGATCATTAGTGATCATGATTCTCTCTTCACATGACACTTCTGGAGAGCTATCTTTGAAGCCATTGGGGCTCAACTATGTTTTAGTACAGCTTACCATCCCCAAACCGATGGTCAAACAAAGCGAGTCAACCAAGTCATCGAGGATATGCTAAGGGCACATTGCTGCCATGAACCAAAAAGGTGGATTCAATACTTGCCACTGGTTGAGTTTGCCTATAATGCTTCTTACCAACAAAGCATTCAGATGACCCCTTTACAAGCATTGCATGGGCATGACTGTCGAAGTCCTTTAAACTTCTCAGATCCAACCTTGAGGGTTGAAGCTTCAAGGCAGATGCTGGAAGATATGGACGACCAAATGAAGTCAATAAGACAGGACATCCAAGCCGCCAAGGATAGACAGAAGGCATACGCGGATTTGAAACGTCAAGATCAAACCTTCGCTGAAGGAGATATGGTCTTCATTCGCGTACGCCCAAAGAAGAGTTCCCTATTCTTAGGTGAATGCAAGAAGCTAAGTCCAAGGTACTGTGGACCCTACAAGATTCTCAAGTGCCTAGGACCCAATGCTTATAGACTACAGCTCCCTGAGAACCTAAAGGTTCATAATGTATTTCATATCAGCCTACTAAAGAAGTATGTACCTAGTCCTAGCCATGTACTTGATGATCAACAAGTTGTAATGCCTAGCCAAGGAGTCCTTGAGCTACGGCCTGATAGGATCCTAGACTTTAGGGAGAGACAATTAAGATCCAAAACCTTGAGAGAATGTCTCGACCAGTGGAAAGATTATCCCGAGGAGGATGCCACTTGGATGGATGAAAGCACTCTCAACCAACAATACCCCCAGTTCTTCTCAAGAAGAGGACATCTCGATTCCTCCAAGGGGGAGATAATGTAATATTTCCGCTCAAAAATATTATTGAACTTGACTCCCCGCACGCCGTGTAAAACCTGTGCAAGGTTATCTCCCACATCGAAATTATTGGCAGCTTAATCTGTACCTTGCACGCGCAAAAATGAGGCCTTTGCATTGAGCAATTGAGGCCAGGGGTTTAAGACCACATAGCCGCGAAAGAACACCCTTTTTGAAGGAGAAATTGGATAATGGTAAGGTTAAGTCAAATTTTCTTAATAATTATCCCTTCCCCCAGTCGATGCATGGTTGGAGGAGAGGGAGTGGGAGAGGAAGTAGGTGTGGTGTAGGGAGCATGAGGAGGGAGGGCCATGCATAGGCCACATGGTGGCTACCATCTCCCCCCCCTCTTGCACTATAAAAACACCCCTTAGGCATTGGGGGGAGACACAGGAGGAGAGAGGCTGCGTATTGAGGAAACGATGCCGCCGTGCTGCCTAGAAAAATGATGCCCTGCCATGCCCAGTCCGCCGCGCCACTGCCATACCACCACTGCCATATTGCCAACAATTTCCCCCCCTTCGTCATCGAAATCTCCTTTCCCAATCATTGGCCTTTATCCACGTGGTCCTGGGAACCAAAAGCTTCCTAGAAGCTTCTTAGAAGCTTCTAAAGGAGATCCTCTTAAGCCTTGTGCACGCGTCTAATTCTCGGTCTTAATATCCACACCCTGTAAAAGTGTAATTCCTGTGCAAGGATGAAAGCAGGCGGGCTTAGAGGCTATTTTGCCAAAGCTAGGAGGAATCCGCGGAGTTCAAGTCATCAACGATGGCTCCCAAGAAGACGCAAGGTGCACCCACGGGAGGTTCTTCCCCGAACATACACGTGGACATCCCCACGGATCCACAAGCCCAGGTTTTACGATTTTAATCCCACGTATAAGAAATGTTTTAAGCACGCTTAATTCCATAGGGAGAATGCATTTTATGCTTATTGATAATTCATGTAGTAGTGATAAAAGTACATTTGCGAAATTATCTCTGTAAAGGATGGACAAGGATTGGTGCATGTCATGAAAATTGGATCATTTGCATTTCCAAAAGTTGCGAACATAAACTACTTGTCCGTCTTAGGAGCTTAGCTGCATGTTACTTTTTCGTGCACTTTGAAGGTAACAAGCCTAAGCACATATTGCTTAGAGTTAGAAGTTGAAATTGTTAAGTGCATCCTTGATTGGCCGTGAAAGAACAAGTGTATTTTGTGTTTAGTTAATAACTTCCTTGTTATGTCTCGCATGGAAAGAGTTGTTAACGTCCATTGCATGGCATGAAAATGAAACCCTGGATAATTGCATAGTATGGGAATGGAACCACAAACTTGTAAGTTGCATGAAAAAGATGCTTGGAAATGGATCAAGTCAACTCTAGCCTTAGTCTTGCATGAACTTCATTTACGATGTTGTATCTAAGGGTTGCATGTTACATATTCGTCATGCGTAAATTTCATTTCATTGAGTTGTATTTAGAAAAGATTGCATGGCTTATCAAAGCATGAAATCCCATTGCATTAAACGAGAGGTTGTTGGCATAGTTCCTTGATGTGAATCTTGTAGGTTCTATGCAAGATAACCTCCAAATTGACATTCGTCATGACTTTAGCAAGGAATGAAGTAGTTATTGCAAAACTTTTTAGCTGCCTAAAAGTAATGAATCGCATGTTGCAACTATTTACACCTTTAGGACAAGTTTACCATCTCTAGGAAGGGATCGTCCTTGTTGCAAGAGAAGTAGATCAATTTATCTAAATCACCTAACCCGCAAGGGATTCGTATAGGCATAAGTGGTCGATACGATAAATACCTCAAGTACTAGCTAGGGCTTGGCACGTTGGAAGTGCTGCCTAATATTGCACTTGGAACGCCAAGTTGAAACCCTCAAACCCAAAGGTCCTACCCACATTCACGGAATGTTTGGGTCAATTGGACGCCCATGCAAATAACGATCTAGGGTTCTACCCTAAGGATCGATTGATCTAATGTTAAAACTCGGATTGGATCTCTTGCCATCAATCCCTTGCCTTCCGGGCCCTGCACAAGAGGCCAATGTGACTCGGGATTGGATCTCGAGGCCCGCATACTAGTCTACGAGTGGAATGTTGGATTAGTAATCCATGTGGATTGCTGGATTGCCTTCGGGCGGATTATGGATAGCCTTCGGACGGATTATGGATTAGCCTACGAGTTGGATTATATGATGTTTTCCAAAGATAAATAAGATCAACTGTTGAAAAGGAACTTGTTTGACATTGTTTTTCTATGTCAAGTGCTAAGATTACGTGAAGGAACCAGTGTCTAATTGGTTAATTAAGGAAGCTATTTTTGCGTGTCCAACTAAATGTGGTAGGTACTTAGACAACTAAAACAACCCTAAGGAAAGTGCGGTGGATGTGGCCATGGGTGGTCCTACGGATGGACGGTCCCGATTGGCCGGGAACTTTTCTCAATCGAAATGGATAGCAAGGAACTTCTCTCGAAGGAAATGAACAGCAAGGAACATTGACCTAGAATCTAGGTTACTAGAACCCCGATTTATGCTATTTTAGAGGAATAGAATGGGACTATGCCTTATGGGCAGAGAGGTCGAGCTTTGCATCCCTCTTGTTTCCCATTCTCCTTGAACCAAGTGCAGCATGAATCCGCTTTGATCCTAACGTTTCTGTGTAAAGTAGTTCACCTGGGGTTCGACGCTAGCTGCCAATCTAGGAGTTTGGCCACTAGGAAAGCCCTGATTCAAGTTGGTCCTAAGTGGGAACGGTCGGAATGCTTTCGCTACGTGGCAGACTCGGAAAGACCTAGATCGCAAACCCCGTAACATCCCATGGGAGTGCCGAGCGGAACTTTCTAGACCGTCTTTTCGATGGGCTGCTAAGACTTGTCCTACGAAGAAACAAGTGGACACATTACAGTCGAATAGACTTTCTTAAGGAAAATGGATAAGTAAGGATGCCATTTACAACAACCTGATAAGAGGCTTTCTCAAAAAGGGTTGTAACAAACTTGATAAACCTCTTGCCATATCCCATATCATGTAGAGATTGAAATAGAAAGTCCCACTCTAAGTGGTTGTACACTTTATCAAAGTCAATCTTGAAGAAGACAAAGCCTTGTTTAGATTCTTAAGCAAAATCCATGTCTTCCCATAAAGAGATAATGGAATCAAGAATAAATCTCACTTTGATAAATCTTTTTTGCTCCCTTCTAATTTTTTGGTTTGTGTCATGAAATTATTCTAGCTAACTCTTTTGCAAATATTTTGTAAGTTGGTGTTAAGCACATAATGGGTCTCCAATTGATGAGCAAGGACTTATTGTCTTGTCTATGAATGAGCTTAATGGCTCCTACATTTATGACATGGGGGAGAGCACCATATGAATCCATTTCCACAAATGACTTAATAGCATAGGGATAGCCTAAGTACTGAGTCTAAATTAAAGAAACAACTCAATTCATTAATACTTAAATCTTCAATGTATGTGAGAATTGATTGAAGGACTCATAGTTTAAATTCTTAATCTAGGGGAAAATGTAGGGTTAAGAAGAATTTTGTTATGTGTGTGTCAAAGAGGCTGTGAGACACTTGATTTATTGATTTAATTTGTCTGCCATCTTTGTGGTGTAAAGGAGTAGTAAGGGCAATGTTAGCATTGATAAAATATATTAGTTCTTTTAATCATTAATGTGTAATTATGTAAGTGGGATGCAACAATAAATAGAGTGGGGTTACGAGTGAAATAGGATTATAGGATTTTAATTTGATTCTAGGATGATTGTTTTGAATGTTTTCTTTTTAAAAATGTAAAAATAACTTAAGTTACTCAAAGTTGGAGGAAAATTTAATACGGAACTTAAATGATGATTATACTTAGATTAGTTTATCTAATCTTCTAAAACCCACTCAAAAGTTCAATATAAATAAATCCTTGATAAACTATCGCAAGTGATAAGAGTACAATAATGAGCAATAGCTCCTGAGAGATGGGAAGAATCCATAGTATATTTAAGATAGTTTTCTAGTTCCTAGTTAAAGACCTAGCTCTATGAATATTTGTTTTGAGTAAGTGTCAGAGATTTTGGAGCTAGTTAAACCCTAGAGGTTTAACTAATGTGAGTGAGTGAGATTTGAGTGTAATTTTATGTTAGACTGCTAAGGAAGTCTTTAGAAAATCTTGGAACAGTAATAAAAGAGTGAACTTATCAACAAAATCCACATGATCTAGTGCAATAATCCTCAAGGATTTGCTTGTTACCCTATTTAAAGTGGCTTATCTTTGGCTGCTCATTAATGAAGCTCAAAATCAATGAGCTAGGAAATGAGTAGCTCAACAATATGCCTCATAAACTAACTTGAAAAAGTGAATACAATATTGAATTTGTACATACAACATCTAGCTTAAAGGAGAAACCTCTCAAATATGAAGTACTATTGAATGGAACACCATCAAGAGAAAGTGAGGTGGATTCATACTATTGGGAGAGGGTGGTTTCATGTACTAATATTCCAACTAGGGAAACAACTAGATAGAGCAAAAGTATAGAAACTAAGATCAACGCTACAATAGAGAGTAACAAACCTTCATTCAATTGGAATTTAGAGCACATTTTTTTGTTTAAACCAAATTTTTTAAAAATCCAGTAGAAATTCCATGGATAGATCAATTATCTGATTTAGGATTACAATCTTTGCTTAGAATCCCTCGTTAAAAAGAACCATCACAAGATGTGCATGATTTGCGGTTAAAATCCCTATTTAGAGAGCCTGATAAACCTACGTGGTTTGAGCTTGCTCAAGAATTTGGGTTAGGAACATTATTCAAAGAAGAAATGGATCAAAATGATGTGTGTCTAGTTGACTTTACCCAATTCGGGGGACCTTTGGGATGAAGATCCTAATGCACATAAGCAAAGGTTCATGGTAATCTGTGTAGCAAATGAAAGAGCGGTGATGATCAAAAGAATTTTAACTTCCTTGTGACATTGAAGGATGAAGCAACAATGTGATATCAAAATTTGGATGCTCAAAATAAAGAGATGTAAGTTGCCTTGTCAAAATAAAGGGACATGCTATCTTGTCAAGAGGATTAGTGCTTCAGTTGGATTATTTATCCTAAGGAGTGAATGAGAGAGTTGAACACTATATTGAGCATATGGAGAAAATTATATAAAAGATGAATCCAACCCCTAATGAGCCTACACACAAGCTAAGTTTATAGATAGGCTTAATCCCAAATTCCATTAGCATGTTCGCCTATAGAGGCCAACTACACTATAGATGCCAAAATGCACACTAGATGGTGGAATGAAGTACAGCATAATCAACAATAGAAAAAATTTTATTTAAGAAACCCTAGATGGAATATCCAAGTACTTCAAGTGGGTCACCTAAGAACATGTTAATCCACCTACAACTACAAGTTCTGGTGTATCAAATATATCTCTAAATCCGTACACCTCAATTCTAGCTTACATGATGTGGATGAGGATGCCATGTATATCTCAAACTCAATCTACATTAAATAAATATAAAAATGCATATATTATTGCAAAGTCCCTAAAAAAATTAAAAGAAGAAATAAATGGATGTGGTCTAAGCTCCATTGAAAAATATTTATTTGATAATGATACAAGTTGTTGTTTCACAATGACCTATGAGTGGTTCAACTTCT
This sequence comes from Lygodium microphyllum, assembly GCF_053477565.2. NCBI lineage: Eukaryota > Viridiplantae > Streptophyta > Polypodiopsida > Schizaeales > Lygodiaceae > Lygodium > Lygodium microphyllum. Next base: position 21,337,899 of record NC_141155.1, on the reverse strand, counting down.
AATCCACCTAAATCAAATATCTAGCATGGTAAATGTCATAGATGTGGTCATGTGGCTACGGAATGCCCAACTCCTTCACGGTTAGTGCAAAACCATTTGCCTTTCTATAACTTTTGCCTCAAGATAGGGTATTGGATACTAGCAATTGGCATCAGATAGGCCAAGAGCAACAAGAAGCTCAATCAATGCAAACAAAACATGACGACTTGGATAGAACTAGTACAACACATGAGATTGGACCACCCTCTCAACCTTTTAGACTATGAGGTTGTCCTACGTAAGGAAGACCTATGATTCCCCAAATTAAGTATACCAGTTATGGGAGTTTGAGAGAGAAATTCCCTATTTAGGAAGAATAAAAAAATTTTCCAAAGTACAATGAGATAGAATGGGCAAAGGTGTAGAGGTCTAGTGATCTATTACCACTATCAACAAGAGGTTCATATAGCCATTTAGTGCCAGAATGCAAGGAAAAGCTGAGACTATACCCCTCTTTGTAGAACCTATCATGGCGAGAGACATCATGAAGAAAATTTTCAAAGGCAAAATGAGAATAAGACTATACCCCTCTTTGTAGAACCTATCATGCCGAGAGACATCATAAAGAAAATTTTCAAAGGAAAAATGAGAATAAGAATAGTGATAAAAGTAAATAAGCATCTACTAATCCTTCAACCTCATCTTAGTGGATTTAGTTGAAATAGAACCAAAAGAACAAGAGTGTAGGGTCAAGTCAAAATGTTTGCCTCATAAAGTCACTTTTAAGGCCAATCCTACAATTGATGTCGTGACAAGAGTGCAAAAGAAACAATAAAAAGAATAAGCCATAGAGAAGGAGAATTTGGAAACAAAAGGAGTTTCAAAGGATAAATATAAAGATGTAAATTTTAGTATAGAATTACCTAAGATAGATTCTCCTCAACAATCTTCCAACCACCCACCATTGCATGTGCCTTCACGCAATTCCAACATTAAATGGGTGTAGCTCCATTTCCCAAGAGACCAGTACCCTAAGTAGGGGAAAGGAAAGTCAGAAGGAAAGGGTTAATAAATCCTATGATCTTTGGGATGCATTGGAGGAGATTTTCTTAATAATCAAACTCGGGATATTGCTAGAGATAGCGCCTACATGCCAACAATAGCTTTATCAAATATTGATACTAGTGCACGTAAAGTAAGTGCAAATGCATCAAAAGAAAAGACAACTAAAGATGTAAAAATGGTTTTTCATTCATGGATATGGGAGTGCCAATAATAGATCCTATCACCATCAATTCCCAATAACGAAATGAGGTGCAATTGGATTGTGGTAGCTATTTCAATCTAATGACAACACAAATGATACATGAATTAGGACTGAAAAATCTAGAAACTACCCATATAGTTCTCCGCATGGTTGATCAAAGGAAGGTGACTCCTTTGGGGTTACTTCAAAATGTGAAGTTCTAATTGCAAGACTATAATTTCATGTGAATTATTTAGTAGTTTTCTCATTGATGAATATCCCTTTACATATTTTTTTGCTAGGTCTACCAAGCAAGACACAATCAAGAAGCATATAGAGGGACTATAATGATTTATCCTTGAAATGATAGGGTTAAGGTACCTTTCAAAGGGGTTTTTGAGTGAGTGAGGAGATGAAGTAATTAGTGAAGTGAACAAGAAGTCTAATAGTAAGTTAAATGATTCAGAGATAGAGAGAACCAATAATGAAGGTGTCCTTATGCCTAGTTATTTAAGAAACAATGACCAAGAGGAGCAAAAAATGTAAAAGTGAATATAGTATATCATCATAACATAGAAATATAGGTGGAAATAGGAGAATATGAGATAAAATTTTCTTCAGGTAATGATTCTATTAACAATATAACTTATTGGTTAGCTAGTTCCAAGGAAATGACACTAGATTGCTAGAATTGTAGTAAGTATAGTAGTAAAGAAATTGAGCATAAACCACGAAAAGAGAAATAGGAATAGTTGGTGCTATCATTATATGGCTTTATGAATGAAGTAGATGGATGTACCAATGATGATAAAGAGTCGAATAGAGGAGTCAAATGCAATGAAGGATTTACGTAGGATGTTAGAAACAAAATGGAAACTACTACAATAGCTAGGAATGAAGCTATAAAAAGATCAATGACTTACAAAATGAGAAGGCACAAGCCTACCTTAGGGGCTATAGAAGAAATTGAGTTTTTAAAAATAATTTTAAAATAAAAAGAAGAAAATTTAGCATTCAATGCTTGAGAGATGCAAAAGAAGACTATCTTCAAGGTTTTCTTCAACAAAAGTTAATTACATTATATGAAGAAAATGGATTTATAAAGGAAGATACATTAAAAGTAAAAAAGAAGCATTAAAATATAATATGAGAGGAAGTAAATGGCACAATTTTTCTATGGTAGTAAACTAATAAAGAATGAGAAAAATGAGAACATAGGTATAATTATTAATGAGAAAAAGGAGATAGAAGAATTATTGGAAATAGGATGATGTGAAAGGACACATTACAAAGGATCGTAAAATTAAGGAAAATTAAAGAATTTTAGAGTTACATTTATGTTACTAATCTAATGGACTTTTTCTTAGTGTGTAATGGTCAAGGCATGTTCTATGTGTAGGTCACTATAGCTTCTTAGCTCAAGAAGTAGGTGGCCGTACCATATATAGATGTTACTAATCTAATGGACTTTTTCTTAGTGTGTAATGGTCAGGGCATGTTCTATGTGTAGGTTACTATAGCTTCTTAGTACATTTATGTTACTAATCTAATGGACTTTTTCTTAGTGTGTAATGGTTAGGGCATATTCTATGTGTAGGTTACTATAGCTTCTTAGCTCAAGAAGTAGGTGGCCGTACCACATATAGATGTTTGCAAGCCATAGCATGATGGAAAATCTTAGAAAATATAAAAAGATCAAGAATATATATCTTTTGGAGCTAAAATGCCAATCTACATGTTTAGGTTGTATTGTGCTTAACTATCTATTCTTGTTTTTTTTCAAAATGATCTGAAATGAAATATATTATTCTAATTAATTGGAAATAATTCACCTTTAAACACTAGAAATTTTTTTTAAAACTACAATTGGAACTAATTACATTTGAGAGTCCACTCCATTAGGAATGGGACATTAGCACATTAGGAAGTGAAAATTAGGAGTGGTGTGTGTGCATGACCCATTGGATTTCCAAAGTATATCTTTTGGAGCTACAATGCCAATCTACATGTATAGGTTGTACTGTGCTTGACTATCTATTCTTGTTTTTTTTCAAAATGAGCTGAAATGAAATATATTATTCTAATTAATTGGAAATCGTTCATCTTTAAACACCAGGCTTATTAAAGAAAAAAACACTACTTTTGGAACTAATTACATTTCAGAGTCCACTCCTTAAGGAATGGGACACTAGCACATTAAGAAGTGAAAATTAAAGGTGGTGTGTGTGCATGACTTGGTGGATTTCCAATGTATAGGTAACCAATTGGGAAACCAATAAAGTTTAATCCCATGTTTTGTATCACTTTATTAGCAATGTGGGGTAATTGACTAACAAGGCTCTCTCCATGAAATTTTGACTAAGAGTAGGGTGAATCATTTTTGGGTAGATTCCCCTAACACAATGAGGGGAAGGATTGTATGCATCTTCGTCCCCTCCAAGAAAGGCAGTTACTTGTAGAGTTCTTGAGGCTTAGGGTTAGGCTAGGTATATGCATGTCAAAATTGTGGTCCTTCAAAATTGCTATATCTAGTTGCATTGGCCTCTCTATCCACTTCTTTAATTCTTTCCAAAACATAGGGTTTTTCTTCAATAGTTGTCCTAGTGGTTGGGAGATTAGGGTTGAGGTTAAAATGGCCAGTAAGCTAGTACTTGGATTCCCCTATGTATATTGTTCAATGATTTGTCTCTAGTGGCTATATCTTAGTTGATATTCAATTGTGGCACCACTTGGTTCTTGATGAGATGCCTTAGGCATTCATTTTCCTTCTGATCCAATGTAAGTAGGATAAGTCAGTGGATCCACACTTGACAAGTTGTGCAATTCCTCTTCTACTATTAGTTCAACATCTTGGAGATGCACTTGTGCCTCCTCTACCAAATTTCTCACCATGTCTATTATGTACAACTATTTCTTGGGATAAGGATATTCTCTAGATGTTGCTTGGGATTAGGATATTCTCTAACTTTTGTGCTTCCCTTCTCCTCCATTTTTGGAGCATACATTTCGACCTTCATATGGAAAACTAAAGCTCTCTATCAATCTACACCACCCCTCCTTTTTAGTGCGTACCCTCTCCAAAAAGCAGAGTCTCCCCTATGAATAGTGTTGGCTCCCATAATAGTTTTCTTCTAGAAATCGCAAAATGAAGACAGTGACCTCTTTCTTCAGCTCCTATGCTGTCACAAGCTTTCAATGTGCAAATATAGGTGAATGAATCTGGAGAGAAGCCCTATTCTCGCATCCTTTTGAAACAATTGGTTGCTTGTTCACCATGCCCATGTTGGTCATATCCTGCAATTAGTGCATTCCATGAGACTGCATTATTCTAAATCGAAAACTTGCCAAGTACTTCTTGTGCTTGTACCAATAGACCGCATTTAGCATACATATCTACAACCGCATTGCCAACGAATGTATCTCTTTCCAGCAATCCCTCCTTAACAATATGAGCATGTATTTCTTGACCTTTGTCTGCGGCTCATAAGATCCCACAGGCTTTCAAGATGCAAACATAGGTCACAGCATCAGGAGGGAGGCCCTCACATTTTATTTGCTCAAAAGACTTCAATGCATCCTCACCATGGCCATGTTCAGTATATCCTACAATGAGGACGTTATAGGAGATTGCATCCCGGATTGGAAGTATGTCACATACTTCTTGAGCCTTTGCAAGCTGGCCACATTTGGCATACATGTCAGCCAATGCAGTAGCTACAGTAATATCCTTTTTCAAAGATTCTTTGTTGGCTATCTTGGCATGCACTTCTTGACCCTTGGGGCTGCATCACCTATGGTGGGATAGTCCTTCAAGATGCAAGCAAAGGTGACTCCGGTTTAGAGAGATGCCATCCTACTACATTTGTACAAATTGGTGGCTTAAAGATTCCTTGTCAAACCCATGTTCAGCATATCCAGCAATGGATGCACTCCATGCGACTGCATCTCTGACTACCAGATCATTAAACGCTTTTTGTGCCTCTGCAAGAGAGTTGCATTTAGTGTACACATCCACCAAAGTACTGCCTATATTAAGCTCAACCTCCAATCCCTTCTTTATTACTTCCGCATGTATTTATTGGCCTGTATCTAAAGCACCAATACTACCACAAGCTTTCAAGTTGCAGACAAATGCGGCACATCCATAGCAACACCTCTCATGTCCATTTCATGAAGATAGTTCAATGCTTCCTTGTTAAGCCCATGTTCAACATATGCTGCAATCAGTGCATTCCATGCAATTCCACCTAAATCTAGCAAGCCATCAAACACATTCTCTACTTGATCAAATGGCTTACATTTAAAGTATATATCAATCAATGCATTACCTGTAACATAGATTTCCCTTTCCAATCCTCTTTTCGTTAATTCCAAATGAAGTTGCAAGGATGTGAGCTGCATTTCTTTGAAACACATCAATGCTTCTTCACAAAATCCATGTTCAGCATATGATGTGGTCTATGCATTCCAGGAACTTTCAATTTTCATATGAATCCTATCAAACACTTGTCATGCTTCTGCAAGCAATCCGTATTTACCACACATGTCCACAAGTGTGTTGGCCATAAAAAGCTCTATTTCCAAACCCCGTTTCTTTGTTTCAGCATGTAAAAGATATCTTGTCTCTAAATCTTTTGTAACACCAACAAATTTTAATCACAAAAAAAAGTGACAGAATAAGGAGATTTCAAAGTGACTTCACAGTGGTGGACACACAGTGTCACGACAACGTGACATAGATAATGACAACTTGCTAGGCTTAGGGCTCAAATGGCAAAACATGACCAAAGGGGGCACAAAGAGATGTGTTCTAGTATAGTTGAGTGCAGAACATTTCGCAAGGAGGGGTTCTAAATCATGGTAGCTTGTGGGAGTTCACAGTTTGATGCATAGTATGCAAAATATGCCTTCTCATGTGGGAATTTTAAATGGAAATAGTGAATTGATTGAGTAGCAATTTGCTACGAATTATAATTGCGATACTAAAAATCACAAAAATCTAGGAAATCCTTTGATTAATGAGTCACATGTCAATAATGCTCCAACGTTTAGCCCTCAAAATTGAGGTTTTTGCTCCATTTTACATGCTTTGCCTGCCTGCAATGGATATCCATCTTGCAACTACAATTTTGCTATTTCAAGACCCAATTATGCATTCCATGTGAAGTCTTTTTGAGATGTGTGAGGGATGTTCGGATAAATTATGGAGATATGAGACTAAGCAAGGATCGGTTTTGTTTGGTAAACATTGTTGTCAAAATGGAAAAGTTATGTTACCACCATTGCAACATCCACCATAGCCATTGCATGATTTGTTGCATGGTATACATCCTCAAAGTAGAATATTTAAAAATAATATATGGGCATATAATAGTGTTCTTGCATTTGTGTCACTTGGTGCCAATGTTGATGAGTTTTTGTTTGTTCTGGGGAATTCTTATACCTTTAGAGTGCATGGCTCCATTTATCATCATATAGGCCCTCTGCTTAAGTAATGTGCAATGACAAGAAAGGCCAAGATTTGCACAACTTTATGTTTATGATACTAATCATGAGTTATGTAATCGGTTGGATGTTATGCCTACTTTATTGCCAAATTTGCTTGGGGACCTTCAGTCTATGATATATCAACACAGTATATGCACAAGCTTTTAGATCTATGGGTATGCAATTGCAAAACAATCCCTTTCATGATTTAAGAATGACTATTTTTGGAGTTCAACAAGCTAATAAACAGTACTCAGCTCTAGTGGTGGCAAGTGAGGTTGTGGCTATCATGCCAAGGCAAGGCGATGAGAATACTCTTGATCGTTGAGACAGACATGTTTATAGTCAAGATGAACAATGTATTGCTATTTCAAACTTGCATAAGGCATATATGCCAATGCTATACATTCTTCTTTTTCCTATGGGTCATGATGGTTGGCATGCAAAGGTACCTTATAGTAGTGTTAATGTTCCAATTAATGTACATGGATTGTCTAATAAGGATTGTGTTACTCAAATGCAATTTTATGCATTTCGACTACAAGTTCATGAGGACACTAAGGTGTGCATGTTGTGTGGTGGTCGATTGTTGCAACAATTTATTGTTGATGCTTACTGTAGTATAGAGCAATGTAGGTTGGCTTGATGTAGTTAGAATTAATCAGTTTTACACTCGAAAGTTTATAAGGGCTTGGCAGATATGATGGGAGTGACAGATAACAAGTCGAAGCAAATTATTGGTGCCTGTGTTGGTAAAAGGGTAGTTTTGCCATCTTCTTTTACTAGTGGGCCAAGGAACATGCACTAGTTGTATCAAAATGCCATGGCTATAGTGTGGAATAGATCTCTTTATAACAATGAAATGTAATCCAAAGTGATTAGAGATAACTAATGCTTTGTTGCCTGGACAGATTGCTTATGATCGTCGTGATTTGATTGCTCAAGTCTTTCATAAAAAACATGCTAATATGATGCATTCATTGTTGAAAATGAATATGTTTGGGAATGATGCAGGCTATGTTAGTGTGATTGAGTTTCAAAAGTGAGGGCTACCGCATTCTCATACTTTACTAATTTTGGAGCACCTTTTTAAACCCTCTGAAGCATGCCATTGTGATAGATTTATTTGTGCTGAGTTTCCTGATAAAGCAAAATTTTCAACTTTGTTTGAAACTATCTCAAAATGCAATGTCCATGGTCCTTATGGTGCATTGAATCCAAGAGCCCTTGCATACACGATGGTCAATGTACTAAAATTTTTCCTCAAATGTTTGTGAATGTGACAATTGTTGATAGCTCTGGCTATCCTATTTATAGAAGACGGGATTATGGAAACATGGTCACAATAAAGGGTAATACTATTGATAATCGATGGATTGTTCCATACAATCCTTACTTGAGTAAAAACTACAATGCACATATAAATGTTGAGGTATGCTCAATAGTGGAAAATGTTAAGTATTTGTATAAGTATATATACAAGGGACATGATCATGCAACCAATAAGTTTTATGTTGGAAACTCAGGGTTGAATGGTACGAGCATCCGTGAAGTGAACGAGATCAAGAGTTATTTAGATGCATGATATGTTTCTACTTCAGAAGCATGTTAGCGAATATATGACTATGCATTGCACAATGAGAAGCCTGATATATAGTGGTTGTAGGTGCACTTGCCTAATGAGAATTGTGTGGTGTGTCAAGATACAAACAATATATTAGATGTTATGCAAAATTAAGATATCAAGAAAACTACTCTTACAAAATGGTTTGTGTACAATCATATTCATCCAGAGGCTCGAGCTATTCGCTATCAAGACTTCTCAGTGTATTGGGTGTGGAATGCACAAGGAAAGGTATGGATGAAGAGAAAGGGTGGAAATACATGTGGTCAAATATACTTTGTGCCACCTACATCTGGCGAGCGTTATTACTTGCGAATCCTCTTAACAATATCTCGAGGATATATGTCTTTTGAGGATTTGTGTATTGTTGGCAATGTGATGTACAATACTTTTAAGGAAGCTTGCATTGCAAAGGGTGTGTTATAGGGTGATGATGAGTGTGTTGTGTGCTTGGAAGAAGCTACCTTTATACAAATTGGTGTCCAGTTGTGTGCTTTGTTTGCTACAATTTTGGTCTTCTATGAGCCTATGCATCCTGGCCAACCTTGGGATAGGTTTATGACACCAATGGTAGTGGATATTCTATATAAGTTATAGCTAGAACATGTGCATGTATCTTCTACAGTTCTACAACAAGAGACATCAAACAGGGCTTTATTGCATCTTCAAGATCTTTTATGACAACATGGACGAAGATCGACTGACTTTGATGGATTGCTAGAACCTCATCAAACGAATTCTCAGTTGTCTGCTAACCCTCTTTTAGAATATGAATATGCATAGGATATACTGGAGCAACGTAGAGTTTGTGTTTCTATGGAGGCAATGTTGAATGACAGACAGAGAGTTACATATAATGCAATTATAGATTCTATTGGTGCAAACTCTAGGGATGTTTTTTTAAAGATGGTCTTGATGGGTCTAGGAAGACATTTCTTTACAGGTGTTTGCTTGCCAGTCTACATAGTGATCCACATATAGCATTAGCAATAGTATCATTTGGCATTGTTGCTTGGCTTCAACAAGGCAGTCATACTGCTCACTCGAGGTTTAAAATTCAATTGGATCTAGGTAATTGATCCACATATAATATTCTTGTTTAGAGCAATCTTGCTCAACTATTGAGACGGTCGAACCTTATTTTGTGGGATAAGTCTCCCATGATGCACAAGTTTGCATTTGAAGTAACTGACAAGACTTTAAGAGATATTATGAGTTGTGATAAACCATTTGGTGGAAATGTCACTTTACTTGGAGGTAATTTTAGATAGATCCTACCCATTGTGATGAAGGACTCCCGTGAAGATATTGTTAATGCGGCACTATGTTACTCTCATTTATGGCAGTATGTTAAGGTGCTAAGGTTGTCTAGGAATATGCAAATATCAACCATCAATGCTATAATGGATAATGGATTTATTAGTTGGATTCAAAGGATAGGGGATGGAGTTGGTATTACAAAGAATTGTGATAAGTTACATATTCCATCTGGCATGGTATTAAAAGGACACTCTATCAAAACCTTGGTTGATAGTGTGTACAGTGAAGTGTCCACAATGAGAGACTTTGGAGCATATTTTAGTGAGCGTACTATACTTGCAGCGTGGAATACATAGGTGGCTTCTTTGAATCATCACACATTGCAATTGATGCCAAGAGAAGTTATACAGTACTATAGTGCAAATTCGGTTGCAAAGACGAATGATAGATCATTTTTATACTCTGTAGAGTATTTAAATACACTAAACCTTGGAGGTGGATTTCCTCCCCATCTATTGCTGCTAACGATGAATGCACCCATTATTTTACGTAGGAACTTAAATCCAAGAAAAGGTATTTGTAATGATACATGGTTGATATGTAAGGCATTCAATAAAAAGGTGATAGATGTTGAGATAATAACAGGAACAAATGTAAGGGAACGAGTTTTCATTCCTAGGATCACTTTTATTCCTAGCACTTTGTAATTTATATTTACTATGAGGTGAAGGCAATTTCCTATTCAACTAGCGTTTGCTATGAAAATCAACAGGCCCAGATTTTGTGTATGTTGTTGGTCTTTACTTAAAGACACTAGTATTTACACATGGACAATTGTATGTTGCATTTTCAAGGGTGAAATCCTCTTGCGGTGTGAGAGCCTTACTAGATGAGAATGGAAGCATTGTGAATGTCACGAACATTGTGTACAAGGATGTACTTCTTAGAAGATGCAATATGGTGTATTGCTTTTTTGTAGAGATGCATACTAAGGTGTAATTTTTTGAGGGTGGAATGATATTCTTACTTTTTTGCGGAGATGTATCTATTGAATTTTGATGGCTTTGTAGTCCTTGTTTGGCACATATGTGAAATGGCATTTATGCTATATTCGGTTGGCATATGCTCGGTGGTAATCGAGTATTTCCTACACTATATTTAAGTGTTTGCTCAACTTTTGTATATGCCTACTCCAAGCTAGGGCTATTATCTAGCTTCTGAGTATCAAAAGGAACTGCGGTGTGTCTTATGCATAGTGACAACGCATGATATTATAAGAAGAACACTTGTAATGGTCATTGAGTGTTTAGATGATGATGTTAATATAGAGATTTTGCTTCCAATTTTTATTAAGGTTGTGTATTGTGGATATACTCATTATTTTTTAGTGCATATGTGTGAAGATGAATATGACAAGAGTTTTCGACGATCTCACACTAATAGAATACCAAGAGGGTGGCCAATGTATGAATTAAAGACCTCAGTTGTTTTTTGACACTACATCAAGCTATGACAATGCCTAGCGAGTGGTTTGTGGATGTTAGGCCAAGTATTGTTATTCTAATGTTAACTAATATTTGTCAATTGCTAGATGTGTTCACATTTATGTTGTGGACTTCTAAAATTTTAGGTGGAAGAAAGAGAGGAAGGACTATCATGTCCCATGTACCATCACCAAGACGAAGAGTGACGATGCAACTTGCTTCACCTAGCCATGCTATGTTGGAGAATTGAATTTTTCCTAGTGATTCCTCAAAGAAAAGAAAGCTTCATTTTGGTTAGGCCCCATGGGAATTTTCAAATTTTTGTGACATTTGGATGCAGATGCATAGGCACAATCAAGAGTAATGCTTAGTGGTTTGTTGATACTTGAATTTGTGGTGCAAAGTTATTAGCACAGTCTCTAGAACAAACTTTGGTTTCAGGCTTTGCTTCACCTGTGGGGATTATTAATAGTGAGAGTTTGTTTGTAATGCTTGGGTACACTTAAACTTTGTGGTGTATTTCATGTATCTTTTATTTATGGTTCGTTTCAACGTAGCAATGTTATTTCTCATTATAACATCCAAGGATCATATAAAGCTACTTCTAACTATTGCACAAAGCAAGTATGGATATAAATTTACAAGTTTGGTGCATGGTCATTGCGTGCATATATGAGTCTATATACTTGTAGATGCAAATGCATGTCTAGCCTTTTATACATGTGTGTAAGAGAGAGAGAGAGAGAGAGAGAGAGAGAGAGAGAGAGAGAGAGAGAGAGAGAGAGAGAGAGAGAGAGAGAGAGAGAGAGAGAGAGAGAGTGTGTGTGTGTGTGTGAATAGAGAGGGGAGAGGTGTAAAAGGGGTGAGAAATGAAGGGGTTGTGAGTAGAGGAGAGAGATAAAAGAGGGGAGGGGGTGAGAGGTGAAAAGGGGGGAGGAAGGAAGAGATGGAGATCACTTGGGGAGAAGAGAGATAAAAAGGAAGGAGGGAGGGAATGATGAAGATAGATGCGAGAAAGAGAGATGAGTAACAAATATACGAGAGAAAAGTCACAAAGAGAGGAGGGGGGTGAAAAGGGGTAGGGAGAGGGAGGAAGAGATGCAAAAATTAGTGAGAGAGATTTGGGATAGAGAGAAGATAGTGAGCAAGTATGTGATTTCTTGCACTCAAGGATACAAAATATGCATTTCGTATGTCTTTTGTTTATAGTTTGGTGCGATGTTATTTCTAATTGTAACATCCAAGGATCGTATAGAGCTACTTCTAGATATCATGCAAAGTAAGTATGGGTAAAGTTTACAAGTCTAATGCATAAAAGGCACTGCATACATATATGAGTCTCTATAAACCTAGATACAAATACATATCTATCATTTTATGCATATGTACACAAGAGAGAGAGAGAGAGAGAGAGAGAGAGAGAGAGTGTGTGTGTGTAAAAAGAGAGGGGAGAGAGAAAGTGATGGGTGTTATAGAGAGAGGAGAGAGATAAAAAGGGAAGAGGGAGAGAAAGGTGTAACGTGCCTGCCTATCGGCTATCCAAGCACGTTTTAGTGGTCCATCGAGAAACAATTCTAGGCGTCACCGCCCGGCACTCCCATGGACTGTTTCGGGGTTTGTTGCCTAGGGCTTCCCGAGTCCACCTCGCAATGGTGTCGTGCCGCTACGCGCACACCGTGTTAAAAAATCTAGAGTGTGTCTTCCTTTTAGATTTAGAGAGCCAATGCCATTTTAGACATTAGTGTTAGTGTCCATGGTTCAAAAATATTCGATTTTAGTCAATTTTTAATATTCTAGATATTATCTCTTGTAAAAAAAATCTACAAAACTATAGACAACTTCTAGATTAGGATGACATGTAAAAGAAAGCATGTAGCTTTCAGTTAATTTGAGAGGATTTTATGTAAAAAGAGAGATTAGCAAAATCGCGCGATGCGCGATCGCTGTTTTCAGGCAGTGAACAACACTCCAAAAGTGGGAGATGAAGGAGGAGTGATCTGGCATGATTCTCTCCAGGTGTCTTGGTATTTAACCCCCCTTTCGGAGCCATTGGAAGGATCATATTGGTGATCTGAGCAGCATAGAGGAAGGTATTATTTTGTACACATTTTCTTCTATTAGAGTTATATTTTCTCATAATGCTGAAAGAAACTGACAGGCTTCATCTCTGTTAGTATTCTTCTATATTTTCTAATTCTTTTTTGAAGTATTCTTCTAAATATTCAATCTCTTCAAATCCCTTCTCTTCTGTCTACTCCTCTCTTTGAATCTACCTTCACCCTGCCGTCACTTATCTTCAAGAACTTGGCTTGAAACCTTCAACCCTTCTCTTATCTCTACCATCTCTAGAGTCTAAGCTCTTGAACCCCCATACATTCTTCTCTTGCCAAACCCCTATGGTGACCTTCAATCCTACGTGCTGCAACATTGGTGAACCCGACGTGAAGGTCGGTGTAAGAGAACTCCAAGATGGGGGATTCTTCAGGAGATACTCTACAACAATTGGTATGCATACTGTAGCAGACTCAACAACAACAAATCCAAATGTTACAACAACAACAACAACAAAGGCAAGAAGAAGATAAGATTGATTCCACAACTATCAAGGCCCTAGAAGAAGTTGGGCATGAATTAAAACAATTTAATGGTCAAAATGTCTCTGTTTTCATTCGTTTGTATGTTGAGAAAATGCTCTTCTTTGGTGTACCACAGCATGTATGGAGCTATTATTTTTCCAGACTAGCCAAGCATGGTCTTCAAGAAAGAATCCATGATCTTTTCCAACAAGATGCGGATTGGGATGCATTCAAAAAAGCCCTACGCGAAGAATTCTTCTTAAAAGACTCTAGCCTTATGACGAAGAAAAGTTTCACTGAATGAGTTGAAAAACCTAACAAAGGTTTAGCTACAATAGCTCTATACCATGAATTTGAAAGTAAATTTGGACAACTTGATGCTGAAGACCAACAAAGTATGGAAGGTCAGAAGATTGAATTATTCCTTAAGGCTGCAGATCCCATTCTGCAAGAAAAGCTTGTTGATCGCCTAGAAGATGCTACCTCTGAATCAGGAGTCAAGACTGCATGGACAGATGTTACTGATGTAGTGAATATGATTGCTCGAAGAGAGCAGATGCAACTAAGATTGGGCTCTACTTCAACTTCAACAACTCCATTGATGGAGCTTGTTCCACCTTCAAAATCCCCTATTCCTTTGACTAATCCCACCGGTAGAAATATCCGTTAACCAAATCCAAGGAGGAAAACCAAAGAGTGAGAGATGAAAACCAAGCAAGGCTAGAAAAGCGAGCAATGGAAATCGAGCAAGGCTAGAAAATCGAGCATGAAAATTCGAGCAACAAGCTACCTTCTAACATACCTACCCCTAGAGCATCACTGACGTATACAGATAAAAATTGTAGATTAAAATTAAATATAATGAAGACACACACATATAGCTCACATAACTCATCCCAATAATGACACAAAAAAGTGTAATCCATGTTCATCTCACAAAGAAAGTGGTAAGAAAATAGTCTGATCTTGAAACATAGATGAGGAACTAATTTCAGTCTCCCAATGAACAAAACAAGTTCACATTACAAAAGTATTTCTTATATCATTCCATATCGTGGGATGAAGCTAACAAAACGGACACAATAGATGAAAGCTCATTAATGGAGCTGTACATGTCCAAAAAGAAAAGGCTGTATGTTGAATTCAAAAATACCCTAGCCTCGAATACCTTAAACATAGTGATTTATCTGCCTATATAAAACCCTTAAGACGAAAGGATACTTTTTTTAAATGACAAAACATTTAGGGAAATGTTTCCTCAAAGCTTTGGCCATCCACAAGACCAAAAAGTGCACTATCCAACTCTTGGAAGTAGTGTTTGAGCCAGCTCCACCTTAGTAAGAGCTGCTTGGTGTATGAATTGATGCATGACTTCATTGAGTCCCAAGACCTTTATGAAGACATAGTATAGGTGTTTGCATGGCATGTATACCAAATTCTTCGTGTCTCGCTGAGTAAAGTCCTCACATGAGCATCTTGGATATTGTGACACAGTGATAGAATAGGTCAACCCATCTGCTATTGAGCCTTCTATCTTTAGAAAGTAAACATGAGCTTCACCAAGAGTAACAATACTCTCTTTCACAACCTCTGCAACCATTGACTTTGCCCTATTTATTCGTTCTTGAAACTGTTTAGATAGCTTGCTTCTCCACTTCACAGGCTTTCCATTTCTCCGCAGTGGCCGCTCATGGCTTGGAGGTGGCCTATCACGTGGAACTGTGAAGCTATCCACAACCTCATCATTCTCTGCAAGAACAAATCCAACTCTTTGCAAGTTTGCTTTCTCTGTCTCTGTCACCATGGTGCTTTGAGCAATCTTCTATGTCACTGGAGCATCTCCTGGTATTCCCATCACTGAGCTATCCACCTTCCACGTATGGAGAACATCATTTCCACAAAACCATATGAATTGTCCCACTGTACCATCAGAACTATAACATCTCCTTCCTTTGAAACATGGTGCAGGCACACCTACAGTTGCATTCTTACCAAGAGGGTTAATTAGTTTCCCACATCTAGCCTTCTTGGACTCCAAGAAGCCAAAACAAGTCACAAGACTATGTGCTTCTGTTCTTCTGATGGCCCAATGCGTAGGGTGGACTGTGCTCTCTTTGCATATCTTCAAGGCAATTTCTGTCTCCTTTTGCAAATTCTGCTCCATTCCATCACCTCTAAACCCCATTGTTTTGCCAATAGTCACTGTTGAATGTTCAGGTCTATGGCTATCTGTTGGCAAGATCACTCTTGGGTCTACGTTACCCCTTTTCCTTCTACTTGTCTCTTGTTGTGGTTTAAACATCTCTGGTGATTGCACACCTGCCTCTGAGAGCACTGCATGTGTCAGATCAATCGGCTTTTGACTAGAACCACTTGATTCTCCACACAAAATTTTTTCTTTCAATCTTTGCAAGGTTGGTCCACTACCAAGGTGCTTTCCTTCCATAAATGCTTTGTAGTGTGCACTTTGTAACACAACCAATGCCAAATCAGCACTACATGCCTCATAGAGTGAGACATACTTAGATTGCCCATGAGTTGCTCGCATGCTCGAGTGCTTACATTCCGATAAATTTGTTGTTGGCACAAACCCTGCATTTTCATGCTACTCCATGAACATCCCTCCCCATTGGGAAACCCTGACATCCCACCAGTGGAACCAAGCCATCAATCCAGGGAGCTCTCCATCCTTTACATGGACAGGAGACCAAAACTTTAAGAGTGCCTCTTTGCACTGTTCGGCTTCTTGCTCTGTCCTTGCAACCTTCCATTTTCTACAAAGAAGTTTGTGCTCCTCTAGATATGGGGCCTTGACACATCTCTTTGCATGCATGACCATGCTCATCTCCCAATGAAATGAGCAAGTCCTTTCCCTGCCATGCATGATGTTTCTTGGTCCTCCATTGTAGACTATTCTAATTGCTAGCCAATTTGCTTGTGCTGCATCTGCCATAAAACCTCGAAATTTTGGGATAGAGAATCCATTTGCTATCATAACATTATTTAACATTTGCCAAAATGATACTTGTGCATGCTCATCCTCCACTTTGAACTCGCAGGTTGCAATGGTCATTATTTCTCGAATATGGGGATCATAAACATGAGCTCCCATTGTGTTCCAACCTTTCACCCTATGCACATGGTCAAAGTGGATCCATTGATCTCCCAAAGATCCACCAGGTTGCATTCTATTAACAAGGTCAACTCCTGAGCCTGGTCCAATTGTAGACATCTTGAATATGTGTGGCATGACATTATCTCCAAGCTGTTGTGGAAACAAAATACTGTGAAAGAAGGGGTACATGCACTTTCTTTTCAAAGCCAAAATTTCATCAAGCCCGCCTTCAGCATGTCGCTTGTCTCTTCTAGCAATGTTTACTGACCTTTGCATCCTTCTTCTCTGAGACAATGGGGTAAGGTTCTCCAGCACCTCATGCAACTTGGCTTCATTGAAATCCTCAGAGCAATCTTCTTTTGAAATCAACATTTCCATCACAAGATCTTGACCAAGAGACACTTCAATGCTTTTACATGACACAGAAGGATTTATTTGTGCACGAGTTTGCACCATGTCTTCAATCTGCTTTTCCTCTTGTCGACACGAGCCATCTTGCACAGGGTGATCATGAAAACCAACATGAATAGCACATCTTGTGGTATTCACTTTATCAAAGGGAATATAGTAGTATATATATGCAACACAAGCCTTTACACACTCAGGAGACATTCCACAATGTGTACACCTTAGGGTCCCAACCTCAAGCTGCAGAGGGCCAGTTGATGAAGGAGGCCTCTTCAACTTACCTTTCCACTGGGTCTCATTAGCAATACTAGTCCTCTCTAGATATGGACATTCCAAGGAGAAGCATCTAAGATAACCACAACATCTGCTCATCCTCACCGTGCCATTGAAGAAATCTTGAGAAACAGTAGTGTACTCTGCCCATGTGTGCCCATCATTCTTTTGGTGAGCTTCCCTCGATCGGCTTAGGTGGCAACTCAAACATAATGTAGCCATTGTATGTAATTGGTAGCTCATCCACCTTTCATATCTCTTTGACAGATGACTATGCAACATGAAGAGAACTAGATAAGGGAAGCCTATCCAGTAGAACTTGCACACTCATTGAGTCAGTCATTTGCTTTATAAGAGGGATATGCTTAACTTGGAGACTATAGACACTGCTTTGTCCACCATCTAGTATGAATCCCTTGCTACCATCTTCTAGTCTCATCAATGGCATGGTCGTGTACACACCCGGCTGGCTTGTTGCATGCTGCACTTCCACAACAATATCATCACTAATCTCAAAGTGACTCTTAAGCTCTTCCAATGCCACCTCACAGAAACATGAGTCATACCTTATTGACAAGGTACTGAAACTACCATATTTGATTTGCACAGTGTTTGGCATTGTTGTTAAATAGGTAAATAGTCATGTTTGTGTGAATGTCTTCTTAAGAAGCCAATAGACACAGTTAGAACCTCAATAGAGTTGAAGAACAATCTATGCAAAGGGAGCAAGAGAAGAGTTGTTCTTCAAGTAACTGTAATAAGATGGCGATATGAAAATAGATCTCAATATGAAAACAATAATTGTCAAGGTTAAACAGTCATGTTAATAATAATCTTTACTTTTTCCATAATGATAGGTGTGTACTAAATATACACACCTAATGGTCACTAGCACGTCTAGTGATCATTAACTCCACGTCTATCTCTCTCTCTCAGACACACACACTCAATCATTACACGCACTCTCTTTTGGTGTTTTTATTTACTAGCACACACAAACACTCTCTCACATTGATGGTCGTTACACACACTCTCTCTCTTTCTCTCTCCCTCTCTTGCAACAAAAAAAGGACACCTCTAATTAGGAATTGTAGTCCCCCTTTGCACTAAATATTCACAGTAATGGCCACAAACACATCTGATGGTCATTAACTCCACCTCTCTCTCTCTCTCAATGACAATCATTACACACACTCTCTCTTCTAGTGTTATTTATTTACTAACACACAAATACTCTCTCACACTAATGGTCCTTTCACACACGCATGGGCACACACTCTCTCTCTCACATGACAGAGAAGAAGACACCTCTAAATAGAATCTGTGGTCTCTCTCTCTCTCTCTCTCTCTCTCTCTCTCTCTCTCTCTCTCTCTCTCTCTCTCTCTCCCCCCCCAAACAAGCAAGCAGAAGGAGGACCAAAACAACCTTGCACAGAGGAGAAGGCGGACCGATCAAGCAAGCGAGAGCAAGTTTTTTGTGTGTCAATATGGGTGCGTTTCAAAACACAGGTACAACAGGGGTGCTGCTTCTGTGAGTCGACTGTGAAGAGCCAGAGGCTTGTAGCTTGCATCGATCAAAGCCACAAGGTAGGTGCTTCTCCTCTCTTGGGTGTGTTTGAGGTTAGAGTGTGTGTTTTAGCTGCGTTTCAAAACGCACTCTCAGTCATGTTGGGGCTTCCACAAGGCCCGCTCTGGCTCCAACAAGGTCTACTAGTGCGTTTTAAAATGCAATTCATAACCACACAGTGGGCAATTAGAGAGTGCTGATGTGCCTTCTGCAGCTCGCAAAGCAGGGGATCCGCGAGTGATGCAAGGCCAGTAAGGCGGCCCTCTAAACTTTGCAAGAGGTAGTCCATGTAGGCGGGAGAGAAGTATGAAGACTTGCTCAAGAAAGCTCCGTATGTATGGCCTGTTTCAAGTGCATTTCAAAATGCAGTCATAGTCACAATGGGGCTTCCTCTTCGAGTCCTGCAAGGTGGCCCTCTAACAGCTCTAATAGCCACCAATGCTTTTCAAGAAGTATGAAGTTTGCTCAAGAAAGCTCCGCTGTACAAAGATGTGCTTCTCTCTGGCACTTATGATGTGCTATTATGATGGCCAATTCGACTCACAGAAGCACATCATGGTTCAATTCCTGAGGGCACCCAATGGTGCTACAACGAGTTTCTGAATGCTGTCAAGAAAGGCAAAGTGGAGAGGGTCCGCTTCAGCAAGGATGGTTCTACCCTGTAGCTCACTGTTGTCGATGGCCATCGCGCCAGTGTCACGCTTACAAACGACATCTCTGTACCTGAGACTGGTGTTACGATTCAGGATGTAGCCGGTGCTGATCAGGCCAAACAGTTACCAATTTCTCTTCCCCTATCTCGGTACTGCATACTTTGTTGACAGGCCCATGGGTTGCTTTATGAATAGCCTACTCTCCTGTGGTAAACTCAAGTAATACAACACGAAATCTATACACATTGCTTGTGATAGTATGGTGCTAAAGCTGATACTGTAGTGTGTTTTCAGCCATCAAGGACATGCAAATCCTCACCAAGACCAAGTGTGAAGTCCTGAAATCAAAAACCCTGACAGTCCATCCACTATCCAAGTCAATTTGAGCTCTTGATACGCCTATGTATGATGGGAGGTGCAACATAACTGTGATACTCCACACTTCTGGCAGCTTAAGAAGCTATTTTTATCTGCATTTGCCGCAATAGAGCCCCTTCCATGTTTGCTCCTCTACGCCTTCCATAAATTGCAAGAAGTTTTGGACTTTCTTGATAACCCTGACAAGTACAATACCTTGGGTGAAAAATTTCCCAAGGGTTGCCTTTTGGTTGGGCCGCTCTGTTGGCCATCAATGCTCTATTGGCACGTCGCTCCAGGTCGGGCAGCACTCCAGGTTATGTACAAGAAAGGGCTGGTTATGGGTTATGTTGAAGTTGCTGCCATGGAGCTCGAGCTTGTGTTGACATACAGTAGGAAATGGAACTGCAGAGGCCAGAGAATTGGGTGATTAAGTGGTGCGTTTTAAAAGCAGTTCTTGAGCTTGGATTCCAGTAACATGCGAAACCCGTAATGTAATGTCACATCTATTAAGGATTCCAACTTCTGCAGTATGACTGGATAGCTCATGATCTGTTACAAGCAGAGAAAAGGGCTGCGTTTTAAAACGCAACGAAATTGGATGATGCTAATGTATGCAGAGCTATTGATGCCATATTATGTGGAGCACAAAGTGTTGGATGATGCCATTGTATGCAGAGCAAACACAGTGAAATTGGATGATCCCATTGTATGCCATTGTAAGTAATGATATAGCCCAGATGATGCAAGCAAAAGTCATGATGCAAGCAAGTGAAGTTGCATGGATGTTACATGGACTGCACCTAGATTAGGGTGCGTTTTAAAACACGGTAAAAAATGGATGAGGCTTTTGTCTATGATTGGGTAGACAATGTTTGAAGGCCAGTATAGTAATTAGACTTGCTCTTCAAACTAAAATGTCACATTTCAGCTACAGGACAGTTGCCAAGTACTCCAAGAATAGAGTTTGAGACATTATTTGCTTGGTTTAAGACATTATTTGCCATTATACTTGCAATGTTTGGCCGTTTAATAATGGATTACTCTCTACAAGCTCAGTGCTTTGTATTTTGTAACAGTGTTTTATACTTTGTTTGCATTTTGTAACAACGTTTTAAAACGCTTGCATTTTTTAGCCAGAGTGAGATGAGACTTTTGTTTCTCGAATGTTGCAGGTCAAACGATCCAGTCTCTCACACGTATCTACTTGTGTTGAGCATCTTAGCAGAGATATTGCTGGTATTTTGAAAGGCCAATCTCAGGTACTCTTTGTGCATATTCAAGTAATACAAATAGATATATATTCAAGCGCTACACATGTACTAATTCTTTTATGTGGTATTTCAGTCATGTCTCCACAAAAGGCCAAAGGCAAAGATCGTGCAAGATCATCCAAAGATAATTTAGCCACTCCACAAAAAAGAACTCGTGGATCATCCCTCTCTACAGTTCTAGAGGAGGGTACACCAACTATAGAAAGTGAAAAGACTTCGAGTGTTGTAGTGGGGACTTCAGATCCTCAATTGCAAGAAGAAAGTGAAGAAGGAGATGACACAGTGGTGGGGCAAGGGTCTCAACTAGTACAGGAGGAAGACGAGGAAGCAACAAGCCAGGTTTTCGATATTGATATGCAAATGGTAGGATGTGGAGATGTAATAAGTCAATGTAGACTTCTATCTCAAGAAGTTTGCCCTCATATCCCCTTGTGTCGTATGATTGCACATGCTGTTGTTAGAGGGATTCGTACAGACATGTCCTCTTTAAAAAGTGCATTTCAATATGAGGGTTATTTACCAGAGAAGGGCTCATTTGTTGTGTCTGTATGTAAGTATAAAGGAGAAGAAACACTAGTGACCCCTACCATAGTGTCAACTTGGTCTCCTCTATGGCGTGAAGTGGATGCAGAATTTGAGAAGGAGGTCTTGGCAAAACCAGAGTTCAGGTTCTTGTCTGGTAAAATGTTTTACGTATGGGAAGGAAATCATTGGTTGACTGCTTGGATGGAGTTGATCTCACAAATGTACAAAGAGAATAGAGCTCGCCATATCAGGGTTGTTTGATCTGTTATTGATCCCACGCGGATTTCAGAGATTGCTCTTCTCGCTGGACTCCACAGAGTCAATAGGTGAGTGTATCAATATTTGTTACAATGAATTGACGTCTATATTTTTATCTATAGAACTCAATCTTACAAATTTTCCTTTATTAGCATGAACGAGTATGCCATCGTGAAACCTAGCTTGCGGGATGTACTTTGGAACTGCAACAATATCTTCAAGTGTGACATCAATGCATTCTTGAGTGCCTTACCCCAGGATCAACTAAAACTGTTGGAGTCCTTGAGAGCAAAAGATAGCAGTGTCAAGGGAAAACAACAATGGTATCCACTGACAAGGGGGTACTTGGCAAGATTGGTATTTCAGGTAATACATGTCATGGTTGTTATTAAGAGGGATTATAATAGATAAGTTTCCTTTTTAGGGTAAAATTTAAAAGCTTCTCTTTTGTTGTGAAGGATGAGTATACTTCAGAACTCAAAAAGGTTGAGGATTTGGTATTAAACACGGTCTCTATTGAGAACAGAGAGGAGACATTGAAAAAGGAACGTGCCAAGATAGATAAAAGATTGGTAGACAAGATGGGCATGGTATGGCCCCTTTGCTTCTTAGTTTACTCCCCATTACAGTAAAATATCTAAATATAGGTTTCTTATCCACTTTGCAGGTTCTTAATGTGCTTGATCCCAAGCTAGGGGATCAATGGTTGGATATAATATTTACACTGAAGTTTGATAGCCCAGACTCAGTGATTACTATTGCCAAGTTGAAATTCCTAGCAAATGCTGATATGAGGGAAGAAAAAAGAATGGTGATGCTCTCTCTCTTGGATGCAAACAAGAGATTAGAAGATATGTATGGTATGCCATCGTCGGATAATGAGTACAGATTGTAAGTGTCAATTTGAAAGCTTTTGTAGTCTTGATATTGCTAGTATCATGTGTATCTTGTGATACTAATAGATTTGATTTTTTTTGTTAAGGTGGTTGACACGGGAGTGCTTTTTGGAAAAGTTGAGGTCAAGGCTATTCAAGCATTGGAAGACTTGAAAAAAATGTGTGTTTTAGGTACACCATTGGATCTTCCACAGGATTACTTATTACAGGATTACATGGAGAGTGTGAAATTAGAGGCTAGAAAATATATGTTTGCTCATGTAAGAGCAAGAGAGCAAGCTATAGATGCACGAGGATCAAAGAAGGTGGAAGGTCCTCAACGCCGAAAGAGAAATGAAATCATAATGTCTGCATATCGACTTGTCTACAGGTAGATTTGTTGCCATAATGAGCTTAACTTTAGTTGCTCTTTGTTTATTTTAATAGCTTGTGCTAATATGTCATGCAAAAGGTATCTACTTCATTTGATTGGAGAGAAGAAGATAGCCAGGGTTCCAGATCATTGCAAAGGATGGATTGACAGAGATAATGAGGAAGTATGCATGTATCCCAAGAGCATGCATAATCTCTCTGATTGGGAGATCGACCATTGCCCTTGGTGGGTGGATCTTGGAAGTGGATATGTTTTGGCAAGAGAGAAGGAATTGGACAAAGTGCATTCCAAAAAATCTGTTGATACACCTCTTGGGGATCGATGCAATACACGGTCTAAAAAGGAGACAAAGAAAGAAAGTGATGGTAAGATTATATTTTGGGTGCAATGGTTGTGAAGTTTTTTTCCCTTGTTAAAATGTGAATCATTACAAATGCTTTGTGCTGCAGCAATGCAAGAGAGAGAAGACAATAGTCCCAAACAACATGAAGTGGAGCAAAGGAGTAGCGTCCAAGGAGGTGGAATAGATTATATCATTAGAGATCGTAACACATGTTGCATCCAATTTATACTCATATATTCTTGTTTATTACAGGGCAAAGGGTTGCCATCAAGGAGATCATTCCATTTGTATTTCTTCCTTGCCCACTAAATGATATGCATTCCAATAAAGATGATGACATGATAAGTTATGGGTGCATGATGGGTGACTACATCTCTATGGGGCAATATTTTATTGCAGGGAGAAAAAATGATGCTTACAAGACAATACATGAGTTCTTTTCTAGGCTTGCAAAACAGGATATGACATATGTACGGAATGGGAAGCATGTGAAATGGGCTTGCGATGTTGTCTTCATTGACTTTCCTACTGGATGTTTTATTGATAAAGAAACCACCTTGCCTGCTTGGAATATGCTCATGGAGGCACACATTCGCCTAGGAATTACAGTTGCTACTGCCTCTTTGGGAGATAGTGGATGGTTAGTTACTTGGATTACTTTGACAGGTATATTGTCCTGGTCAATGTGTGTTGGCATAACTACTTAACTAAACAAGAAAGTAAAGTTTTTCTTTGATAAAATAGGTGATGCATTATCTTGGCTTGAGAAGTACATACATGTGCTTGGTCTCGAAGTTGTCAGGCGAGTTTTTGTGCTTGACAAGCTTCCATATGGCTATGGGGAACAATGCGATCTTGAGGTGTCAGTAAGTGATCTTAAACTTTTGGTTTGTAATTCTTGTAGTGAACATATTTGACCTTTATGCTTTATGTAGAGCCGATCTTCTCTTTTGGTATTTGCTCGTCGTAGTGGATGTCATCCACCCACCTTTCTTGGAGAGAGCAGCTCTCAATTCTGCAAGTTGCAAATTGATCCATCAAGTGACTACTGGCCCCATTACCTTCCAGAGAGAAATAGATTGGCACGACCATCTTCTTCGACTCTTTGGCGTGGAGGTCTTCAGAGATCACCTATATTCTTGCTCTGTGTATTAGATCTTTTGTGTCCACCATCAGGATTGATTCCACTGGTATTAGATCTTTGGTTTTTAAAGTGGGCCCAATCTCCAAAGTTTTTGTGAGCTTCCTCTTTATGTTTCAATTCTCATTCTCTCCAAGTGCATAACTATGTGTAGAGCTTATGTGTAGTTATGGTGAAACTAGTTATGAATCTTTGTTTTGAACTACACTTTACTTTTATTATACCATTAACTTTTCTTGCTCGCTTTTTTGGGCTCGCTCGGTTTTGTTCGCTCGTTCAATTGACTGCCTCAAGTCCAAGGAAGGGGGTAGTGCGTTGTTGCCACCTCCCAGATTTCATGAATCACAGCCCACAATAGCAAAACCTAAGGCCCAACAGCCTAGATTTCAATGGCAGCCTAAGCAGCCGCAACCGCCGCCTAGGAGTCGATGCTCCTATCCTCATAAAACCAAAAACTCTAAACCTAGGAGGCCATGACGCAGTCACAGAAAACGCCGCATGATCAAGCAAAGATGGGTCCCTAAATCCCTCTTGCATGTGCAAGGCTACTATGTGGGCAACACCTGGCTGTGGATCCCTAAGGCCTACATGGCCAAAGGCACTACTCATATGCCGCTCTCAAGCTTGATCAAACCAAGTCCCATAAACCCTCCAAACCATAAGCCACAGTGCTCTCCAAAACCATAACCATCCGACTCATCCACGCCTAAACCCAAGAAATTCACACAAGCCTATCGGCCCAAACAACAGACTCTATCACAAGAGTCATCACCTGACCAAGTCAATCCGACTCCCCAAATCCAACATGAATGCAGCAGTCCATCCATCGTGGCTGCTCCTAATCCACCCATAATCCAAGCAGCCCAACCGCAGACTCAAGAACACTCCCAACCGCAACTCTTCGTTGTCACAAGCTCTAGTTCTAGCAAACCTCAACCACCCGTCGGCCTTACGCCCTCCTATGAACACAAATCCTTTTTAGCGCTGGTTGCCGACCTCGCTGAGGACACCGAGGATGACGTGGTGGAATGCATTAAACGACTAGACACCATCTTCATGTCGCTAGCACCAAGCTACGACCGCTTGGACTTAGGACTATTGGAGGAACCCTTTGCAACTGAAGTTAAAACGATGCCATGCTCCTGGGAGACCTTTGAATTCGCATTCACAAAAGCTTCTCGCTCTTCTACTGAATTGCTCAACAGCGAGATCTCCAAGGAGCAAGCCATCAAATAGTGCCTCATCACGTCATACGATTAGCGAACCACTTTTGCTATCACTGATCAAGAAATCACATCGTTGTCAAAGCTCGCTGATACTGACTCCTCGTTCTTAAGGCATTGGTACACTCTTAGGCTACAATGGGAAGTTGAAGGGTGCCGCATAATGACCAACGCTAAGCAGCGCCGCGCTATCAAAACATCGGAATACAACCCCACATATGTCGCACCAACCTCGTATAGAGTGTTAACCACTCTTCGGAGCCAACCCATGGAAGAACACATCAAAGGACACCCCTACCTCGATCGCTTGTTGACTGAGGAAGAGTTACACATTGCTAGCCATGTCAACTCTAGTGACTTCCTAACAGATGTTCTCACATACATCATGCAAGTGGGGATTCAACCCTTTGATTTGGACCATGAAGCTCACTTAGAATACAACCCCCAGTTCTATGATTGGCTCCTTCACAAGTAACTCCTACACCATCATGCCGAACGCCCTTGCCCTTCTGACCCTAAAATCCTAGAAAGGATTCTTCTCAAGCTGGAAGGGGAGGGGGTAAGGTGAATCAAATCAGGCCAATCAAATCAGGCCAATCAAATCAAAATTAGTGAAACGCATAAATATATATTATGAAAACCAAATGGGGTAGGAAAAAGGGCATGGAAACTTTGAAGTAAAGGGAAAAAAGTCAGTCTGAAAAGGAAAATCTACATAGGCTCTTAATGAATTCATTCAAAAAGCATAGAGTTTTTCTTTTTCAGCAATCAGCAAATTACTATGTGGGAAGCACTAATGAAAATTACGGTTTATGACAGGAACATAAAATGTAGCAACAAGACCGTGCCCACCGACTCCCGTTCACGGAGGAGGAAAGAGTGCAGTATGGCATATCCCTAGAAAACCGCGCCTACAATCAACTGAAGTTTCAAACCATCCAAAACATCGAAGGAGTAGTGTCGATGGAGGAAGCAGCCAAGAGAGTCGTCAAGTAGTGCAACCTCACCAAGTACCTGGATAAATTTGCACAAGAGCCTAACCACACGAAGTGTGTGGAGTTTCTTAGGTCTTACGACCCTGACCAGGAGTGCAGCACTGTGATGGTGGGAAGGGGAGAAAATGCTAAACAGGTACATGTGCACTTGAATCTAGCCTTGGTGGAGAAGGCGTTGGGATTGGAACCGAAGATAGAAAAAAAACAGAAAAGTGATGTCTACACCATGCTAAAAATGAAAAGAGAGGAGGTGCTAACCAATGACGGTATCAGCATCCACGACATCCCTAATACTGAAGCTAGGCTATAGGCAAAGCTAGTGCACGCGCTCTTCTTTAGCCAGCGCTACAACGCCTTAATGCCTCGAATCAGCGTGCCTGTGCTAGAGAATGTAGCAGCCCACACCTTAGATGAAGTCGACTGGAATGGGTATGCCCGCAAAACCATCGACCAGGCGGCTAAAGCACTGGCTTTGGGAAGTACGCCAACAGGTCGAGAGTCTCTAGCTCCCAAGGCCACAGAAAGGAAGAAGGCCTCGTCCAAGGCCTCATTTATTGGTTACAAAAGCATTTTGACTGCGCTTATCCAGGAGGCAGTAAAGGAGACACAGAATGCAGAAGAAGGAGAAGGAGAAATTTCGAATAGGTCAACCCCTCACTAGGAAAAAGAAGGGTCCATCAACAGAATCGAGATCAAGGAAAAAGGGGAAGAATAGAAAAGCAAGAAGACGACCAAGAAACCCAAGAAGAAAACAGCCCAAAGAAAGAAAAAGGATGACGAAGGCCGCAAGAAGGAGAAAGAGGACTTGGAAAGGGCCAAAAAAGAATCCCTTAAGGAGGCCAAGGAGAGGGAGAAGAAGAAGAAACAACAAGAAGAAAAGGAAAAGGAGGAATTACAAAAGGCAAAGAAGGCGTCAAAACAGGAGGCTAAGGAGAGAAAAAAGAAGGAAAAGGAAGAAAAAGACAAAAAGGAGGAAGAACGCCGAAAAACAGAAGCGGAAAGGCAAAGAAAAGCCGCTGAGGAAGAAGAGGAACTAAGAAGAAAGGAGGAAGAAGACCTGGCTGAGGCTACACGCCGGTCTATTGAACAACAAAGCAGGGCAAATGAATTGGGAAATCTGAGCCCGCAAAGAGAAGACGGGCCTGGTTCTAGCACACAGGCATCGGAAAACATGCTGCCCGCTGTCATTGAGGGCAAGGGCAAAGCCCCAATTCACTCGATTCCTCCCCTCATGGTGCCTCCCATCGAACCAACCACCATCACCCCCAGCATCCCGACCAATGCCAATGTTTCGAATTTCATGGCATGGATGCAATACTTCATCAACAAAGAAATGGCCCAGGGACAAAGCACCAAAACTACGGCCACAGGGCAAAAGAGGCGAGTCACTGATGCAGAATCAAGGCAAGACCCTGAATGGTAGAAGGTGGAAGCCTCGACATCACCAATCCACACGACGATGATGCCATCAACTAACTACGATGAGTACGTCGTCGAGCTACTCTCCCAATTGGAGAAAGCTAAGGAGGAACGAAAGATAGCTGTGGCTGAGTTGGCGGCTAAAAAGGAGTCAATTAGCTGCCTTCCAACTCGACAAAACTAGAATGATAGCCATGTAGCAAAGGGAGATCTCGGATCTCAAGCAAGAAGTGAAGGCTAAGGACGATAGGGAAGAGCACTGGAGGCAGCTACTAGAGAATGAAACACAGGAACTTGTGAAAATGCAGAGAGAACACAAGCTCCTGATCATGCAGTATGAGGAGCTCATTGCAAAAACTGCCAAAGTTGAAGCGCTTATGGCTGAGCTCAATGCCAGGGACGAGGAAAGAAAATAGAACATGGAGCAGCAGTAGAACGAGATCGACCGAGTCCCTGATCGATCAGCTGAACTCCAAAAAAGAAGAATAGGAGAAACTAGTCAGAGAACGGGAAGACCAAGAACAAAGGCTCACGACCCTGGCTCTAAGGCAAGGAGAGAGCCTAGAAGAGATGAACAAGAGAGCAGAGGAGTGGGCCAATCAGAATGAAAGAAGGGTGAAGACACTGGCACGTCGCCTTGCTCTGGTGGAAAAAGAGAAGATCATCGCAGAGAACAAGGTAGAAGCCGCCCAGGTGGCCTTCGGTGCCCAACAAAAGGCCTTCCTCAACACAATCATCGACACCACCTGCCCAGAGGAGGGAGAATCGTTGGAGGTGGCACAAAAGAAGCTTAACATTGCACGCATAGTCCTGCATGCAAGACTACAGATGCCACCCCAACCTGCGGAGGTTAGACTGAGCCTGGAAGAGCAAATGAAATACCTACTGCTGGCCGGCCTAACCCCCCAGGAAATAGATGCCATAGGATTTGAAGAGGGAGCACAACAAGGAGACTAGCAGGGGGAGGAAGCAGAACTCGAATTCGACATGGGTAGATTCAGAGAGAATGTGATCCCACAACCCCCCTCGTCGCAGTCTCAAGAGCAACAGCCCAGGAGGATCCATCTGCGAAGAAACAAGCCACACTTAAAGAGAGACGCAGGAAGTTAGTCAAAGAAGCTAGGAAGCAGTTAAGGGCCAAGCCAATCGTGCAGCTGTCCGCACCCCTCCCACCTTGCCCTGATGACATCCAAGTTGGATTCCACATAGAGCTAGTGGTTTGGGAGAGACAAGTAAAAGAAAAGGATCCATTCACCTTTAGCTTTCTCCTGCCCAACAGCCTGCGGAGGGTCTTGCCGCTTAAGGTGATGGAGGAGGTGATCGCGATTGGTGGCCGACTAGGGCAAAAGTGGCTAGAAGAGAGAGAGAAGACCCCCACCTCTTAGGGAAATGAAGAGGCTGACTACTTGCAAAACAAAGTTTTTGAAGTTCCACATATAGTACAGGGCTATAAAAGCCAACCCCTATGGAGGAGGCGAGTATGCGACATTAATATGCTCGCCTGGATGGCGTTTTGTAACACGCTGCCCTTCGAGAGAAACAACCCCACATATATGGCATACCCTTGAAGGGTAGGTGTGGATTTTGATGCCACCCTCCACGGGCGTTACGACTTTCCCATTATCTATAACTCCAATGTAGTACCCTTTGAACATGCCCTCCTCTTTAACTCAGAAAGCCTAGATGACTCTATGACGCGCTTCCTCGCAGATTTCTCTTCATGCCCCGATCCAGCTTTTGTAACTACATGTAACTACCTTAGATTACTTAAGCTATTACTTAAGCAGGACCTGACTCCACAAGAGCGCGGCCTGCCTCCCCTCTTCTTCGACCCTAACGCCATTGATAGTTGTGCCATGGCTTGTCTAATGATGAGGGCTAGTCTCCTCCCTTCTTTTTGCCTAGCCCTCCTAGAAGACATGAATGACAGCAGCTAGTTTACTAGATGCAATCGCCCTTTCCTCTCCACCACCTCTCTCCACGTTTGCATGAATCTGAAAGGATACATGCAAAGCTACCAATTTTTGAGCAAATCCATCCGACCCCCTTCCCCTCCTCATTCAGATGAAGAGAATTAGGCCATGGCTGTCATTCCAATACTGTAACTTTTAAAAAAAAAAGTAAAAGTGAAGAAAAGAACAGCATGAAAGGAAAAGCACGAAAAACACTCTCCACTGACTGGACAACGTAGCCCACTTGCAGAAGCACTTACCACCACATAAAGCACAATCACTGCACCTAGGGGTTCTCAAGTTAGGCGTGCTCAGTGGCTTCGGTCGGCCGGCTCCACTCCTAACCCCCTAGCCCTTTTGCTCCCCCACTTCACGCTTAGGGCACATCAAGGGCAGGACATACCTAGGGAGGTAACACTCACCTATGGTTAGACCTGCCACCCTAAGCCACTTGCACCGCATCTCCCTTGGCACAAATGGGGTCCTCAAGTGTGGGACATCACCCAGGCTTGCCTGCGGTTAGACCCACCTCCCCATTCCACTAGCATGAGCACAATGCACTAACACAATGAGGTCGGCACTCCCCTTAGGAACAGCACCTCACCTTCTTCTTTCATGCATCACAAAAAGCAACAAACCACCAACTTCGGAGGCCCCTGTCAACCACGTAATATCCATTTGACTTCTCTGACAAAAATCATTTCACAGCTTCCACAAGCACCTGAGTCTCCAAGTGGCCCTCACCTTTACACCACTTGGCCAATTGCCTGCCAACCTACAACAACACAGAAGTGCCATGGGACTGGCACCCATCTAGGAGGGGGGTAATGTTAACCCCAAGTCGAGATGGCGGAAAAAGGAAGGAAAAAGTAGAAAAAAATGTGGAAAAAGAGCAAAGACATGCAGGCAACCTCCAAAGCTAAGCCGGGGCAAAAAGTGCAATTTTAAATGAAAGGCGCCTCAAAAACTCTAAAAACTCTTGTAAAAGAGCGCCAGGCTCCCTCCTGTGCCACTTGTAAAAGAATAGACAGGTATAGGCTTAGGGCATGAAGCAATAAGAGGGAATGAGAAAAAGGGACATTGCCACAATGGCCGGTCATGTAAAAAGGGATGGGCACCCATGGGGTTTTAGGGTTTGTATATATAAAGTTCAAAAAGTGAATGGAAGCTCATTCTTTGGTGTGTGGCTAACAAGAGCTCTCTTCTTTTTCTATTCTCCTCATCTTCTTGCTTGTGTGTGCTCTTGAGAGAGGGAGTGTGAGAGTGTAAGGGAGTGAGTGTGTGAGAGTGAGGGATCAAGAAAGTGAAGCTCTTCACCATCTCCTCTTCTCTTCTTCTCTTCTCTTCTCTTTTCTCGCATGCGCGGCTATGGAGGATGGAGCTTGGAGATGGAGGATGCTTGAGCTCGCATCTAGGATCGTGAAGCTACCGGGGTATGCGAGAGAGGAGGCAACTCGTATCGGCATCAAGGTAAGCTCACTACACTTATAGGATCGACGTCGCGTCGGCTAGGTGAGAGATAGCCATTAGAGCTCGCTTGAAATGCTTGAAGCAATAAGTGATCCGTGGGTCTTGGCAGTTGAGCGTAAGCTCCCACTACAGCATTAAAGTGTGATCGTGAATACTTTACAGGTACTTCCATAGTGGTAGAAACTGATTGTCTTCCACTCTTGGGCATGATTGCCAACTGTTCTACACCCGACATTGCTATACTAAGATGAATTGCATATATTAAATCTCTCAATCCCGAATTAAAGCATATTGCAGGAAAGGCGAATCCAGTTGTTGACATGCTATCACGTGCAAGATATAACAATGAAGAAGAGTTGATGGAAGAAGATGAAGCTAAAAAATCTATACTTGCTGAATTTCATTCCATGGCTGTTGAAAATACCTTTTCAGTTACTGCATATACTGGTCTGAAGCTGAAAACAACAGGATGGTCAACTAGAAGCCAGCATGCTCATTGCATTGCTCAAGTTCTAGTTTGTTTTCTTGAAGAAGATTATGAAGAAGATTGGCTAGGCCAATATTTGAGCACAATGAAGAAGAAGGAGACTTGGACTAATGAGGAGTTCAAGCATATCAAGAGGAAAGCTTATGGCTTTTTTCTTAAAGAAGGACATTTATGGAAGCACACAAAGAAGAAGAAAGGAGCGCATGTTTGAGTTTCAGGTAACAAAAGATTGCAACAACAAGTAATGAAGGAATTTCATGAAAGCCTATAGGCTGGCCATAGAGGCACATGGGGAACCTTTAGTAAAGTCAAAGAAAAATATTGGTGGCAAAACATGTATTAGGACATAGCACATTTTGTTGAAACCTGTTATGTGTGTCAAATGTATTCTATGGTTAAGCATCAAGATGGGTTACAACCGACTTATCCCTTGTCTATACATTATAGATGGGTTATTGATCTTATAACCATGCCTACAGGAATATGGAATATGCGGTATTTAGTGCTTGCAAGAGAGGATCTAACTAATCAAGTTGAAGGCAAAGCCTTAACAACCAAATCCACTCAAGCTGTTTGTCATTTTTTGCTTGAAGAAGTTTTTTGTAGATATGGTTGTGTGGGTAAAGTAACTGCAGATAGAGGAGAGTTGGATGCTGATAAGGCATGCAACTTCTTTGCTCAATTGGGTATTAAGTTGGCTTTAACATCGGCCTACAACCCTGAAGGCAATTGAAAGAGTGAGAGAGGTCATCAACCTATTCTGAAAGCTCTAGCAAAGTCTTGTAGAGGAAAGATCAAAGAATGTCCTAAAATGCTACCTTTTGCATTATGGGCTGATTGAACTACTCATATTTCATTGACTGGCTATATGCTAGCTGAACTTATGCATGGACAACAACCAATTATGCCAATTGAAAAATCTATTCTCACATGGAGTCTTCTACCTTGGGAGGAAGGCATCAATAAAGAAGAGTTGCTGACTTTGTGCATATGGCAACTAGAAAGAAGGCTTGAAGATGTTCAAGCAGCTATTGAGAAGCTAAAGACAGCAAGACTAAAGAACAAAGGAAGATTTGATAAGTGACATCGACTTCGGCCAAGAGCAATTCAAGAAAATGACTGGGTGCTTATCTATGACAGCAGCTCAGACAATCAATACAGTGCTTCTAGGAAGATGGTGAAGCGTTGGTTTGGCCCATATGTGGTAAAGGTCGTTCATGACAATGCCACATATTCATTGGCTGAATTGGATGGAATAAGCATGAAGATAACCATAGCTGGAAAAAGAATCAAGCTCTTCAAACAAAGAGAAAGTTCAACATATTCAAACACAATTGGGCCTAGAGGCCTCTCTCTCTCTCTCTCTCTCTCTCTCTCTCTCTCTCTCTCTCTCTCTCTCTCTCTCTCTCTCTCTCTCTCTCTCTCTCTCTCTCTCTCTCTCTCTCTCTCTCTCTCTCTCTCTCTCTCTCTCTCTCTCTCTCTCATAATGTGAACGCTTGTGCAAATCCCCCCTCTCCCCCCCAATGAAATTGATACAAGACAATTCATACGAGATATCCAAATGTGCATTTATATTGTATTAACTCTGGAAATAGTGCTTTTGCTTGACAAATTAAGAGAGACAAGGTCACTAAAGGCTTATCAAAATTTTGACATAAGTTATCCAATTGAATTGTATAACAATACTTTCTCAATAAAATAAAATGCAATTGTGCTAAGAGGTAGTGTTGCCATTGCATTGCTGGTCACAATGTAGGTGGTGTTGGAAAAGTTCTTCTACTTTCAAATACAATGTGCAAGTTTTCTTCAATGATTGTGGATTGGTGTATAAACATGTTGACATTTGCATCCATTCCAAACACTCGAAGGTACACATAGTATAGCTACTTGTATGCCAAATACATTTTTTTCTTCCATGACATGGTCCATGAAATTTCGACAATTACATATTAGATTATTTGCAATGTGCACCACACATCATATCCTACTATTAT
Source organism: Lygodium microphyllum (assembly GCF_053477565.2). Taxonomy (NCBI): domain Eukaryota; kingdom Viridiplantae; phylum Streptophyta; class Polypodiopsida; order Schizaeales; family Lygodiaceae; genus Lygodium; species Lygodium microphyllum. The sequence continues at coordinate 21,303,520 of NC_141155.1, read as the reverse complement.
GAATTAGTCTTACCCCACTAAAATTTCTCCTCCAATGTGAATATCTAATATGCCACCAACTAAGACAACAATCCATTATTAATATATGGCAATCCATAACTTTCCCTGAGGCCCACCAAGCCCGAATGAATCGATATTGCATTGTTACATCATCTTCCATGGTTGCACACCTCCACATGTGGCATAAGCGCTTATGCTCATCTTGGAAACTCTTATGCACATAGTGTGATGTGTGTATTTGGAGACTTTGTTCCCATAATAAAATAAGCAAGATCACTCCCTTCCTTGCATTATGTTGTCTGGGCCACTGTAGAGGCGAGCGTGAGCTCAACCGCCAGGACCCACGGACCACTTATTGTTCAAGTATTTCAAGCGAGCACTAATGGCTACCTCTCACATAGCCAACATGCCATCCCTCTCTACGAGTGTAGTGAGCTTACCTTGATGCCCAATTTACTTGCTTCCTCTCTTAAGTACTCCGATAGCTCCAGATTCTTGATGCAAGCTCAAGCATCCTCAAACCTCCATAGTCGTGCGCAAGATATAAGAAGAAAAGAGAAGAAGAAGAGAAGAGATGGAGGAGGGCTTTACCTCCAAAATCCATCACCCTCACATACTCCCTCACTCACTCACTCACAAGCAAGTAAGAGAAGAAGAAGAGAAGAGAGAGTCCACTTTGCCACACACTAAAGAATCAACTCTCATTCATCTTTTGAACTTTATATACAAAGCCCTAAATCCCATTTGGGCGGTCATCCCTTTTTTACATGGCCGGCCATGCCCTTTTTTCCATTGTCCTCCTATCTTCCTAGCTTCCTTCCTATCGCCCATCTACCTTTACAATTTGCACGGGTGAGAGCCCGATACTCTTAAAATAAATCATGGTGCACCTTGCACCCTTTTACAAAAGTATTGAATTGCGCTTTTTCTTGTAAGCCTCTCCTTGATTTAGGAATTTTCTGCACTTCTTGTGTTTCCATATTTTTCTTGGCACGCCTTCGTCTCCCGTTTCACTCTTGCCTTGGCCTTATCTTCTGCTTTAGATTTTTTCGATTTTCCACCTTGTTCGTCTGAGGGTTTGATTTTCCCAATTTTTCACCTTGTTTGTCTGAGGGTTAACATTACCCCCCTCCTAGACAAGTGCCAATCCCATGGCACTTGTTGGTGGTGAGGGAAATGGTGGTGCTGGGTGGCCAAGGGATTCTTGAGGTTGTGGACATACCGTGTTGGGGGTGTGTTGGAGGGATTTTTGGAACTAGAAGGTTCTTGAGTTGGAATGAGCCCTGGTCTTGGAGGGATTTATGGAACTAGAAGGCTCTTGAGCTGGGTAGGGGCCTTGGCATTAGAGGGATTTATGGAGCTAAGACACCCTGGCGTTGGATATGATCCTTGGTGTTGGAGGGATTAATGGACCTGTTAGAGGGATTTATGGAACTGAAAGGCCCTGGCATTAGATATGATCCCTGGTGTTGGAGGGATTTTGAGGGGCGAGTCCATCTTTGAAATTGAAAATGATGCTAGATGGAGGGATTTATGGAACTGGAAGGTTCTTGAGCTGGGTAGGGACCCTAGTATTGGAGGGATTTATGGAGCTGAAAGGCGCTGGCATTGGATATGATCCCTGGTGTTGGAGGAACTTATGGACCTGTTAGAGGGATTTATGGAACTGAAAAGCCCTAGCATTGGATATGATCCCTGGTGTTGGAGGAATTTTGAGGGGCGAGTCCATCTTTAAAATTGAAAACGGTGCTAGATGGATCCATCATTTGACTCTCCGTGACTGAGTTCGCATGTGTTTCCAATGAGCTTCTACATTCACTTTCTGATTGTGTTGTTGCATTCGCCCCTTGGTTGGTTGTGCTTTGCTTGATGGCACATGGAGTAGGATAGGGAGGGCATTGCATGGATGATGGGGTCTCTGAAGTTGGTGGTGGGGCCTTCAGTTGTACCTGAAAAGAAAAGAAAGGTGCATTACCTATGGGTGTGTGCCATTGTCATGTGGTGCATTGTGCGTATGCTAGTGGGATGGAGCTTAGGGTGACAAGTCTAACCACATGCAAGTGTTGCCTCCATGGGTGTGTCCTGCCCTTGATGTGCCCTAGGTGTGACATGGGAGACCAAAATGAGGCTAGGCAGTTAGGGGTGGAGCATGTCGTCTGAAGTCATCGGATACTCCTAACTTGAGGACCCCTAGGTGCAGTGGTTGTGATCGATGTGTTGTTTTTTTTTTTGCCACAAGTTACATAGTTGTGACAGAAGTTAGTCCTCATTGTCGGAGTGAGGTGGAGAAGGGGGTTTAATAAATTTACCAAGGAATCGGTAGCTTTGGAGATACCCCTTGAGGTTTAGGCGGACTTGAAGGGTGGTGGTGGAGAGGAATGGATGATTGCAACAAGGTGAAGCGGCTATCATTCATGTCCTCTAGTAGAGCTAAGCAAAATGAAGGCAATAGAGTGGCTCACATCATTAGCCGATCCATTGTAGAACCATCTATAGCATAAGGATCAAAATGGAGCACTAGGAGGCCGCGCTCCTATGGGGGGTGGGGTCTTGCCTAAGGAATATCCTAAACAATCTAAGTTAATTATAAGTGGTAATAAAGGCGGGGTCAGGGCATGAAGAGAATTCGTATAGCGAATTGGATTAGAGTATCATACAAGTTCCTTGACATGAAGATGAGGGCAACTTTATATGTAGTACAATGAGGATTATAGATTACAGGGAAGTCATAACAGCCGTGGACATTGGAGTCAAGGTCCACTCCCACCCTTCGAGGGTAGGGCATAAAGGTTGGGTCATTCTGCTTGAAGGGTTGAGTGTTGCAAAGGGCCATCCAAGTGTCCAGGTTGGTGTCGCAGACCCTTCTTCTCCATGTAGGTTGGCATTCGTAGCTGGGCACAAATTGTGGTACTTCAAAAACTTTATTTTGCCAAAATTTGGTGTCTTCTATGGCCCATAATGTGGGGTTCTTCTCTCTCTCCTCCAACCATCTTTATCCGAGAGCCTGCTTCCGACGTTAATCACCTCCTCCACCACCTTGATGGGTAACACTCTACGCAGGGTGGTGGGGAATTGGAAGTTGAGGTCGAAGGGGCTCCTAGTCATTTCTTGCCTCTCCCAAATTATGAGGTTGGTATGGAAGCTTGCTGGGTGTCGTCCACACATGGTGGGATAGGTGCATGGGGTCCCCTCACTCCCCTGGCATTCCATTTTCTCCTTGTCTCCTCCACCATTTGCTTCCTTCTTTCTCTCAGTGCCACCTTTCTTTCTACGAAGGTGTCTGTGTGTTGTTGCTCTCTAGGCCTCGAGGAAGGAGGTGGTCAGACAAGCTCTGCTTCATCTGTTCCCATTTCAAAGTTCACATCTACCTCCTTTTTCTAGCTTGGCTCTTGCTGCTCCTCTTTGAGGAACGCGAGTGCGTCCACTTCCTGTGAGGTTAGGCCTGCCAATAGGAGATAATGGCATTGTTTATCTAGGCTTGGGCCAACTCCACTAGGTTGTGGCGGCATCTAGAGTCCGACCTTCAGTGCCCTACGAGCCATTCCCAGTTTCTTTTTCATTGCTTCCATGGACTCTCCCTTCTCTGCCTGGGTGACGTCCAATAGGGTTTCTAGGAAGGTGAGTTCTTGGGTGTGGAAGCTCACTTGGGCTGCCTCCGCTCTACTTTCAACAAGTATATTTTCTTTTTTGGCTTGAGCGAGGCAACATGCCAAGGCTTTGACCCTTTTTTTGTTCTGATTGGCCCATTCTTCCACCCTCTTGTTCATGTCTTCGAGGCTTTCCCCCTGCCTCTGGGCTAGTAGTGTCAGTCTTCGTTCTTGATCTTCCATTTCTACCCTTATCTTTTCCTGCTCTTCCTATGCCAAGGTAGCCTCTTGGGTTAGTCTCTCCACCTCTCTTTCATACCTGTGAGCTCTTTCCTCCCTTAGCTCCTCCAGCTCTTCCGTGGCTTTAGTGATTTTCTCCATTTGAGCTTGTAGATTTTCGTAGAGTGCCAGAATCTCTTCATTGTGCTGCCCGTAGGCATTGTGTGGCCTCGGTTTCTTCATTCAAGTGCACCTACCATTCATCTTCTGCCTCCTCCTTAGCTTGTAGCTGCTCTTTCAGCTCATTTACTTCCCTTTGGGCCATGGCCATTTAGTGTGTTCTCTCCAATTGGAATGCAACCATGGCCTACTTTTCAACTTGTCTATCGCGATTCTCTTCTCCTCCTTGGCTCTCTCTAATTCAGAGAAGAGCTCATTGATGTACTCATCGTATTCTTTGGGCGGCCTCTCTATTGTGGGGATGGAGGTTGTAGAGCTTGCCACCTTTTTCTTCTTAGGGTCTCGTCTCTATTGGCATCTGCCACAACTAGTCTTTTAGTCCCTATCAAGGGGGTTCCTTCTCCTACTCCTTGGCCCATTTCTTTATTCACAAAGTACTCGATCCAGCCCTTAGGTTGATGGCGTCCACCTGGGTTGTAGAACTGGGAATGGATATGGCGATGGTGGTAACAGGTGTCAAGAGGGTAGGGATGGGGGTGATCAGAGCCTTGCCCTTGCCTTCTTGCACTGCAGGTGGCACAAACTTAGGCACATATGCACTTGAGCTTGGCCCTTTGTTTTTGATGGGGCTTGCGGGTTCTGGCTCATCGTACCTGGACTGTTGCTCAATGGACCTGTGCATGTTTCTCCACCCCTTCTTCTCGTTCTTCCTAATCTTGTCCCAAGGCTTCCCTAATGATCGTGATGAGAATCCCACCAAATTCGATGGTTGCAGCCTTTGAAGACGAAGCTTTCCTTTTAGCCTTGGTGGCAGGAGATTCTCCTCGAGCAGGCTGCCCTCTCATTGCCAAGGCTTTTGCTAAGGTCTTAGTGGTCTTCCTCACAAACCCGTTGAGGTTGACTTCATCCAGTGACCTTGCTGCGACACTCTCTAGTAGGGGGACATTGATGCGGCTCGCTAGAAAATAGCGCGTGCACCATCTTGGCTTGGAGTTGGATTTCGAGGTCAGGAATATCCACCAAGCTAATGCCATCATTGGTGTGGATTTTTACCTTGCCCATCCCTAGTAAGACATATACGTCTCTTTTTGGCTTCCTTTCTACTTTGTTTGCCATGCCCAATTCATTTTCCACCAGCTCCGAGATCAATTCAATCTACACTTGGCGATTTTCCTCTCCCTCATGCACAGTTATGGTACTGTAGTTTCTGTGGAAAGTCCTTAGGAACTCTACACAGTGGAAGTAGTCCACCCCCCACCAGCTCACTGCTTCCACGTATTTCTACAAATTGCATTGCTCAATGATCTATCTCACCGCCTATTCTTCAATGGCCACATCATCTAGGTTGAAGATATGCTGGAATTTGAACTAGTTGAAGGCTCGTGTTTCCATAAAAAGTTCATATTTTGCTTGTTCTTCCTTTGAAAAATGCAATTTTCTAGCCTTTTCTTGGCTTGCCATGATGGGCGCCTATCACGAAGCCATATTCACCATTAGTGGTTGCAAGCAATAGGAAATGACTACATGCTTGTTGATCTGAAATGCTTGCGTATAGAATAAGATTTTTTCCTCCCAGTAGTCTATTGATTTTAACTTTTATTGACCTTTTTCTTATTCACAAGTTGTTGCATTTTACCGTGCAGTGTGTGTTTTTCCTTTATTGTTTGCTTTATGTGTTTGATTTGATTCAACTTACCCCTTCCCCCTTTGCAATGGAAAGAATCCTTCCTAGGATGAGAGGGTTAGAGGATGAAGGGCCTTTAGCGCACAATCTTAATGTTTTACTTTTGCATGGGCCAGGTGTAGAAACTCGAATTATATTCTAACCGAGCATAGTTATCCATATCGAAAGGGCGGATGCCCACATGTGTAATGTAAGTGAGGACATTAAGTAAGAAGTCACCAGAGGCCACTCTGCTAGCAACATGCAACTCCTCCTCAGTGAGGATGCGATCTAAATAAGGATGTTCTTTAATGTGGTCTTCCATGGGTCGATTACAGAGAGTAGTCAACACCCTATATGAAGTTGCAGCGGCATCGATTGGATCATATTAAGATGCTTTGATTGTGCATCGATGTCCAGTGTATTGGTCATTATTCAACATCCCTCTAGCTCCCATTGCAAACGTAGAGCATACCATTTCCGCAAGAAGGGGGAATTGTTGTCGGCAAGCCGTTGCAACTTCTCGATTTCCTGGTTTGTGGACATGATCATGCTCTTGCTATATGACATGATGAGACACTGTTTGACTGCTTCTTCCTTGGATATCTTAGTTGCAATTAACTCTGTAGCTGCTTCGAAAGCTTTAACAAATACGAATTCCAACTCCTCCCAAGAGCAAGGGAGTGCTTACACTTCCGTCGCTATAGGTTCTTCCAAGAGTCCTAGATCTAGTTGATCGTAGCTTTTAGCCAATGCCATGAAAGTAGCATCCAAGCGTCGGAGGCAATCAATCAAGCCATCCCCAGTATTTTCAGCTAAATTCATGACCAAGTTTAGAATTGAGCACTGCTCATACAAGGGTCTAAGCCCAGCGGGGGGTGGTTGGGGTTTGACTGTGCTAGCGAGGTTAGCAGCTAATGTTGTCTCTTGGTTTGCTCCTGAGGCTATAGCTTGGCCTTATGTTTGATGGGCGCGGTTGTGGTTGTGGTTGACATGCTACTCGGTGCATTTGAGAGTTGAAGAGGGGCATTACCGGGACTAGATGTGGTCGGTTTCTTAGTAACAGGTTGCGATTTTGGGCGATATATTGGGTTATGCCTTACTGAGCTAGGCTTTAGAGGTTCCATGGAATTGGTGGCTTGAGTCTCTTATGGTTTAAGTGGTTCTGACAGGACATGTCATGTGGTCAAGCTTGAAGATGGCGTTTGAGTAGGGCGCTTGGATTTTTGTGCTTTAGGTAGCCAAATCCAGGTGTTACCCACATAGTAGCCTTGCGCTTGCAATAAGGTCTTGGGGATCCATCGTGGATTGACTGTGCATCGATGCTTGTGGTTTGGCCTTGGCTTCCTAGGTTTTGGGTGGTGCGAATGGTTAACCTTGCGAGGCCATGGGTTCCTATTCCTAGGTGACGCTCCTTGTTTAGGTACCCGTTTGAACTGGGGTTCATGGGCTTCAATGTTGGTTCTAGTGGCTTGCTAGCCTCGAGGCTGGGTAGGCTATGACAAGTCACAATCCCCCTCCTGAGACTTGGTGGTGGGTTTCTCTATTGATGGCTTTATGGATGTGGAAGGAATCACGCCGCCCTTGCTGAAAGCTATAACAATGTGGATGTTACCCATGACTAGCTGGATGCATTCTGACTCATAGTCGACATTGCAACGAGCTTGCTTCTTAAAAGTTCATCCTAGCAGTGATTTTGTGCCTACATCCTTAGTGTTGGACAATACATAGAAAATTATTGGCATGCTCTCAGACTCGATAGAAATTGCAACCTTGCACTTTTCCAGAAGTTTGTAGGGTTGGCCTCCATAAGGGGTGAGACTAGCCTTAGTGGGCTGCAACTGCGGTTTGCTAATTTGGGTCCAATGGTCATGGGTTTAGATATTAAAATCAGCTCCCTCATCAATCAATGCGTTAATGGTGCATGTGTGCTTAGCGGCGACTGTCATGTTGAGGTAGGCTGGTTCTACTGTTTCCTCATCCTCACTATCCATCTCAGTGATGGTGGCTACTCACACACGAACACAGGGTGCTAGCATTGGGGGCTTATGCAATGAGTGTGTGGGAGGAAAGTACTTTTTTATGCAGCTACCATTGAAGAAGACTATGCCCTCACCCTCTAGGGTTTCAAGTTCTACATTTCCTGTGCGGCTGATGGTTCGGACCTTAAAAGGTCCTAGCCCTCAAAACTTTAGTTTTTACTTATGTCCTTTGACTGAGTACAGTTGTACTAAGTCACCCTATTCGAAGTTGCACTACTTAATATACCTATCAAACCAGCTTTTGCATCTTGCCTTTTCGCATATTAACTCATGGGTGGCGAGAAGCCGGGTTTCCATTAAGCATTTAAGTTTGATCAAGCATTCCCTCCATGCCCCCTTCCCATCCCATCTTTCTTGGAGTGCGATTCTAAGGCATGGTACAAGAAATTCCAAGGGAAGGATCACTTCTATACCATATTTCAATCTAAAGGGGATCCCTCCTTGTAAGCCGTGCGGTAGGGCCCATAAGGCCGCCATCAACTTGTTATCCCAATCACTGCGTAAAGCAGAAAAAACGACCTTAGTCAGGACATTTATTAGGATTTTATTCGTTGATTCAGCTTGACCGTTTTCATGTGGGTAATAAGACGAGGATATCCAGGGGATGATTAGGAAGGAGGACAGTAGGTGAGCTATCACTTTGTTGATGAAGTGGGTGCCTTGGTCGCTAACTAGTTCAATGGGACAGATCACTTACTCCCATAGGAACTTAGCAGTAGTCCTAGCATCATTCTTTCTCGTGGCTCATACTTCTGTCCATTTTGTAAGATAGTCAATGGCTACAATGATGTATTTGGCTTGTGAATAATGTGCCGCAGGACTAATGGGCTCGATGAAGTCAATCTCTCATTTCTCAAAGGGTTGTTGTGCGATAATTGGAGTCAACTCCATGTGATCCTTACAAATCAGGACTTTAGTGCATTGACACTCATCACAATGCTTCACAAATTGTGTCACATCTTGGAAGAGGGTAGGCCACCACAGCTGGGATTGCAACACATTGTGGCCTATTGCATCTCCATTGAAATGTCCTCTTGCAATTCCACCATGTGCCTCTATCAGTACGTCATGCATCTCCTGCTCACACACACATCTTCACAGCAACCCGTCTTGCCCTAAGTTGTGTAAAGTTGGCCTGCTATCAATTGATTTCAGGATGAGCCGCCTAAGTTGGGATTTTTCTATCGGTCATTTCGGTAGTCTGCGTTCAAGCACTTAAACTATGTTATCTTCCCAATACGGGATCAAATCAGCTTTAAACAAATCTTCTTCGCTAGATAAGCGGAATAGATGTGCATCCGGTAGCTCATCCATAATGCCATGTCCAACCGCTTCTCCCGTGGGGATGCGAGACATATGGTCAGCCATGTAATGCTTCTTTCCTTTATGCACCACCACCGAGAAGTCAAACTCCAAAAGCAAAAGAAGCCATCTAGCAATGTGTCATGTAGTGCACGATTTGTTAACAAGATACAACAAGGCTTGATGGTCAACAAAGAAAGTAAAAGGCATAGCCAAAAGATAATGTCGGAATTTCTTTATAGCAAACACCATGGCCAAGCCCTCTCCCTCCATTGTTGAGTATTTCATTTTTGTCTCAGTGAGTTGTCTACTAGCAAAGCTCACTGGGTAATCCAGGTTGTGTTCACCAGATTGGCACAACACAGCTCCTACCACGAATTTGAAAGCATCAATGTGCACATCGAACGTGAGTGCCCCCCAATCTGGGTCTCATAGTATCGATGTGTTAGAGCCTTTTTTAGTTCCTCATACACGTGTTGGCATTCCATGGTCCATTCGAATATAATCAATAGCTTGTATAGATGTCTAGCAATCAATGCATAGTTTAACACAAACCGTCGCAATAATACCTGGTATGTCCTAAGAAGCATTGAATACCCTTGTAATTAGTTGCTGGGGGTGGAAGATCGACAATGACCTTGATCTTCGAGGAATCTGTGGCAATGCCATTCTTTGACACCACGTGTCCTAGGATACATCCATGCTTCACCCAGAATTGGCATTTCAAGGGGTTCAATGGAAGAGGGTATAGTTGACATCGTTTAAAGACCATGTTCTCGCTGATGACCGGGAAATCAGTGCAAATAAAGGCACAAAAATGTGCTCAACATGGAAACATCCTTTGCAAATTGACACTTTGCTTTTGTACTCCTTTGTCAAAAATCAAATATGAAGCAATGTAAAATGTGTAGTCCAAAAGAGACACACTATAAAATATTCCTAGGAAAAGGAAAGGTCAAACCCTTTTGTCTCATGCTAAAAATGAAAGGTCCTTAGACCTTAGCCAATGTATGCAAATTCGAATTTCATAATTCAAGAAAGGAAAAGGAGGTGGTTGCAGTCGTGGGATTTGGGGAGGTGGGAGGTTGAGGTGGTTACACCCTCTCTCTTCCTTTATCTTCTTCTCTCACGGTTCATTTCTTCCTCTCTCATTTTGGCACAACTCTCATCTTTCTTGTTCTTGCTTCCCTCTCTTGTGCTTCATGCTCATTTCTAATGGAGAGTGAGGAAGAGGAAGAGGGTGAGGATGGAAGAATTGTCCAATTTCTTGTGTGCCTTCCTCTTGTGTGTTTGGAGAGCATGGTTCTTGGTGAGAAGAAAGAAGAGTTTTCTTGCAGGTTTTCATGGCCAGCAATGTATTTGCAGCCTCTACCTAGCCGGTTCGTGGTTCATATTGTGCCGTGGCAGGGTCCTCCATTTTTGGTGCACTGGCCGGGAAAGAGGTGGCCATGGAGCTTGCAAGAGAAACAGATTTGTAGCTTTATTTCGTCCTTGGAAAGAGATATTTCTTGGCTGCATTCCAATATTTTTCTTTAAAAATAATTGAAGGACTAGACCATCCTCCCTGGCCTCAACTCTATTGTCTTTGTGAATTCGAGTCCTTGCAGAGATCAAAGAGACGCCTCTTGTAACGAATATGGTGGTGTTAAGTGGAGGAAGGGAGAGAAGCAGAACGGAAAATTAGGCCAGCAGAATTCTGATTATAATGATGGGTTTCAAGGATAGCAAGGTCGAATCAGGGAGCACTGATAACAGCGAAATAAAGACAGTGAATCAGGGAGCGCTGATATCCGTGTACACCCGACATTCGAAGAGAAGAAGAAAGACGCCAGATCGTGGAGCTCCAACTCCGCCTCATCAATGATAGAGGCGATTCATCCAAGAGCTTTCGAGCGAGCTTGCAAACTCCACCAAAGCCCATTTCCCTTTAGCAAGATTGACGAGCACCCATTTCTGACTCTTCGCCTCCACAGAACGGTTATCTTGCCATCATTTTATCCATCCACGTGGAGGAAAATCCATTTCGTCATCCAAGGAAATCGTTTAAAGCCAATCCTTCAACCTTTGACCTTTAAAATCAATACTTTTTGCTTCTTAATGGTTGTTTTTATGCACATCTTGCTCAATTATCAATTCATTTCTTCTTTTCATCAAGATCACCCTGTCCTAAAAGACACAAGAAATGTTTCTGTTTCTTTTTATTTGGTCTTCAATAAAGCTTACTTTTCTTTCCTTTTTCCATAAGCCGGGTGGGAGAACTCTAAATCAATATCTTTTGTAAGGGTGTATTTCATTTATATATCTTTTTCGGGTTTTCTTCATGAGCTTTAGAGTGCGGTTATCCTTAATTCTACTTAAGTGTGATGATGCTCTTGTGCACAAATTGTTGAAAAGCCCTATCTTTTGAGTATTTGCTTGAAGTTTTATTTGGCATGTGTTTAACCCTAGGCTTTAACGTCCTAGTTGTGATTCTATTTTGTGTGATTATTTCCTTTTTCCTATCCCAAGGAAATTCAAAGATGATGAAGAAAAAATGAAAATGAAGATTGAAGATGAAGTTTTTCAAGGATCTGATCGTGGTTCTTCTTCAAATTTGTTCACGGGGACGCTTCACACTTAAGCATGGGAGGAATGATGACCGGGAAATCAGTGCAAATAAAGGCACAAAAATGTGCTCAACATGGAAACATCCTTTGCAAATTGACACTTTGCTTTTGTACTCCTTTGTCAAAAATCAAATATGAAGCAATGTAAAATGTGTAGTCCAAAAGAGACACACTATAAAATATTCCTAGGAAAAGGAAAGGTCAAACCCTTTTGTCTCATGATAAAAATGAAAGGTCCTTAGACCTTAGCCAATGTATGCAAATTCGAATTTCATAATTCAAGAAAGGAAAAGGAGGTGGTTGCAGTCGTGGGATTTGGGGAGGTGGGAGGTTGAGGTGGTTACACCCTCTCTCTTCCTTTATCTTCTTCTCTCACGGTTCATTTCTTCCTCTCTCATTTTGGCACAACTCTCATCTTTCTTGTTCTTGCTTCCCTCTCTTGTGCTTCATGCTCATTTCTAATGGAGAGTGAGGAAGAGGAAGAGGGTGAGGATGGAAGAATTGTCCAATTTCTTGTGTGCCTTCCTCTTGTGTGTTTGGAGAGCATGGTTCTTGGTGAGAAGAAAGAAGAGTTTTCTTGCAGGTTTTCATGGCCAACAATGTATTTGCAGCCTCTACCTAGCCGGTTCGTGGTTCATATTGTGCCGTGGCAGGGTCCTCCACTCGCCAAGCAAAGTGAATGCACAAGTCATCCATGAAGACCTGTAACTCCTTCCTCAACATGTCTTTGAATATTGTACACATCAGTCACTGGAAAGTGGCTGGTGCGTTAATCAATCCAAAAAGCATGACTATGTAGGCAAAGACTCCCCATTCAGTGGCGAATGCCATCATATGCCTATCATTAGGATGCACTTGCACCTAATTCTATCTAGAGAACCTATTCAGAAAACTATAGGCTTCTTTTCTAGTCACTCTCTCTAGCATATGCTCGATGTATGACAGTGGGTAATTATCTCTCTTCGTAGCTGCATTTACCTTCTTGTAATTGACACACACTTGAATCTTTCCATTTTTCTTTAGTACGATGACTATGGGAGAAACCCAGTCCGTGTGTTCAATTTCATAGATGAATCATGTGGGCGTGCTTCAAATTCATGGGATATGATCATTGCTTGACCGGTGTTGCGTCAGATGTCATGGGTATGTTATGAGTCACCACACTCAGGTCTACCCCCTTGAGCTCTTCTAGGGACCAAGCAAAGATGTCTATATACTCTCACAAAAGAGTAATGAGACTTGCTTCCCTTCCCTAGCCAATTTTACCTCCTTGACCTTGGCAGATCCCTCAATTGGTTTGCTTGCTTGACCCTGCTGTTTGGCTCCCAGCAAGACCACCACCCTATCTACCTTTTTAAACTTTGTGAATCGTTTTGGCAAGTCTTGCCATTTTCGATGTTCTTCTGTCTATGTCTCTTTAGGTAGCTTATGTTATTCCTCCCTCAACCATTGGCGTCTTAGGTGAACGGGTAGGTCCCCCTTGGTGCATCTAGTCTTGGGAGGGCGAGGTATTTCGTTTCGGGATCACTATCTGAGCTGACTTCTGATATGGAATCAAACTCTCCATCTTTGCTAAAAGAGGGGCTCTCCCCTGGTGATCGTAGCTCATAAGATGAGTCCGTTCATAGCAGTGGTGCATCATGGCAGAGCTAGGCATGCCTGCTCATTGTCGATTGCACCTGTGTGCTCCAACCAAGTTCGATTGTAGTCCTTTTGTCTGACTGCATTCTCCACTCTAAGTGCCCTCTGCTTGTGCGGTCTGGGGTCCACTTGTATTTTTTCGATTATATGCCCCCCATTGTCGTACTCTAGGGTATCGATTTCCTTTTCACTCTCATCGCTAAAGGAACAACAGTCCTCATATTCGTAATCAGAGCTCTCTTTGTCTGATTGCTCCTGATTCTCCTGGTCTTGACAATTCCTTTATTGTTGGTCAAGAAGTAAGGCCCAATTGTACTTCAAGTTCAAATCGTGTACCTTGGACCAGCGCCATTCAGGCTCATCCAAGAGATCTTGGAGTGGCTTAAGGTTCGTCACTGGATTGCTAGCAAAATTGTTGGTTAAGTACCCTAGGATCTTCTGGAGTTCGCATCTATTGTTTGGGACTCGGAATGCAACATGATTGGGTCTTTCACGTAGACTCCAGGTCATCATGCAGACTGGCATTGAAGGTGTGTCCTTGAACTTCTCAGTTGCCTTGACGGCTTGTTTATACTCCTTAGCATCTAAGAATGGTAGGTCGATGGTAGCAAGAACGTGCATCCAGTCTCGCTCATCCTCAGGACACGGGATATACTTGGTATGAGCCCGATAGGATCCCTTAGTCTGTTTGTTGCCCTTCAGCATGGTGGAGATGGCATCGAGGTCGACTAATGTAGGCTTCCACGTGTCCATCTCTACTCTCACAGCCTCTATTCGATTGCCTAAGAAGATAAGATAGTTGCCCTAGTCTTCGACGACTCTCTTGTTGTGCATCCAAGGTCGGCCTAGCTAGATGTTGTAGTCCACTCCCTTCATGACTATGAAGTCAACATAGAAGTGGATCCATGTGATCTTTACTGGCCAATTTTTCAACACTCTGAATGGCTTCACCTTCATTCTATTTGCCAGTGTGATGTTAAACCTAGCAATCTCGACTAGTGGGTTACCCCAAGTTTGGAGTACCGCATGGCTTAGTACACTCATTCATGCCCCTATGTCCACGATCCCCTTTCTAGTGACGTCTCTCAGTGCTAGGACTGGTAGAAATGCATGCATTTCTGTGCCTTCCCAAAAGGCATTAATGTGCATGGATTTAGGCATGGAGTGCAACATTAGACTCGGTATTTGGGTTTCTGCATCGTGCTCAAGCAAGTCTGTGGCAATTGGCTCATTTGGTTCTTCAACTCATTGCTTTAGCTCCAACCATAGTGTTAGGTGCTACCTAAGCAGGTTGCCTAAGCTTAGAGTTATCGGGTGGTCACCAATGTATTGAGGAGGTTGTTAGTCACTTGCCTCTCTCCTATGTCTGCAATTCTTGGCCACTAGCCTTGATTGCCTTACTGGCTCGAACTATCTAGGCTTTGCCTAGGCGACCTAGCTTGTGGTGCCCTCGCCTCCCTTGAACTTGGTCATGGGAGAGAGATTGGCGTGCTTATACTTGAGAGGTCATCGATCTCGTCCTCTAGTATAGGTTCAGTGTCCTTTAGGTTTTCTTGGGCCTCCTTCACCCACTCCTTTACCTTCTTGATGGCTTCAAGTCGGCGCTTCGGATTGGGATACTCCCCGATCTTAGCACTTCCCTTCTTAGCCGTTCGTGGAGCCAACGTTTCTTCCTCGGTGTCAATGACTTTCCTTCCAATCAGCAGTGTTGTGGCACTTTCGATTTTGAGGGTGACCTTAGCGTTTGGTCTTTGCTTCCTTCATCTCTGGCTCTTATTTCCAACTAAGGTTACGTCAAGGTTGCTAGGCCCTAGCAATGATATGCTAACATGATTCATCTACGCGCAGGTCATGACCTATAATGGGATAGATGTTGCCTCCCCATCGAGTGTCTTGACACAGAACAACCCCAATGGAACTGATGGCTCGTTCGTCGAACTAGAGAATGGCCTTCGTATAGGGCAATCAACAAAGAGATGAGTGATTCCACACTCAGCGCATCTTAAATCAACCTTATCTCTATTCGCTTGCTCCCTCTCAGGGTAGCACGAAGAAATATGTCCTAGGTGACCGCAAGTCCAACACACGATTGGCTCTTAGGCTTGCCCTCTCCTAAGCCTCTACCTCTCCCTCTTCCCAATGCCATCACCAGTACTGGTCAATAATCCATGAGGATAGCATTGCATTCCTCATCGTATGACACATATGGGTTTACATAAGGCTCATTGTTGCTAGGCTCGTCCACATAGTGGACTGAAGAATCACTCAATGGATGAGTCTAGGGTCCAAGTGGTCTAGGGATACCTGTAGGATTGATTTCCATCCTAGGGATGGTAGGTTTAGCATCATTTGGTGCAGGAAGAGCCAATAGGGCTCCCCTTCCAAAGAAATTTGGTGGCCTATTCGCAAGGTGGATTTGATTGTAAGAGTGTGGATATGGGAGCCTCCAAGGTAATCGACAATGCATGGTGTCATGGCCAAACCTACCACAATTAGCATAAGGTTGTGACCTAGGGTCATGACACTCAGCTGGCAAGTGGTTCCCATTGCAATGCACACATTGGACATATGAGCGCATTGGTCTTCTCATCACATCCTGCAATTTGGCTATGTCCATCCTAATCTCTACCAACTCTTGTCTCGACTCAGTGCCCTTCCCTTTGTCCTGAATGCTTGGGCCTACTCTCTCACTCGGCATTGAGGCTCTCTCGGAATTCCTGGCACTGGACTCTTCCTGGTTCGAGCCTCTTTCCTTGAGCTGGTCATCCACTCTAATAGCTTCTTCAAAGACCCTTGCTAGTGTGTCTTGCTACAAGCTTGAGTTACTGGCCAAGGCTTTGTAGAGCTCTTCGCCTCATATTCCGTTGATGAATACCGTGGATACCGCCCTTTCGGTTGGTCTCTCACCCATGGGAATTCTCTTGAAGAGGCTCCTCACATGGGTCACATAATCTCGAATGTCCTCTCTCTCTTTCTACTTGACGTTCATAAGTCGCACTAACAAGTTGTCGGAGTATCCCAGTTTGGAAAATCTCTTAATGAAGAGATTTTTCAAGCCATTGAAATCGACATGCTCCGCAGCATCTAGACTTGTGTACCATGTCCGACCCTTGTCGCCTAAGCATAGTCCGAAGGCTTGGGAGTGTTGAGTAGGATCATTGAGGCCAAGCTGTATGGGTCGTCGATAGCTTGGTATTTGTTCAGCTGCTTTGCTACCACAGGGATTTTTGATTGACTCTTAGAGCCTTGGTTGACTCCCAACCCTGTCAGTAGTGATGTTGTCAATGCCATAGCACTTTGTTCTGCGATAGTGTTTCTAGCAGCCGCTTTGTCAAGAGCTCACTTAGTGTGAGATCTCCTTCTAGCGCTCTCTCGCTCTCTGATTGATTCCTGCCCGCTAAGGCTAGCACTCTCTGGATCTCTCGCATTTCTAAGATCCGGCATAAGTTCCTAGTTTGTTGATCGCGGTTGCACGCAGCTAGGCCTTGCAGAGCTATGTATGCCAATTTTATTTCCTTCTAGGTCTGCCATGATGTCCTTGACTGGTTTGCCACGATGTTCTAGCCGGGTTTGAGCATCATATTTGTACACTAATTGTTGGACAACCTCCTAGGTTAAACTCCTCATCGCTTCTATGGCCTGAGCTGCCTTCTTCCATGTCTAGGACTTCTTGTTGCCAAGTTGTTGATCAAGTTAATAAGGCCGAGCAAATCCATTTCCACGGTATTTTCTATCCTTGTTGCGTTCAAAATTTTGGCCGTGTTCTCCACTTGGTCCTACCTTTGGGGATTCGATATCCCTTCTATTTCTTTGGGTCTTCTCTTACTATTGGATTCCTTCCAGATCTTAAGTACAGGCGTGTTCCTTGTTACTTACAATCAGCCCTCAACTTACCCTCACTCTGCATGTGGGTGCGTGTGTGCTCTTTTATGTGCACTGTGTGAAATCAAGCTTTTAACTTTCCTTAATTGAGCTTCAAGTGATGGAAATCAAAGTGAGTGAAAAAACAAAGTGCGTGTAGCTCCAGTGCTCTTATCTATGGGTTGGCCTAATAGGGTCCTATGCTTGGTTCCTAACTGTTCCCACTAGCTTCTAGGTTTTTTTGTTGTGCTATCTAGTTCAGCTCTATCCGAATCTAGTTGGGAACTTGCAATCAGCTCACAACACCAAACACCCTTTCAGACCATTTGACCACAATTCTTAGGTTTGTAACTCTGTGAGGCGTTCGATGGGTTCTTTCAATGCAGATCACGCTTCTTGTTAGCCGGGGTCCATCAAATTTCTAGGTTTTCCTTCTTAGGCTGTGTCCGATTTTGAAAATCATACGTCCAATTTACGTGTCCGATTCTAGGGATTGAACAAGTTTAGGTCCAATTGTCACAATCGGACAGGTGTGCGTCTGATCGGACAATTGGAGTTGGACCGATTCTGGCAGTCCAATTTTCGTGCATCTGATTCTGGGAGTCTGATCCTAGGGATCGAACATCCGATCAGATAGTGTCCGATTTTGGAGCATCTGATTCTGGATGGTCCGATTGGGGTATGTCCAATCGGACACAGCTATTGGTTCGATTCTATGGTCCGATCATCGTGATCGAACGGGTCGAGTGTCTGATCGGACGGGTTGTGTCCAATTGGAGTTGGTCCGCCAATCGGACGGTCCGAGTCCGAGTGGTTCGATTATGGGTTGTACGATTTTCAAAATTGGACAGGGTGTCTGATCGGACCATGTGGGTTTGTTCGAGTGGTTCGGTTCTGGGAATCAGACACTATGGGGGGCATCCAATTCTGCCGGCCAAAACACATCAATCACTTATTTGCCAAAAATCTAAATATAGATGTTGCTAGTAGCTACCAGAACTTCCAAGAATTAAGAATGAGTGTAGGCCAAGGGCATTCCATACCTGAATCTCACTGAAAATCTCGATTCTCCTACCTATCCTACTCTAAATGCGACAAAAATCAAAAGTAGGGTACTGAATGGATCTTTCCTACTCAATCAATCATCAAAAACCAGAAATACTTACTTGTAGCATGAATTAAAACCCAAAATCTTCTATCTATCTCAAGCTCCGGTTCAGGGATGAAACCCTTACTTCGATGCTCGATTTGAATTGCGCAAGTGCTCAAGCTTGAATCCCTTGGTCCCGGCAACGAAACCAAGATGTAGAGGCGAGCATGAGCTCAACCGCCAAGACACCCACAGACTGCTTATTGTTCAAGCGTTTCAAGAGAGCACTAATGGCTACCTCTCACATAGCCAATGTGCCATCCCTCTCTACGAGTATAGTGAGCTTACCTTGATGCCCAATCGAGTTGCTTCCTCTCTCAAGCACTTCGATAGCTCCACGATTCTTGATGCAAGCTCAAGCATCCTCAAACCTCCATCCCCAAGATCCATCCTCCATAGCCGTGCACGAGACGTGAGAAGAGAAGAGAAGAAGAAGAGAAGAGATGGAGGAGGGCTTCACCTCCAGAATCCCTCACCCTCACACACTCCCTCACTCATAAGCAAGCAAAAGAAGAAAAGAAGAAGAGAAGAGAGAGTCCACTTTGGCACACACTAAAGAATCAACTCTCATTCAGCTTTTGAACTTTATATACAAAGCCCTAAATCCCATTTGGGCAGTCATCCCCTTTTTACATGGCTGGCCATAGCCTAGGCCCTTTTTTCCATTGTCCTCCTATCTTCCTATCTTCCTCCCTACCGCCCATCTACCTTTACAATTTGCATGGCCGTCACTCTTAAAATAAATCATGGTGCGACTTGCACTCTTTTACAAAAGCATTGACTCACGCTTTTTATTCTGTACCTTTCTCCTTGATTTAGGACTTTTTTGCACTTCTTGTGTTTCCATGTTTTTCTTGGCACACCTTCGTCTCCCGTTTCACTCTTGCCTTTGCCTTATCTTCTTCTTTAGATTTTCCTGATTTTCCACCTTGTTCGTCTGAGGGTTTGATTTTTCTGATTTTCCACCTTGTTCGTCTGAGGGTTAATAGCCACCATTGAACACTATGAGGATGGCCCTCCAGTTTTGGCAGTTTTCTTGTCTGCCATGAATCCTAAAAAATCAACACTTGGATGGCCACACTTCTCCATCACTTCATTCATCTTTGTCTAGAAAAGAGCTTGTGCATCTGTATCCTCTTCCTTAATCTCACATATTGCCAAAGTCATCAACTCTTGTACACTATAAAAACACAAAACATGAATGGAAGGGTAAGGAGAACTATGTTTGTTAAGTCTGTGTTATGATTGTAGAATCATGTAGGAGAAACTACCTTGGGTCATACACATGTGCTACCATGGTGGTCCAATCATTAATGCGATGCATGTGGTCAAAGCATGTCCACCTATTGCGTAGGTTCTCCCCAATGCCATTCCTTCACATACAATTCACTAATTCAACCCCTGAGGTTGGCCCAATCGTTGACATTTTGATTGTAAGACACCGCTATCATTGTCAATGGCTTGCCCACGAAATAGGCTACCATGGAAAAACATGTATGTACAACATTGCTTTAACTTTAAAAGACAAGATTCCATTTCTTGATCACTCTCAACACGTGCTAGACGGACCATGTGTTTGAACTTGCATGTATGGAATATTGATCTTAATATGCATGTCTTTTTAATGATATTTTGGGATGTGTTGCGAATGAAATAATGTGTTACATGTTCCTCTAAATGAGTGGTTGGAGTTCCTCAAGCATAGTTAAGATTTCAGTGTCAAACATGGAAACACCTTGCTCATGAACCAGGGCACTTGTCACTAGACTTGTAGCCACAATCGTTTGCAAGTGTCAAGGTCCAGCTGCACTAAAGTCTCTTACCATTTCCTCTATAGTCTTTTGCACCTCTTTAACATTAGCTCTACACGTGCTTTTTTGCATCTCATAGTTATGTATGCCTTGATGGATGAACAATCTTAACATTGGGCTCATTGACATCACATGATACACTACACACTCACACTTGGAGAGCTAGATGGGGGGGGGGGGGGGGGGGGGGGGTCCTTACAATAGAAGCATCCAAGGCTTCCAAGACCATCAAATAACATTTCGACAACTAGTATGCTATTATTCAATTTACTTGCATGGCATGTATTGGGACTTGATTAGTATGGTTTACTTGTAATAGGGTACCAGAACCATGTCATGTGACTTCGCAATCATTTTAATGATAGTGGAGTGAATGAAGAATCTTGTACATGTCTATGCCACCTAGTTTAGGGAGCTAGAAATCGACCTGCTAGCACAACTTCTATTTGGACACTCTAATTCTTCAATGCATTTGTTTTGGCGAACAATACCAAGGAATGCCATCGACATTGATGTGAGCTTTGTCCAGCAATGGTCATTGTACTTTTGCTCCATACCCTCCATTGAATGCATATTGTTTACTATTGGTGGAAGCTCATACGCCACATTGCCATCATACAAAATTGGGATCTCCTCCACTCTCTATATAGTGCTCGTATATCTTGAAGCAAATGACAACACACTCGGTGTCAGCCTCCTGAATGTTTTCAACCACACTTACAGCATATGAGGATTGTTGTATCCCCTCGTCTTCCACATCAAGCGTAATAGGGATGATTTTGTTTTTGGCAATGTCCGAGGGGTGGTGAGGCTTCCATAGTAATTGTTGTTTTCTCAACGCTGCAAGGGCTCTAGGTGAGGTCTATAGTGGGGGAAGGCTGCAATGTAGGCCAATTTCCTTATTTGACAATATAGTCTTGCGAGACTAAGGTGTCTAGAACATATACCTAGCCAAACTTATGGTCATTATTGCAATGAATCAGCATGCTTTGTATTTGGCCATTTGCATGGGTTATAGCAAGAACATGGTAGCCATTGCCATTGCAAATGTCTTCCTTCTTCAATATCAAGAACCGACTGCTTATGTAGTACATAATAATCGGTTTGGCAAAGAGGGAATATACATATATGTGGACCTCGGTGTTTGGTGTAACACTTGATGTTGGACATTACTATACTAACACATTGATTTCTTTGAAATTATTAATACTAACATATAAATTAATATATAAGTTAATTAAATTATAACACTAAGGGGTCACTTCATGCTAATTGATTACTATACTAACATGCTAATCAATATAATTACTAATTAATATATTAATATGTATATTAATCAATACTAACTACACTAAAGTAAGCGCAATTAATAATCTCAGCAAAACACTAATTAATTAACTAAACAAATACTATAAATTAAAAGTAAGTGATACTAAGGAGGTAATTAATTATAATAAATTAATTGATATCCATGAACTATTAAATTTGATATGTAATAACATATGCATTAACTAGTGAACAAGCTAACTAATATCAAATAAAAAATTAATTAATAATCTTATTGACATAATTTGATCGATACACTAATTAAATAATTAATAAACTAATTGACACCATCTAACTAAATATTAATTAATTTATACATCTATTAATTTATTTTAATATTAATAAAATATTTCATTGATAATTTAATAATTGAGTAATTAATAGTACTAATTACTAATTAACTATTTAATAATCAACTATTTAATATACCACACTATTAACTAATTAATTAATTAATTACCTTAAGATTTAATTAATTCACTAAATAAAATAGGTTAAATAATTATATTATTTTTATACATTAGTTAAATATATTATTAATTAAGTAGTTATCTAATAGCTTGATTAATTTGATAACCTAATCAATTAGTAAATTGATAAATTTAGTAAATTAGTTAACTAATTACTAAATCAATTAACTAAATAGTAATTATTGATTTAATATTTAATGTTCATATTAAATAAATAATTAAAATAACTAACTATTTATTTAAAATAAGTAATTTTAATTTATTTTAATATTAATTAATATATTTTCTTTTTTAATTTTATGTACTACTAATTAATTGATTTGATTATTTTGATAATCTAATTAATTAATTGCTATACTTATTAACTAATTAGTAATGATTAACTTGATATTTATTTATTTAAAAATAAAATTATTAATTTTAATATAATTTTAATTAACTAAACAAAATAACCAATTAAGATAAATAATTTGAATTAATTTCAATATCAATACTTAATTAGTTAATTAGTAATCAATATTATTAATTAATTAATTAGTTAATTTAAATAGTTTAAGACTTATTAGTAATACATAAAATTAATATTAAAATTAATTAATAATCTTGATTACTAATTAACTAATTAAAGTAACTAGGTTTTATTAATTTCAATATTAATTAATTAAATTAATTGGTAATGAATTAATATTTAGTTACTTAGAGAAAAAAAATGCTTCCTCTATATACATATAGCCACAAGAGGCATCGGCCATGGTGGTGGTGGTGTCAACGAGGGCGCGGGCATGCGACATTTTAGGTGGGAGGCACAAAGAGAGAGAGAGAGAGAGAGAGAGAGAGAGAGAGAGGCAGGGAGGGAGGGAGAGGGGTCAAAAAAATTTCCCCTCGTAAGTAGGTGGCCTCTTACGCGGGGAGAAAAATTAGACCCCCCTTCAATTAGCTAAATTTGTTAATAGTTAGTTAAATATTTAATTACATAATTAATATTTAATATTTATTACTTGATAATAATTAGCTACTTAAGTAAATAATTGGTTACTAATTATTAGTTAATTATTAAAAGTTTTATGTATTACTAATGAACTAATCAGTTACTTTTAGGAGGGCGACAAAGAGAGAGAGAGAGAGAGAGAGAGAGAGAGAGAGAGAGTGGGAGGGGGGGAGTGAGCGAGAGGGAGAGGGAGAGGGAGAGGGGTCAAAATGTTTTCCCCACATAAGTTGGTGTCTCCTTACAGGGGGAGAAAATTTTGACCCCCTTTAATTAGTTAAATTTGTTAATAATTTGTGAAATAATTTTTTTAATTAGTTAAATATTTAATTACATAAATAATAATCAATTAATTATTATTTATTAATTAATAAAAACTAGTTAATAATAATTAGCTACTTAAGTAAATAATTGGTTACTAATTATTAGTTAATTATTTATTTATTTAAAAATTATGTATTATTAATAAACTAATCAATTACTTAAATAATTAATAATTAGTTAATAATTAATAATCACTTAATTTACTAGTTAGTAAGTAATAACTTGCTAATAGAAATGAGTTAATAATTATAAAAATAGTTAATTTACTAGTTAATAAGTAATAATTTACTAATGAAAATTAGTTAATAATAGTTTGTTATTAACTAAAAATTAGTTAAAAACTAATAATTAGTTACTTAATTAATTATTAATAATTAGTAACAAATAATCAAAATTTAATTAATAACTAGTAATTAACTTTTAACTAGTGACTAATAATAAAAATTTAATTAGTGACTAATAAGTAGTAACCATGGAATGCCAAGGCTCACAAGGTTTTTGAAGGAAATATCTACATTGTTTGACATTGCCATCTGGAGCTCCATGAAAAAGGACAACTTAAGTGAGCTACTCCAATTGTTTAGAAGTGAATGTGTGAAGTCGTCACAGCAAGCATTAACCTTTGTATTTCAATACGGACAAGGCAAGTGTTGAGCAACTCCCACAATCACTTCTTCTGGAAGGAGTTACACAAAGCTCCTTCTCCTGAAATGCTTTGATGACATGGAATTGGTTACACTTCAACACAACAACAACACTATTTGTGGATGATAGCATGGAGAAGATGTAGAGGAACCGACACAACGCCTTTATATGTCCACCCCCATTTGAGGAAAACCCCATGGACATAGTCCTTCTTGAGCACATACTTCCCTACTCGATTGAGCTAGTGTGCTTCCATGGTTCAATCCTAGACTTTGTTAGGGATTGCCTATTCCACCCTCCAACAATGGAACTTAATTGATATTTGATATGCATGATGAATATGTACTTTCATAATTATTTAGTTGTGTTTATTAACAAGCGCAATGAAATGAAAATGAGAGAGAAGAGAAGAAAGAGAGAGGAATGTGCAAGTGAAGGAGATTGTGTATAGGCATTCGCTCAATTGCAGTACTACGAGATGTGTAAATAAAGCACATGCGAAATATTTAGGGAAGGATGAAGTGTAGATATATGCATACATGTGAATGTATATGTGCACAGTGGATTGAGTAACAATGAGGTAATATCGTTGTCCCAATATTAACTATTCGAGTAACGTGAAAAATAATAGATATCTCACATTATTGCACTAAGTGTAACAAACTGTTTGATATCGTATTCTATTGTAGTAAGTCCACACAATAATGCTCATTTGAAAGTTGCAAAAACATGTGCGATGTATTTTCGCTTAGGTGTGCACAATGGAAGCGATATATCAAGATGTAATAGCAAATCATGCATATAAAAGTGAGAGGTATGTGAATGTATATATGCATGTGGAAGTAACAATGTGATATTCTTTTTGTCTTGATATTTACAACTAAAGGTATCTAAGATAATGGACCTCATGCAAACCCTTGACCCTTGTAAAATTAAGAGGGTTGTGAAAAACGGATGGATGACCCTTGCAAAATTAAGCGGGGGAGAAAGAGAGGAGTTGCTAATTGTGTGTGTGTGTGTGTGTGTGTGTGTGTGTGTGTGTGTGTGTGTGTGTGTGTGTGTGTGTGAGAGAGAGAGAGAGAGAGAGAGAGAGAGAGAGAGAGAGAGAGAGAGAGAGAGAGTGTGTGTGTGTGTGTGTGTGTGTGTGCGTGTGTGTGTGTGTAAGAGGGGGAGAAAGAGAAAAGTTGCTATTTGAGAGAGAGGGGAGGGGAGAGGGAGGGAGGGAGGGAGAGAGAGTGTGTGTGTGTAACTTTGTGAGTGACACAAGGAGAGAGAGAGAGAGAGAGAGATATATATATATATATATATATATATATACTTGAGGTAATTATCATGGGGAGAGAAACATGGGTGGGGACAATGGTGGTGCTTGATATATGCCCAGGAAAGAGGAGGAATAAGTGGACTATGTGGAACAAGAAATGGAGGTTGCCTAGAAAAGTTTGCTTCTCGCATGCACTCTACTATAATAGTCTAATGAACATAGTTAACCATGTCATTAACATTGGAGCTAGTGGAGGCATACCACCCACTATTTTGTTTACTAATAGAATCTCATATTGCATCTTTACATGTTCATTTATTGACCCTTTTGGACCAAATCAAAAGTTATGGATGGCCATATTGCAGAATAGATTACGGACGCACAACTAAAACGAGCTTGTGCTACCACATCTCAATAAGATATGTCTACTACTTGTTGCTTGGTCATTTCACTCCCACCAGGAACACTCAAGAGTTACAACACAAATGCCCAATTTTGAGCTTTCACGATTGTTCATCAAGGTCATAATATCTAGGGAGGACAAGCAACGCCTAATTTGTGGGAATAATTGGGTATAAAGTTTATTTGTAGAATGGCTCACACTTGTACAACTTCAGCAAGAGTGCAACTTTTTATATGTATTCGGTTCTTTGGGTTCTTATGCTTCTAGCATTATGCACACTTACAATAGAATAAGTAACCTAGGCTTACATTTTAGTGAAATGGCCAAATGTTGTTTTTTCATGGAAATGACTAGGTGCTATTTTTTGTGCTTCCATGGCCATGCAAATTTCAACAATTGGAGGGTATGTCTCTCATTGGAAAGTGGTTATGTATTGTTATTTGTGTTTATAGATATGTATACTTCTGGTTAGTGAAGTAATGTGTGGCTATGTTTGTAATATTTGGTGTCCTAATAAAATAGAAAGTGACCAAGGTTAGAAATAAGCCACACAATGACTTGTTAAGCTAAAATAGGTGACATAAAACTTTAATTAGCTATTTTAACAAACCCCAAAACTCAAATTTAATGCTAAAAACAATTTTCATGTCCCATGAGCAAACTTGCATAGTTTGGTTGGTTCCTCATCTATAATAGATGGTTTACCCAATCACTTAGTATCCCATCATTCAGTACTAGCACCCCCACTTAGTTTACACCCTCCAATGTGGCGGTTGGCTCCTTCATCATCTCTATTGCCACCTATCTCCTAACACATGACACTATTTCTAGTTGTCACCTGGTCTTTTGGAGGCACCCATATGCTACTATCAGTTGGTTAGCAATGTGCTCATCTTCATGGTTTGTTCTACCTACATTTTTGTTGTTTGTAGCCAAGTAAGAATTTGCTAATCACTTCTCGTATGTTGGACAAATTTCTTGACCATTGTAGCCCCTGACAAGCTCTTCTTGTTGCCACCCTACCCATTCAACCTTTGCAAATAGTAGTGTTTCTAGCCTAATCAGTTGCCTTGTTGTTATACTACTCCTTGAGGTTGCCTTCTACTGGGATGCACTCCCACATGCTGCATTTTTACTACTTGCTTGCTCTATTAAGCTTCAACGAGGTGGTTAGTTCAAGATCCATCTACAATGGACATCACACTTTGATACCTCCCTCAACCTACTCCATGAGAGTCATCTGTTGTTGACAACTCTACCTTTGAGCATTATGTCCAAACATCATTCATTTACAACATCCATTTAGTTTCTTAGGAGTTAGCTTCTTTTCTATTTTGCATTTTTGTGTTTTTGTCTAAGTTGTTGTATTTTAGTTGTGTTTGAAGATTCAATCGTTTTCTCAATGCAAACCTTAGCATATCTTTAGTTGGTGCTCTTCTAAAGAGTCTCATGTATTTATTATGGATGCTTGGTATGTACAAGATACATGGACAACATGTAACCAATTCACAATGGTAGAGATTCCTTCCTCTTGGGGAGCCATATGTCTTTTCAAGCTTCTCTGTCTCACTAGAAGCCTTGAGGAGACATTGTGGCCTCAATAAGAGGATGATGCATCATGGTCTTCACCTTCTTTTCCAAATTTAGAACCTATGGCAAATGAAGAGTTAAAAAAATTCATGTGAATCAAATTTTTGAGGTACACTCTTGTTTCTTTGGACCACAAGCATATCAATTAGAGTTTGATGTTGAGGATGGCCACCTCTCCACTCATGAAGGATATGTTACATTCCAGATGAATGGAGACTCATTGTCTTCAGCTAGGCCCAATGCCATATTCATATAATACCTTCCAATTATGTGAAGTGAGACCCTTTTTCGCTGTTCGTTTTGGTGTCTAGGGTTTAGATCTAAATCATGGAACCCATGACTGGTATGAGTATGTTAATGTGCATAGAGGAAGATCTAGAGGTAGAAGTATGTCTATGATTATAACTTATTCAAGACCTTCTATTTTATTTATCCATTGCAACTCCCTCTCATCCCTCCTTGTTTTGTTGATAACTTAGACTCACTTACTTTCACTTTTCATAGCCACATTTGCATAAATCATAATAGGATCATGATCTTCTTTTTCTATTCCTTGCACATTTTCTTTTTCAGTACCATATATTAGCTACCCACAAATGAATGCGACTATAAACCTTGGTACATTGTTTTAGAGAATGTTACCCATACACACCATAGCTTACACACACTCACAAGTGAGCATATCCACACTTATTCATTCAGCCATGCAAATGTAGGGATATATATCCTTTGTTTATGATGTGTTGTTACACACTCCATGGGACACTTCAATGCAAGGATTTCCATCCTCTACCTATAGTATGCCTACCCATCCTCCTTGGGCTACTCATTTGGTCACTATATTAATGTCTAGGTAGCCCACACCCTCAGTCCTCTAATGTACTCTAGTCCCGCAACCTACCCACCATATTCCTCACTTAGCATGAATACTCTAGTTACTATAACTAAGACTTCCTTTACATATAAGACTCATTTGACGTTCAAATTTCGCAACTTGGTCTAACCCTATGCAAGAAGTGCTTGACTCTTAGGGTCTTTGGGACCTAGTAATTGGTTTAACAGGTCTAGAGACATGTTGCTAGCTATTCCTTTGTGGTTCCATCTTCCTTTGAGCCTTGTTCCTTTACTAACATGGAGGCTTCCCCTCCCAAGGCAAATCTTTAGGCAACAACTCTTGATGCTACCACGATGGTTGCTTCTCCCTAACTCTTCCTGCAGACGTGCTTCATCTTCATCCTTCTTCATGATTCTTGGCACCACACAAAGATTGACATCAAGCTCCTATTTCTTCTTCAACATTGACATCCATCATTGCAAGGGGGTTCCTTACCTTCACTTGGGACCTATATGTTTTTGCATTTATTTTTTGTCCTCAATATTGGCCCTGCCCTATGTACTCAACCTTTGCATTACATGATCATTTTCATATTTGTAAAAGGGTGCTTGGTCAAGTGAACAATTTCCCCCCATGAAAGCCACTATCTAAGTGGCGCCTCGTTGAATGTGTATTCTCATTATGTGCCATTATTCTATGCATCTCTACCCACTCTACTCAACTTGAAATATTGGCTATAGCATGTGGATTCATATTTGATGGATGCCACACTTTGACATCTCCCTCAACCCACTCACATGAGAGCCACACGACTATTGTATAGCTTTGTCTTTGAGCATTCTATATAGAGATCCATTCATTTATAGCATCCATTCAAATTCTTCAAAGTTATCTTCTTTTCTCTTTTACATATTTGAGTTTTTGTTTGAGTTACTATATTTTAGTTGTGTTCATGCATTCCATGTATTCTTAGTGCAAATCCTAGCATATCTTCATAAGATTTGGTATACTGCAAGAACATATGAATGCCAC
Source organism: Lygodium microphyllum (assembly GCF_053477565.2). Classification (NCBI taxonomy): domain Eukaryota; kingdom Viridiplantae; phylum Streptophyta; class Polypodiopsida; order Schizaeales; family Lygodiaceae; genus Lygodium; species Lygodium microphyllum. The sequence goes on along the minus strand of NC_141155.1, from coordinate 21,274,584 downwards.
ATGGTGTAAAAAGAATGAAGTAAAAACAAAAAGCAACTTGCAATCAAGTGCTTACTCACACATGACTACCATCTAACAATTGAATGAATAATGGCATATTTCTTTTAGACAAATAGCCATGGCATTGAGCTTAAAGCTTTGTTAACCACGCTTTTGAAGGGCTCAAAAGTGAAGAACATATATGGTCGCTAGTGTGATTTTTCTGAAAACATGAGAGAGAGAGAGAGAGAGAGAGAGAGAGAGAGAGAGAGAGAGAGAGAGAGAGAGAGAGAGAGAGAGAGAGAGAGAGAGAGAGAGAGAGAGAGAGAGAGAGAGAGAGAGAGAGAGAGAGAGAGAGAGAGAGAGAGAGAGAGAGAGAGTACAAATATGAAAAGGATCGCATTATGCATGAGTGCTAAAATGAAGGTACCAAATCAAAACAACATGTAGCAAATGGTTATATAATTACTAGATCACCACACACACACACACACACACACACACACACACACACACATAGAGAGAGAGAGAGAGAGAGAGAGAGAGAGAGAGAGAGAGAGATTACAAATATGAAAAGGAACACGTTATGCATCGAGTGCTAAAATGAAGGTACCAAATCAAAACAACATGTAGCAAATGGTTATATAATTACTAGATCTCAACTCAACACCAAGTCTAAATGGTTGTGAGTTCATAGAGTGCCACCAAAACATAATCACATGTCAAGAAGGTATTGTTGGTTGGAAAAATAAAGAATAATTAAATGCTAAGAAGACATTATAAACAAGTGTGCACGAGCATGGGAATGTGCATTGCCCTTTTTCCTAAACACAAGTCACTTAAAAGACTCAAGTTTACAGGGGCAAGCTTTTCAAAGAAGATTCACATTGTCACCATATGATTGTAATAGCCTATGCCTTAATGAGCAATGCTAACAAGGTGACAATAGTGCCACGTAGGGACTTGCTAAAGGGATCTTTACACTTAACAAAAGGAACACACAAGCTCCACTTATTATGAGATGTCAAGCAAGTCTAATAAGTCCTTGCTAGGTACTAAAATAGCCAAGGAGATCACATGGTGGTGAGTTTGCATGAGAACCCACGATAAGGCCAAGAGGATAAAAGAGAGAGGGCATATAGGGTGGGATGGCACGGATTTAGTTTTAGCATAGAATTAGGATTGGAGATATATATATATATATATATATATATATATATATATAAGTTTATTATAGAAGTTAAAAATGGGGATGCCAAGTGGGAGATAGATTATGAGGAGGAGAAATCAAGGGTGGCCAATGAGGAAGCCAAACCTGGCCTTTCCATCCACTAGTTTGCCCGGAGATTTTTCAGGTCCCCTTTTCTCTCTCTGTTCTCCCTGTCTCCCTCCCCTCCCTCCGTCCCTCTCCCTCCCTCTCTCATCCAGAGACTGCCCTTGCATTGCATTCTTTCTTTTCTCCTCTCTTCATGGGTTAATTCCCGTCTTGCCTCGGATCGCAGGCATATGCATGGCACACGCCCTGTGACCTCTGCCTTAAGAGGCCTCTCTTCTCCTTATCATAGTGACACTGACAGGGGAAGCTTTTCTCTGTCAAGCAGTTCTTGATGCTTATGCATATTCGAGAGCCTTAACTCGTAGACATTGTTCCAAGTTTTCATACATGTTGCCTTGATCTGAGAGCGCATCCTACATCCATAGCCCTTTTAATGTGATCAGATAGAACAGAGGTTTTGCCATTGCCGCAACAGGACCAGAGCTAAATTGAGCTGTTCTGGAGTAGATAAAAGAGTCTCATCAGCTCCCTCATTGAAGACTTAAACACACGTGCTGTCTTCTTGGCAGATCATTTAGCTGCAATTCGAGGTGGAAAGAAGGTTTGGGGCCATGGTGCTTACCACTTCTCAGCAGCTCCTTCAGTCTTCTTTCTTTGCCTCGGATAGTCTAGACAGGCTATTAGGCCAGGAAAGACCTTCCACAGTCTGCGAAAGAATAGCATGTTTGCAGCAGCAAAGGAAGGCTCGCAAGGGAGTATCATCAGCAGGTCTGCCATTGCTGCCGTCAACAACGCCGCCAAATGCGCTGCGGGAAAACTCACATGCAGCTCTCTCTGCACCATCCACGTCCACACAGCATGGCGCTGTTATGTTTGATGAGGACAAAGAGGTGTCTTTGTCTATGCAAGCCTGGTCAGATGTAGAGGATCTCTTCACGGAGCTTCGACGGTCATTGCTAGAAACTCAATGGGCTTTGAACTCTGAAAGTGATCAGAAGCCTTCCTTTAGCAGCCCACCAAACCACACGGTGGCTTCTGTTGTGAGATTAAGTAGGCCTTCAGCCAGACAACGGCGAATTGCAGCTCGAAAGAAGAAGGTTTTAGCAACAGGGGATGGAAGCCACAATCATACCGCAAAACCTTCAAATTTGAGTGGAAGAAGGAAGGAGAAGCATCTTGACCTTGAAAATGCACTCGAGCTAGTCACAACATTGGGCTTTCTTAGAAACAAAGGGAAGAGAGAACTTCTGACAAAGGATGAAGAAGTCATTCTGTCTAAGAAGATGAAAGTGGGCCAAAACCTGAAAGCTGCAAGGAGAAAGTTAGTTTTTTATTGGCATCCATTTGTACCGTTCTACATTGAATTTGTGGCACTGTTATTACCTTGGAATTTCATGAATTGTTCCTAACAGGATTATTGCTTGCAGGCTCACGGAGATTCTTGGGCAAGAACCATCTGATGAACTCTGGGCTATGAGTGTGAAGCTCCCTCTCAGGAAAATTCAGGATAAAATACGCGAGGCAGATAGAGCAAGGGATCAAATGTTTGTTTCTAACTTGCGGCTGGTGGTTTGCATTGCACACAAATATACTGGCCTTGGGATTAGTTTGGCTGACCTTATTCAGGTATTTCACCTTGTCGATGGAAAGGAAAGTCGTTTTTTAAAAAATAACTGCTATTCACCTTGTCAGTTATGACCACATGGGACTGGAACCTCTGCTGTTTTGCAGTGGGGTCTTGTAGCTTGCAAACGTTTTCTTCTTACTAGACTGTTGAAACTTGTTTATTTTCTGATGATAGGAAGGTTGCCTGGGGCTTCTTCGAGGACTTGAAAAGTTTGATCACAGAAGAGGTTTCAAGTTGTCAACATATGTGCATTGGTGGATTCGACAGGTCTTTTCGTTGAAGCAATACATTTGTTTTTTTTGTGGGCAATGAGTTCTCTGTAAATAAAATCACCAGTCAGCCTTTTCCATTTTGCAGGGTATAACTCGATCACTTGCGGAGCATTCCCGGACTGTCAGAATTCCTGCACACATGCTGGACAGGTTAAATCATGTCAACAAAGCTGCAGCTACTCTAAGGCTGGAAGGTTCAGAAGTATCTGTTAAGGTATGTTGAATTGAAACATCAAGATTCCAGAAAAAAAGGCTTGTTTTGAATTGTACACATCAAGATTCCGAGGTTTGTTGTTCAGGAGTTGTTTGGCTTTGATGTTTCTTGTTTAGGGACTCACGCAGTTGTATAGGGATGGTGCCTTTGTTTTGCACTATTGCGCAACAGTCCAGGCTTGGTCCTCCCAAATGATTTGGGAAGCTCAAGCTCCATGAACTGAGTCCATTGTGTGGAGTCTATTATTTAACCAAAGTTTGGCTCTAGCAATGATATTTAATTATGCCACTATTGGCCTAGGTACAAGTTTATTTCTGGCTTCATGGTTGCATGGGCTGGAATGTCAAAGAATAGAACTGATAAAAGGGTGACCGAAAACCCTGAACCTAATGACCCTCATCAAGAACTGTCTCCTTGGCCTAGTTTGCTTAGGCTTCGCCTTGATTGCCTTTTTTATGATAGTTAAAAGCCTTTATCAGCAAGTTTCTTAAGCTACCCCAGCATGTCACACAACTACCTGAAAATTTCAGGTTCCTAGGTTTCAATGGATCAGGTTGCTAAAATTACTGTTTCTTGTATACCACACTTGAATTGACCTAAATAATGATTTCACCTTTCGTAACTTTTGGGGATAAATTCAAGGAGCTATTCCAGGCTAAACCATTGTGACCATGAAAGGCTGAAATACTAGGGTATGAGAATTTCATGATGTTTGATAGCAAAAAGCAGGTTGTGAAGCTTGACACAGAGAAGTGTATATAATTGGTTCTCTTAAACAATGGTTTTCAATGCTGAACTTTCACACTGTATTGTAGAGTATTTTGTAGTGCAATTACTTGTCCATGCGACTCAAATCCTACTCTAGTTAGTTGCTGTCATAGATGCTTGGAGGGATCCAAGGGTTTCATTTGTCACTTGCACCTGCTGATACTTGGGCAATGTGCACATGTTTGCACAGGAGTGTCAAAGGTATAATTAGCCTAGGTAGAGTAGTCTTAGTTAGACAAAACTGCATTTGCTGTGTGTTTTGACTAGGCTGGATGTCACCTTGAACCACCATGCAAATTACATACTTTTCCTTGTATCCACTTTGGAGTTTTGGGCAAACTCGGAGTTGAGAACCATAGGCTAACCAATAGTCTTAAATGGTATTGAAGGCCAGGTAAAGCTTATAGAAAAGCGTATAAGAGTTGGACAAGCTAATAGCTACTTAGGCAGTCCCCTTTCTAGCCACGATACAAGTTGATTGTGTGATTTATAATTGGCTTGTGTGATTGCATGTCTTTGATAGCCTCAAGTGTGTGCATGAATGTGCAAGTATATTGTCGCCATCATTGTGTTTATGGTCCTAGTTCTATAGCTGCTGATTGCTGCAGCTTGGAGACTTAGTGTGGATGGGATTTCCATTGTTTGGAAATGGGGCGGCAGCTTCTCAATCGATTGCTGTGCTTGCACCTTAAGATAAACAATTGTGGAGGCAAATTGATAGGTCAATGAGCTTATTTGTCACCTCTTCAACTCCCCCTTTTTACTTTTAACACTTGGCCTATGAAATAAGCAATGTTTTGTAGTCTATAAGCTTATATCTCATGTTCATTTGGGGTTTTCTAAAAAGTAGTACAAATTCTTTAGAATAACCATGTATGTGACTTGATATCTCCATATCTAGAAATGCGCTTAAAAAACACAATGTTTCTTAAGATAAATGATTGCTCACAATGAGAGATGGAGTAGCACCTCCACATTACTGATGCTGTTTGTGCACGATTGAGGGGCAAGATGATTGAGGGACAGGTTGTGTGGACGATGATGAACCTTTTTTGTGTACCACCTTTTTTTGTCTTCAACTTGTGGAGCTGCACAAGATATCTTGCCACCATTGGCAGAGTTTTGGCCGACATTGTCATGCTGCAGCCTTGTATGTGTTCAGAAATGCATTACAACTTAAAAACATTCAATTAGTTCTTTGGAACAGTCCCAAAACATGTTATTACTAAGTGTTTCACTAGACTGCCAAATTTTCCTAGAGAATATTTGTGTCCCATAAGCCAAACCGTAATTTGAGAGGATCTATTGTCAGAACGGGTGCAACGATGGAAGTGTGGAGGAAATGCTATAATAGACTTCACGACATAGAGAGAATGAGACCTACAAAGAGAACTCTAAAGTACACCTTGGAAATGGAATCCATATACCAAGATCACGTATAACAGCGTGCCACTGATTGTGTGGGCACTTGCATTGGTTCCCTCTTTCCAACAGGACTTGCAAGTGACGAATGACTGGAGGAGGAGGGCAACCAATCGATAAATAGGCCATACATCACTTGCAAGTGATGAATGACTAGAGGATGAGAGTAACCTATCGATAGATAGGCCATACATCAAGAAAAGTTGCCCAATTGATGAGCCAATAAAATAACTAGGTTGGCCATAAAATAACAAGCAAAAACTCTTAAATAAGGTGCCAAAAAATCAATGTATAGTAATAATGTACTTAGTCCATAAACCATCTCGATCACCCCTTGCTAAAGTTGCTAATGCATCACCTTGGCTGCCATACCGAATTGGAAGCTTCCTCTATAATCCAAAGGATGGTTCATGCTCAAGTGGCATAGAGGATGTATGAGTGAAGCCCACTAGTTGCGAAGATGTCTAGGTCCGCAAAGCATCGGCTCTGCCATCAAACTGCGGAGGGAGTTTATAGAGCACAATCCCCACTAGATGAGCTTCAAGAAGCACAGACTGCATGTGTTGAAGCTGATCCTATACTTGAGCAATACAAAGTAGTAAGGACTGAAAAGTATCCATTGGCTCAAGTTTCATTTGCTAGAGCTGACCATAGTGGGTCACTGTATGGATGGTTGATGGAGCCATGTACAACATTTGGAGCTTCTCCCACACCTCTGAAGCTATCCTGCAAGAAGTGACCACCGGTAGAATCTCTTTAGAAATTTTCCGGAGAAGAGTAGAATATGCATAAGCATCCTGTAAGCATAGCTTCCTCATAGTTGCAATCCCAATCATTTGGAAGAGGAGTTGGAGACCAATGCTATGTAGTGGTTCTTGAAATCACGTACCATAATTACTTCTGTACAAACCATGCTTTCGAACAACACTCCATGTTAGGTAGTTAGGGCTATGAAGTTTATCATCAGTAGAAAAGTAGGAGGTGCCATTTGGGGAGGATAGGATGAGAGAGAGAGAGAGAGAGAGAGAGAGAGAGAGAGAGAGAGAGAGAGAGAAGCCAAAACATAGCACAAATTGCATGTGACATGAGTTCTCATGCAGTGAAGAGGATAGCTGATCTCAAGATGATTGCTGCAAATAAGGGAAATCAGGCGAAATAGGTAAAAATCAGCCAAAAAAGGTGGAAAGCCAACAAACGTTGTCAAAGGCCTGAAAATAGTTACCCAGCCTGCAGGAGTAGTAAATGTTGAACAAGCTTATGCAGACCACAAAGAGGCAGAGCGAGGTAGCATTAAATGCACGTGTATCGAAAGAACAAAGTGTAGAAAGAGACAGGGTGTCTGTGTTCCCACAAGCCAAACCCTAATTTGGGAGGATCACATCTTTAAATAGAGGGTTGCCATTCCATTCAGGCCCATCTCTGTTTTTGGATTATTGGCGCCTGTCTACTGCTGTCCACATCCTTTCCAGGTAGATACTCATTCCATGCTGCTGTTCTACAGCCGAGTGCTATTTACCAGCCTTCCGTCAGTGCAGTTGCTGCTGTCCAGCCATCGACAGCCCAAGTATTGTTGTGTTTTTCTGCCAGCCATCACCAATCTACTTCGTTTCAGCCTGCTGCCGCCACCCAGCTTGCACAGTCACTTTGGGAGCTGGTCATCATCAGTTTGCTGTGTTCACACTGCCAGATCAGTCATCAATAGACTTTGCCTTGCGTTTTTGGGAGAGGGCAGCCTTTCAAAGCTGTCTTCTGCTATTTTTGGCAACTGGTCATTGCTTGGAGGCTGCCTGCTGCGTTTTAGGATCCGTTCAGATAATGACACACTGTCCAGCTAATCTCTCTGCTTGAGTCCTTTCAAAGACACAGGAGTTGGAGGTTTTGCATTCACTCTGTATAGTGTGTTTACTGTATTGAGCATCATGTCCATTCATTATTCATTCTTCAGCATTTATTTTCCTTGAGTTCCTCTTCGCCTTTGTGTTCTTCTGTTGTCACTTTGTGTTTTTTCATACACTTACATTCATCTTTGGTGTTCTAGTGTTTCTTTACATTATGGGCATTGGGATCTTTTTCTTCATTTTGTGCTTTGGCATTCATCTTCTGTAGTGTCTTTGAGCTGTAGATAATGTTTCCATGCTACTTATCTTACCTCTCATGTGTGATAGGTGTCCCATAGGGAGTCTCCTTGTTTACGGCGAGATATTGATGGGATGGTTAAAGATGGTTCAATGCTCTCTCATGCTTAGCCTTTAAGAAGGTTTGATTTGTAATTGCATTGAATATCCATTTGGAGGATTATTTTGTTAATACCCACTGGAAAAAGACAAAACCTCCTGCAGCTGTCTGAACTTTGGACCAAAATCTAGGCTGCATATTGGAAATTGGTCTGGAAGGATTTGTCATGTTGCTTGCTCTCGATTTCTGATCAGGGTAATCAGGTTTGGGGTAGCAATGACCACAGAACCAGCCTATGTCTTTTCACTCACTTTTCTAGATGCTCATCTACAGTGTTACTCGCACAAGCTCTTCTTACTTGCATTGAACATCTCTTTCTGGTCACATCAATTGATAGGAGAAGTACATTATATCCACGTCTAGGCCTATCCCTTCCCTTTAGACTTGCAAACAGTCTCCATCTTTATGTGCTTCTTCTGGCACATACAATCTTCAGCATCTGTTCTCTTGTTCTTGAGGTCACTCTCTCATTCAGAAGCATTGGCATGTGACTTCTCCCTTTTCCATACTTGTACGGTTCTTTTTCTTCTTTAATCATTTCATATGTGCCTCTTCTTATTCTGTTGTTTGCAGTACTTTTTCTATGTCAAAAAATCACGATAGGATTGATGAGGGTTGCTTTTATAAGTAATGCTATCCTGTTTTGAATGATGGCTGTCTGGCCTTCTGGATTTTGGAAGCTTTATAATACTGTGCTATTAATCAATTTTAGTATGTTAGTGTTAAAAAGCGTAACATGTGGAGGACAAGAGTGCTCTGTCAAGATTGGAAAAGAAGTATAGCTTTTAGCTAGAGAATGCTCTTTTGGAGATGCGAAGTGAGCTTCTCAAGTAGGCTAGACATCAGCAAAGACAGTACTGCTTTGTGCCCTACTTGTTGGGATGTGATTACATGGCGTCCTGCAACTTGTTCACTTTTAGACCAGTTGTCTGCTTGGTTACAAACCAACTTTTAAAGCAGAAGTTCCTCAAATGTCTCTAGATGTTGGGAGACAATTCCCTACCGTGCCATTCTCCAGACAGCCTTTAGCATTGATATGTTCTTTCACAGAAGTTTACCTAGATGTTTGGTTGGCTCTTCCCCACCATACTAGACTTAACATAGTCTTTAGCATTAAAAAGGTCAAAGTTCGGACTGCAGCATCATACCAAATATACAGGATACTCAAAAAGATTATCAGCTGTATAGCTCATATCTAGGAGCACACGATCTTGTGCAAGACAATGATTTGCTTGTGCAATCTCTTGTGATTAGATCTAGTTTTTCATATGTTATCAGAGAATAGTCTGCTTGTATGAGTTTAAAATTGTTTGTCATTATTGAATTAGATTCATTGATCTAAGGGAGGGACGCCGTTAGAGTTGTGCATTTCAAATCACATCTACTGTTGACTTGGTAATGGTAGTCTGAATAGCTACTTATACAAGTGCTTGTACTCCTGCAGAATATATCTGAAGCCTTGAACATGCCAGATGAAATGGTATCTGTTGCTTTGAAGGTATGATTAAGCTGCTGCTTGACCTGATGTTCTTCCTTTACATGATGATTGTTCACTGGTTTGTATGGCAATTTCTACCAACTTTTGTAACTCAGATAATGGTGTTATCCAGGCTACAAAAAAGATTGTCTCTCTAGATAAGACTAAACGATGGGGTAATAGCAGCAGCCCAGGCGATGAAAGCATGCATAACGTAAGTTGTTGATGAAAAAAGCTGGAAAGCATGAGTTTTGCAAGTGTTTGACACATTGACACATAATGTGTATCACTAAGGTTTTGACTTCTTTTGGAATGTACCTAGTACATTGCAGATCCACGCCTTGAAAATGATCCTTGGGAAGCTGCCGACAAGATGTTTCTGCGGGTAAGGATGCGGTTTAAGTCATTTCCATGTTAATGCAGTGCACATGGAACATTTAGCTAATTAGTTGCTTTTGTCTACAGAAGGATATAGATGCTCTATTGGAAGTGAGTTTGGGCAAGAGAGAGCGCGAAATTGTTCGTCTGCACTACGGCCTTGATAGCATTGATGGGCGCGGCATGTCCCTGGAAAAAATTAGCCACAGGTCTGTGCTTTTATCTATAATCTGGGAATAAGATTATATTAAAAAACCAAAAAGATGCATGAGAGTCCTCCAGGAGTTTGGTCATGATGATGGATTGACATTGGAAACTTAGTTTTCTGAATACAAAATGCCTAACAGTATTTCATTCTTGTGCAATCAGATTTCAGCTATTATGTCTGTTTGAGTGAAAGGTTTATAATACGTTTTGGTCAGGTATGGTATCTCGAGGGAGAGGACAAGACAAGTTGAGGGTTGCGCGCTACGCAAACTCGCTGTATCTGGGGAGAGGCTGGATTTCGGAGGGTCTATCACTGATTAAGTAGTCGCAACAATCATGTGGATGTTCTGTGTATAGCTGTATTATACAAGAATATGGTCAGTTTGGATCCCAAACAGCCTCCAGCTTCACATATTCAATTTTCATTTCTGCTGCTGGGGGGTACAGTCAAAATGGCATGGTTTTCTCTGCTGCTATATAAGCTTGTTTGGGTCCCAATGCGGCATTGTACTGCTACCAGGTTCTACTCATAAATTGTGTAATTTTTTTTTTCTGAATACAACTAAGATCTAGTTCATGCCAATTTGTTACTTGTCTCTTCCAGATTGCATTAAACATGGTCCTTCATTCAGGCTACTATGATGTGTATGTGCATGTGTGAGAATGAAGGACACAAAAATGAAGTCATATCAACCTCTTCAGATGGTCACAATACTTATCAGATAAATATGGTCACACACCCCGAGAGAGAGAGAGAGAGAGAGAGAGAGAGAGAGAGAGATGTAAATATTACTACTTAATGCAATTATCTTCACGAAAAAAAAGAGAGAGAGCAATGAATTTCAAAGCTTGCCATGCATATGAGCATATGGTGTCCTGCACAATGAGAATGAGAGTCTTTTATTAGTAGTCGAAAGATGTCAGCTTTAAACTCTGAACTTCAAAGATGGCCATGCACAGCGTAAAGTTCTTATATCAATAGATTCAGCCTTCATAACCAGTGGAATTGTGGCAGCATCTTACAAGGAAGAGTCACTGGATCAAATGGAAGGAAAAAGCTCAACTGGTTGGGAGTGTGTGCTAGTTGTGGGAAGCAAAGCGAGTGTGTGCTAGTCGTGGGAAGTTAAAGGTAGGGCTTTGCTGCCTTCAAGCGAAAAAGATGGGTGTTATACCCATCAGTAAATACTGCCAAAAGGTACAATAAAATGCAGCAGCAGGTCATGCTGCATAGATTTAGGCCAAACAGCTAGAATCATACTGTCCAAAATCTATGCTATATAAATCTTGAATGGTGGCAATGGTGACATGTGAAAGAGAAAAAGCCAACAACGATCTAGTGCAATATAGATAAGCTCAAGGAAGATATATCCAAACCTTAGGATAAGGAGGTATGGGGTAACCTTTATGATAAATAGGATGTGATTTTTTTTGGATTGCAAAGTTTTATTGAAAAGAGTTACCATGCGAATGCAAAAAAGAAGGATATTAGGGAGAAAGGGGGAATAATTTAATATCCTTGATTTGACCTCATGACTAATTCAAAGTGAAGTGATTGTCTTGGCTTGAAGTTGTTCAACAGAGTACAATTTTCAAATGGGGACGGTAGCGCTTTTACCAATGCAAAATGTAATACAATTTTCGAGCTTGGTCAAATATAATAGTCTGAATTTTTAGGGAGACTTGAGAAACCTTTCCAAGATTAGCTTATTAAAACTATGTTTGTAGTATATAACAACAAAAAGAACTAGTCTAGTGGATAGTCACTTGGCAGTTAAGTGCACTTAGGTGACGACACTGTCGGGATGGGTGACCTCCTGGGAAGATTTTTCTATAAGCTAGTGGGAGCTTCTCGTATATAGCCAATGGCACCAACGAAGCCTTCATAGCTCGTTGTCAAGTATGCCAAGGCCAAAATGCCAAGGTCTATGCCTTGGTCACCGCCTTGGAGTAACAACCGCTTGACGATGTGCCACGTGGTGCTCGCCCATAGACTTGTAAATTTTTATCTTCGTGCTATAAAAATGGAGCTCTCTCTGACATCATCAATGATGTCATCAGAAGCGCTAAAAGAAAACATTCTCTCTTTGTCATCAATGATGTTGTCGAAAAATGTTAAAAAGTAAGCGTCCTCTTTTTTATCCCCTCTATAAAACTATAAATTGAGGGCTTGGGGATAACCATGAAAGAGCGACAAGAGAAATCTTGACAAGGACGAGACGCTGATCGAGAAGGAGGAGACTCTATTCCACGAGATGAAGAGACATCATTCCATTCAACCTAAGGAAGGGGATATGTTGAAGGTCTCTCATTCTCTTCTACTCTAATATGAGAAGAGAAGACATTGAAGAACTTTATTCTATTCCATACCTCTACTCTCATCCCTATTCAGTCTACTAGAGAGAGAGAAGTATTGCTCTCAACAAGGTGAGAAGAACCATCCGCGAGGCTTATATCATTGAATCCCGCAATAACCATCATCATCATCGAGAGTCTTACACCCTTGCTAACCAGTATTATTTCCGCGTTCTTCTTCTTGTACGGATTATATTTCTGTCATAGTCTCGAAGAAAAAAAATTTAAAAGTGAAAATCACGAATGACCCTACTAACATGGAAGCAACAGTTGGAATTGCGAGCACGCGAGTCACTAATGGAGTTACGGGTGCGTATAATAACCCTTTATCAATTTCGATACCACAGGTTTTTCTTTCTAAAAATTTATATTTAAAGTCCTATCTCTAGACCCACCTCTTCTCATATTATGTACTAGTATGAGTTTGGGTCTCCATGGCAAATTATACCGATAGCTTTCACTTCAGTAGGAGTAACAAAAGAGAGAATAACATATTGTAAATTATATATATCTTACACCGATTCCAGAAATAAGATAAGCCTCTTAAGAAATACTGCGATCTTAGAGTATTCGCTTAGTAAATTATTAGAATATCTTATAGGCTAGAAACTATTAGGAAAACTACGAAATTCTAGAACTCAAGAGAAATCATGAGGAATTTTTCAAGACAAATTTATTAAAAATGAACCCCGAAGAAATTAGTCAAGGATATAGTTTAATCTAGAAGCTTTTATAGAAGATTTTAAGATCGAAAATATCTCTAAGTTAAAGAAACTGACTTAAGGCCAAGAAACTTGGTTACAAGAATAAACCTTAAACTGGGAAGTTAGAGACTCCAAAATCTAGATACTCTTAGTTAAATTCCAAGGGAAAGAGTTCATCATGTGAAATTCAAGTATCGATTGCTACTAGATTAATCATCACTTGAAAGTTGTATGATTGATTGAAGTCATAATTGCTTGAAGATATCAATCTTGTTTGTGATTTTCTATATTAGATCCTGATTGAATTAAGTATTGGAACATATAAAAATTGAGGAGCCCTATACCTCTCCTAAGGATATGTACTGAATCCCGATACCAAGAGGGGATGTTTTTACTGCCACGGAAAGCATGGATACAATTACGCGTTTTTCTGAAAACTACTAGCCTCACCGCTCGCGTAACACCGGCACTGATAGCGAGAGGTCTTCCATAGGGATCGTATTAAGTAAGAGGTGGCTAAGGTGTCAGGGGGGCTTTGGCTAGTAAATCCTTTACGCACCTAGGAAGAACTACTTGGTCCCTTGTATGGTCCGATTTTTACTTGGGACACCTAAAAACGCTAGCTATAGATGGATTTGATCTTGGTGACGTGCAGATGCGTCGGATGAGGCAACATGTGAAATTGTAATTTTTCTCTTGTGTGGGCGGGCATTATGAAACATAATTAATGATTTTATTTTTATTTTGATCGTATGTCCGTGAGTAAATTATGCAAACGAATAACTGTGCATAAAATGATTTTTTAATTAATGAAGCCGTTTTTATATATTTCACGTAATGCAGTAGGTAATTAGATAACTAAGAATTTCCATAGAGGGAAGCGGGTGGATGGATTTCCGACGAATCCAGTGCTATGGTAAGGTGGTCTCGGTTAGTTGAGAGGTTTCTCAAAAAACAAACGCTAGGAAGAAACTCTAGGAAGGGCCGATTTGCTGACTTACCTAGGATTTGGTCTTAGAACCGAATTTTAAATTTACTTAGGGCAAAAGTACGGCGGTTGTGCCAGAGCACTGTAAGGGATTTCATAAATCCTTAGTCTGCCTACTGGAAAAAAATGGAGCTCCCTCTTTGATGTCATGAATGATGTAATCAGAAGTATTAAAAGAAAGTGTTCTCTTTTTGTCATCGAAAAACGCTAAAAAGTAAGTGCCTCTCTTTCTCCCCCTACAAAACTATTAATTGAGGGCTTGGGGATGACTAGGAAGGGAGGGGGGTACAAGAACAATCTTGACGAGGACACGAGACGTTGATCGAGAAGGAGGAGACTCTATTCCGCGAGACGAAGAGACATCATTCCGTTCAACCCAAGGAAGGGGATATGCTAAAGGTCTCTCATCCTCTTCTACTCTAATCCGAGAAGAGAAGACACTAAAGAACTTTATCCTATTCTATCAATTCGGTTAGAAGTCATACCTCTACTCTCATCCCCATTCTGTCTAAGAGAGAGAGAGAGAGAGAGAGAGAGAGAGAAGTATTGCTCTCCAAGAGGCATGAAGAACCATCTGCGAGGGCTATATCATTGAATCCTGCAATAACCATCATCATCATCGAGAGTCTTACACCCTTGCCAACCAGTATTACTGCCGTATTCTTCTTCTTGTATGAATTATATTTTCGTCATGGCCTCGAAGAAAAAGAATTTAAAAGTGAAAATCACAAATGATGTTACTAACGTGGAAACAACAATTGGAGTTGCGAGCACGGGAGTCATTAATGGAATCATGGGCGCAGATCACAAGCCTTTACCAATTTCGATACCATAGTTTTTTTAAAAAAATTTCTATTCAAATTCAATAGAAATAAGATAAGTCTCTTAAGAAATATTGCGATCTTAGAGTATTTACTTGGTAAATTATTAGAACATCTTATAGGCTAGAAATTCTTAGGAAAACTACGAGATTCTGGAACTCAAGAGAAATCATGAGGAAATTTTCAAGACAGATTTATTAAGAATGAACCCCGAAGAAATTAGTCAAGGAAGCTTTGATAGAAGATTTTAAGACCGAAAATATCTCTAACTTAAATAAACTGACTTAAGGCCAAGAAAATTGGTTACAAGAATAAGCCTTAAACTGGGAAGTTAGAGACCCCAAAATCTAGATACCCTTAGTTAAATTCCAAGGGAAAGAGTTCATTATGTGAAATTCGAGTATCGATTGCTACTAGATTAATCATCACTTGAAAGTTGCATGATTGATTGAAGTCATAACTGATTGAAGACATTAATCTTGTTTGTGATTTTCTAGATTAGTTTCTAGTTGAATTAAGTATTGGAACATATAAAAATTGAGGAGCCCTATACTTCCCCCAAGGATAGGTGTTGAATCCCCATACCAAGAGGGGAGGTTTTTACCGCCATAGAAAGCATGGACCAGCTTTGATGGTGAGAGGTCTCCCAGTAGGGATCATATTAAGTAGGAGGTGGTTAAGGTGCCAGGGGGGCTCTGGCTAGTAAATCCTTTATGCACCTAGAAACTACTTGGTCCCCTGTATGGTTCGAGTTTTACTTGGGACACCTAAAAATGTTAGCTATAGGTGGATTTGATCTTGGTGACATGCAGATGCGCCGGATGAGACAACACGTGAAATTGTAATTTTTCTCCTGTATAGACATGAGAACACACATTATGGAACATAATCAATAAATTTGTTTTCATTCTAATTGTATGTCCATGGGTAAATTACACAAACGAAAAACTGTGCATAAAAGGATTCTTTTTAATAATGAAGCTATTTTTATATGTTTCACGTAATGTGGTAGGTAATTAGATAACTAAGAACTTCCATAGAGAGAAGCGGGTGGATGGATTCTCGATGAATCCAGTCCTATGGTAGGGTGGTCGAGAGGTTTTTCCAAAAACAAATGCCAAGAAGAAACTCTAGGAAGGGCCGATTCGCTGACTTACTTAGAGTTTGGTCTCAGAACCTGAATTGTAAATTATCTTAGCGGAAAGGTATGGCGGCTGTGCCAGAGCACTATGAGGGATTTTATAAATCCTTAGTTTGCTACTAGAAAAAAGCATTGTACTCCATGAACCAAGGGTAATGGCAGTCACTCCTTCCGGACAAGAAGCCTCTCAAAGGACACCTTCAAATGTGAGCTAGTTGTTGATAGGTGAATGTTAGGTCAATTAGGAATCTTCAGGTCAGTCCTCCGTTGGTAATGACAGGACACTTTCCTTGCGGGGTAGACCTAGGGTTACTAGTCGCGGACAAAATCTGATCGTTTTGGTTAGAGTATGGATGGCGACGATTGGAAGGTAAACTTTGGGCGACTACTAAAACATTACAAAAGAAATTATTTTGTCTATTCGTTGAATATGAAAATGGTTATCATTCTAGCAATTAAGAATTACGAGTCAGTAGATATATCTGAAATCCATGGTTAGATTCCTTAAGTTGTTTCGGAAAACTCTATCATGATATAACCTTTGTTGAAAATTTAATATAAAGTATTTCTATCCTTCTGAAATGATTTCTCTTTTTGAAAAGATACGAGCAAATTGTATGATAACATTCGTAGAGCTAACTAGAGAAAATCTTACAATACCACAGGAAGTTGTTCCTACTACCCTTAATGTTGTTGAGATCCAAGAAAAAAAGTTCTTGCTTAAGCAAATCAAACCACCTAAGTTTAATGGCCAAGGAAAAAACGTCGAGGTTGAAGCAGAAATATGGGTCAAGTCCATGGAAGATTATTTCATTGCTGCTAGAATTACCCCAGCTAATTAAGCAATGATCAGCAAGTTAAAGCTAACAAGAGAAGCCCGAATTTGATGGAAACAATAGTGTAAAGACCAAGGAATTTCCGAAGCATCTGTTAGTTTTGGGACATATTAAAGGATGTAGTGCGAGGCCGGTATCTCCTGCCAGCATACTGCACGCAAAAGATGAATGAACTCTTTGGTCTAAAGCAACTTGGAATGACATTGGAAGCCTATTACTCAAAGTTTGTGACACTTCTCAAGTATGCACCGTCTATGGATATTGCATAGCAAGTATCCAAGTTTTGCCCTAGATTGGATGATCCCTTGAACACCAGCTTGAAGCAATGCATCCATCCAACGACCTCCAAGATGCATTGATAAGAGCAAGACCGATTGTATAGGAACTCCAGTCCAAACCAAGAAAAAATAAGCCTTAGAATAATAAGTTTCAAAATAGAAATATAATTAGGGGCTATGCAAAAAGAGCCCAAGGTTAATTCTAATCTGCTAATAGCAAAAAGGCTAAAACATCGGTGGTGGAGAACTTTACTGATGGTAATAAGGATACTTTCAGGTACTATTATTGTAACGACCTTGGCCACATCCAAAGACGATGCCCAAAACTCAGACAGAATGAACGCCAAAGCAAGTTCCGTAACAACTAGAGCCATGGACAGCCACAACTAGAGCCATGGACAGTCACAACTAGAGGAAGAGTTGCTGGCATAATCCTCAAGGAAGTAGAAGATGATGAAGGTCCCACCTTGGAAATTGACATGGAGAGAGCGAGAATTCATGCCTCTCTCAACAAGAAGGGACCAAATCAATAGTTCTTAGTGATTCAAACACCATCAACCTATAATAGTAAACCCTTTAAAATTTGGATTGGTTGTGGAAGCACATATTCATTCATATCACCAAGATGTGCTAGAAAACTAGGCACAAACACAATGCATGCACCTGGGCCCATAGTTGGATAAGCTAATGGAAAAGAAGTTTCCTCAACACAACAAACAAATAAGGCAGAGTTTGATCTGGGTGGCAATCAGACCAACATGCAATTCAGAGTGATGAACCTGGGAACCTATGAGTGCCTGTTGAAAGGTGAGAATGATCAAAGCTTGCTTGGAAGTGAGCTATAGCGGAGAGCAAGAGCAAGAAGAGAGAGAGACACAAATAAAAACTCTAACAGTCACAATGTGTGATCAGGCCTTCCTTTATTCAAACTGTCACTAAAAGAATAAAGAATAAAGTGATGGTGATGGGTGCTTGCCACCTGCAGTGTGCAGTGGTTGATGAGTACTCTGAGTGTAGTAATACACGGGCGGCTGGGCAGAGACACCTTTACCCCCAACAACCTCCCACTTAAAGGCGAATCTATCCCAGTGAGGAGTGAAAAGAAAAGAAAAAGACAATACAATGTACACATGTACAACATGATGAGGAAAAACATAATCTCATTCAACGCCCATCAATCTCTTGAGGAAGGCAAAGCGCTTAGTAGTGAGGCTTTTTGTGAGGAAATCTATAAGATTTTCATGAGTGGAGATATTGACAAGGTCAACAGACTTGTCTTCCATGATCCCACATATAAAGTGATACTTCACCTCAATGTGTTTTGTCTTCGCATGGAAGATCGGATTCTTGGCTAGCTGAATAGCACTCATAGAATTCGAATGCAGAGTAGGTATAGTATCAATCCCAAGGTCATGAACCAAACGGCCCAACCATATGCCCTCCTTGCAAGCCTCAATGGCTGCAACATACTCGGCCTCAGTGGTAGAGAGAGCCGTACACTTCTGAACCCTAGACATCCAAGAAACAACACCTCCAACATAGGTAAAGACATAGCCGGAAGTGGACTTCCTACTATCTGCATGTCCTGCATAATTAGAGTTTGTATAGCCCACAACTCTTGTATCCTGGCTGCCATAGCAAATACACATATCTACTATGCCCTTCAAGTATCTCATGATACCCTTTATGGCATCCC
The DNA here is from genome assembly GCF_053477565.2 of Lygodium microphyllum. Taxonomy (NCBI): domain Eukaryota; kingdom Viridiplantae; phylum Streptophyta; class Polypodiopsida; order Schizaeales; family Lygodiaceae; genus Lygodium; species Lygodium microphyllum. Next base: position 21,255,913 of record NC_141155.1, on the reverse strand, counting down.
AATGCTTTTTGCCAGGTGTAGCCATATAGCATGCCACAACACCAACTGCAAAGGCAATATCTGGACGAGTGGCTATCATGGTATATATCAAACTACCCACAGCTACTGCATAAGGGATCTTGGCCATCTCAGCCCTCTGCTCATCCATTTGTGGATAATCGACATGTGCAACCTTCACATAAGAAGGTAATGGACAGCCGATAGGCGCACGTGGCTCCTCCTGGAATATAACCCTGCGTATCTCTACCACCTTCTCAGGCTGCCTATGCATCTTGTCTTCATGGAAGACTACATCATGGTTGCGAATGTCTTTCCGTGCTTGCGGGATCCCAGAGGTGATAACCCATCTCGCTTGCATCCCCATAGCCAAGGAAAATGCATTTGACACTCTTAGGATCCAACTTAGTACGCTTGTCTTTGGGCACATGATGGTAGAATGCCTCACATCCAAAGACACGTAGATGCGCATAAGACAAAGGTTTCCTAGTCTATACCTTCTTTGCAACCTGGAAATCCAAACCACTAGAAGGTGATCTATTTATGACATGCACAACTGTACTGACTGCCTCATCCCAAAAGCTTTGTGGTAAGCCTGCATGGCTATGCATACTACGTACATGCTTCTGGATGATTCTATTTATCTACTCAACCAAACCATTATGGGGTGGGGTATAGAGAGGCGGTCAACTGACGCTTAATACCCCTCTCATCACATAGTTGCTCAAAAGCACGTGACACATATTCTCCCCCATTGTTAGTCCTAAGGCATTTCAATCTATGCCCAATCTGGTTCTCGACCAATGCAAGCCATCTCTGAAACACAGTCAAGACTTCTAACTTAAGCTTAATGGGGTAAGCCCAGACTTTACACGAAAAATCGTCAATGAACATCACACAATACTCTGCACCACCTATAGATTGATAGGGCATGGGTCCATAGACATCCAAATGTACCAATGCCAGGGGCTAACTCATGTGTGTCCTACTAGACTTCTTATGCATATTCCTAGTCTGTCTGTTGCCATAAAGCCAATGCTCACATGAATCAAAACATGCGTAGTCAAGGGGTGGTAAGTATTGCAAACTAGAAAGCATTTTCATTCCCTTCAAGGACATATGGCCCAAACGAGCATGCCAAAGAGATATATGTGGGATGGAATCCACTGATAAAACATGGTCAACAGGGGACCCATCAACTACAAGAGGATAGAGGATGTCAGCTTTGGCACCTCTAGCAAGCACAAGTCTGCTACGGGTGATCTTCTAGAGGCAGGATCCCCAAATGAAACATGAAACCCAACATCATCAAGCTGTCCTTCTGTAGACATAAGACTGCGTGTAAGCACAAGTACATGATGTACATTCTGTAACAAAAAAGTACTGCCAGTAGGGAACTACAATCATACATCCCCAATACCAACAATAGCAAGTGACCTGTCATCACCCAAGCGAACTAAACTAGAGACAGTGCGGTAGAAGTGGAACCACTCACGACATGGTGTAAGATGAAATGAAGCACCAGAATCCAAAAGCCAGCACTGCGTATACATAGAGTGAACATAAGTCACAATGACATAGCATCACAAGAACTAGTTGTAAGTATGTACTCCCCATTGGAGTCATTAGTCTGCATGATATTTATCTCCTCGATTTTCACACGGGATTTCATATGCATAATGCTGTGATCGAAGGACTTTTCCTGTACTTTTTCTTTCCCCTTCTCTTTGCGCTTCTCATTGCGTAAACTCACGACATTGTGGATGTATATGACCTCTCTTGCCACAATGATGACATGTCAGATTAGCATTTCTCCCACGAGACTTGCTGCACAACTTATCACATGACTTAGACCTAGACTTTTGCAAGTCTCTGCCACAGCCATTCCCACGGTCATTCTTGCCATTACCATCTCTGTCTCTAATAGTCAAACCATGCGAGAGACATCCAAGTTCTTACTGTTGATCTCTTCCTGTAGAAGAGCACTCTCTACATCAGGCAAGTTGAAAATAGTAGCAAGAGCATATAAGGTAGTGCGGAATACATCCCATGACTCACTTAGAGTCCCAAGCAAAAACAATGGAGTAACCTCATCATAAAAGGTAATACCCTGCGAAGTCAAGTTCTTGAGAATAGCATGGAACTGGCTCAAATGAGCAGACATTGTCATATTCTCCTTCACGCGGTGCAGGCCCATAAGTTGCTTCAGCCAATACATCTGACTTGCTGGACTTTTCTTGTTATATAGGTTCTTAATTTTATCCCAAAGCTGCCAAGCACTCTGTGCTTCCTCAACCACATTGTAATGCACCTGTTCAGTGAGAGACAAGATGAGGGTGGACTTACATAACTCATCAAGCTCATCCCATTCATCATCAGTCATAGTTTTAGGCTGCTCACCATGCATCCTTAGTGGCTTTATATGTGATTTCTGCACCAATACCTGCCAAACTTGGCTCTTCCAATAGGCATAATTCGTACCATCAAGCTTAGTGATGTTGAAGATAGTACTATTAGTGGAAGAAGAACCCATAATGTAGTCCAAAACAGTGCAGATAGTTCAAAATTGCTTGCTGTTTTTTGTTGTAAACAATCAAAATACCACCAAAACCAAGGAAAAATGACCACGAACTAATAGCTAATGATGTTGTCCACCAAGTACCATCAAAAGTACATAAAATCAGGATAATTCAACATGAAAATTTCATATCAGTCCATACATAACTACTTGTTGTAATAAATTACAGCTAGGTACAATGAGAGCAAACTGTAGGCAAAATCAATGCACCAAGTCAACCACTGGCTGTCAAAGCATAAGCAACATCAAGCGGGCATAAATCAACATATGACAGTCATACGGACATCAAGCAAACACCCAAGCATGTCAAACGAATCTGTCAGTAAGCCCGCACACCCCCTGCGTGTAATAGGGCAAAGTGTACACAACATTGGCAAGACGTGACACAAAGAGGTGTATGCTCAGGGAGTGCAAAGCCCAAATCAGCCCAAGTATATGTATGCGGACCACAGCATATCAACCATGCAACATCCACGTAAAGAAGATCCCAATCTCAGAAGACTCAAAGCTCAATAGCATAAACCACCTGTTCAATGTTTGTCAAATATCCAACGATGCTCCCACTAGCACAAAAGCCGTATGGATCAAGCCAAGAAGCTCAAGAAAGGCATATGAGAGCACCAGTGACGACAGATCCAATACCAGATATCAATAAGACATCATGAGCATATAGGCTCTGTAGCCTCCAATTAGAGCATCCATAGACATCAACTGTATCCCAAATACAACTCTAGCAAGCCAAGAAATATCCCAAGTAAGTTTTGAGAATCCAGATGCAAGCCAAGATAAGGCACTAGTAGGAATCGGCTCTAAACAATGTAACTAGCATGTAGTAGTGGCATAGGCCAAGCATGTCAAGACCGGTCAGACATAGGTAACATACATGCCATATGTACATCCAAGACGGAGCATCAAATGCATTCCAAAGCCAAGCTCAAACTCAAATGAAGATCCAAAACCAAAGACAAGCTCGATGTCGTACCCCGAAGGTCAATACTTCATTGCATATCCCAAAGACATAGCCTGAAACTAATATGCATAACCAAACTAGAGGTAAAATAACTTGTTAACTAAGGTAGCATAAATCTCAACCAACAATGAAGTGTCCGCATCCAAATCAAGGCTCAATAGCTCTCAAATAGCATATTTGGGCATAAACCATGATGACCAAGCATCAATATATCTAACAAGACACCCAAATGTCAACAAAGAGCATTATGCATAAGTCGTCCCTGATAAAACCTTGTTGCCCAAACAATGTACAATAGTAAATCCTTGCATAAATCGAGCTATGGAAGCTCAAACCAAGTCCCAAAGCATCTCAAAACATTGGGCAAACATTCCCAAAGTATCTGGACATCAAATACCAAGCCTCGGGAGCATCACATAAGCTAAGAGCATGACATTTTCTTACCGTAAAAAATCTACTCAGATTTTGCCTAAATCGGGTTTCGGATGCTCGAGATATGAGAAAAAATGGGATTTTTGAGCCAAATTTTAAAACATGCGCAAAAAAACGTGATCTGATACTGTGGGGCCTACTAGTTATGCTGAGGATAAGGGGGCAAATGGGGACATACAAGGTGCCCAATGAAGCCAAAGAATACCTGCAAAGAGCCTATGAGGGCCGGGAGAGGCAGGAGATGAAATCTTACCTCGGGGGGAAGAAGCCATGGTTGGCATTGAAGCTCCAAGCTCTAGGTCTTCAATCTTGGTTGAAGTAATGCCAGCCAAGCTCCATGATCAAAGCTCTGATCCAAAGCTTTGATACCAGTTGAAAGGTGAGAAGGATAAACGCTTTCTTGGAAGTGAGCTATGGCAGAAAGCAAGAGCAAGAAGAAAGAGACACAAATGGGAACTCCAACAGTCACAATGTGTGACCAGGCCTTCCTTTATTCAAAATATCACTAAAAGAATAAAGTGATGGTGACGGGCGCCCGCCACCTGCAATGTGCAGTGGTGGGTACTATCAATGTAGTAATATACGGGCGGCTAGGCAAAGGCGCCTTTACCCCCAACACCTATTGGGAATGGATTGGTTAATTTCCAATGACACTCATATTCATTGTGGAAAGAGCCAAGTCACATTCTTAAATCTTGTAGGACAACAAGTGACCACACAAGGAGAAGCAAGAAAATCAAAGATTTAATTAGCGAAAGCTTCTTGAATTACTAAAGGTTTTAAAAAAGACTCTTGTATACCTAATCAAATTAAATAAGATTGAACATGATAAAGAAGTCGAAGATGAACCGTCGTGGCTGAGGGAATATGCTGATGTATTTCTTGAAGAATTAACTAAAATTCCACCATAGAGAGAAGTCGACCACGAAATCAAGCTAGTACCAGGAGTTGCACCAGTTGCAAAGTCACCATATTAAATGTCCATTCCAGAAGCCATAGAACTAAAAGAACAACTCAAACATCTTTTGGATCAGGGATACATTAGATTCAATAACTCACAATGGGGAGCTCTGGTGTTATCTCATAAAAAGAACGATGGGACTCTCCATCTCTACATTGATTATTGAGGGCTAAATCAGGTAACAATAAAGAATAAGTATCCGATTCCAAGGATCGACGAACTACTTGATTGACTACAAGGAGCAAAGATTTTCTCCAAGATTGATCTCAGATCAGGGTATTACCAAATCAGAATCAAGCAAGAAGATATCCCAAAACCCGCTTTTAGCACAACGTATGCTTATTACAAGTTTATTGTAATGTCATTTGGATTAACAAACGCCCCTGCTACTACCTTCAATAGATTAATGCAAGATATATTCAAACCTTATCTTGGCAATTTCGTCCTTGTATTCTTTGATGACATCTTAACATATTCCAAGGATGAAGGAAGTCACGAGTCACAACTGCGGATAGTTCTTGACACAATGCGGACTCACAAGTTGTATGCTAAGAAGTGTGTGTTCTTCAAGAAGCAAATCGAGTATTTAGGGTTTATAGTTTCAACAGAGGGAACTTCAGTAGATTCAGCTAAGGTCAAAAGGATGTACAAGACTGGCAGCCTCCAACCACTGTAAGTGAAGTTCATAGCTTTTTGGATTTAACAGGATGGTATCAGATCTCTACCAAGAATTATGCTTTGATTGCTGCACCCCTCATCGACCTACTCAAGAAGCAAGTTGCCATTAAATGGACCCAAGTTGGATAGTCTAGCTTTGGCAGGCTCAAGCTAAGTTTAGTCACAGTCTTGATCCTCAAACTACCAGATCTTAGCAAATAATTTGAAGTGGTGACCGATGCGAGCTCTCTTGCTTTGGGATGCGTACTCATGCAGGAAGGACATCCACTAGCATATTCCTCCAGAAAATTGAAGACTTACGAGAGAAATTATGCTACTCAATGGTGACCTAGAATTACTTGCAATTATCCACGCTCTTAAGTTATGGAGACATTATCTACTCGGGAAGAAATTCTCACTGGTAACTGACCATAAAAGTCTTAAATGGATCTTCACTCAACCAGATCTAAATATGAGGCAATGCCGATGGATCAAAGTCTTGCAAGGGTATGATTTTGAGATCAGATATAGATCGGGCAAAGAGAATGTAATTGTAGATGCTTTAAGCTGCAAATCATTTCTCAAAGCACTTATCTCAAAAGAACCTCCTAGAGCTCAAACACTAGCTATAATGATATCAATGTCTAGCAATCCCATCATTGAGCTAGCAAAGGAGCAGGTGAATAATGATCCCAAATATTAGAAAATGCTAAAGGAAATTTAAAATAGAGAACAAAATTCTAAGCTTAAGACAAATTTCTCTGTTGACAAAGGACTTGCCTACTTCAGGACAAGATTATGCATTCCTTTAAGTCAAGAACTTAAGAAGATACTATGGGAAGCTCATGATTTCCCATTTTCAAGACATCTTGGCTATGCCAAAACTCTCAATGTAGTTAGAAAAAGCTATCATTGGGAAAAGCTCAAAAGTGACGCACTTAAATATGTAACCGAATACTTGAGTTGCCAACGAATAAAAGCCAAAAAAGTTAAGTTGCTAGGAAAGCTACAACCACTTGATATTTCTAAGATGAAATGGGAATTCATTAGTATGGATTTTGTAGTTGGATTACCCTCAGTTCAAGGAGGATACAACTCGATCATGGTAATTGTGGATATGTTGACTAAGGTTACCCACCTTATTCTGGTCAAAACCAACTACAAAGCCTCAGATATTACCATGTTATTTGTGAAAGAAATCTTTAGACTTCATGGAGTGCCAAAGAGAATTATCAGTGTGATTGTGATTCTCTATTCACTTTGCATTTTTGGAAGGGATTATTTGAAGCTCTTGGTACACAAATTTGTTTTAGTATAGCTTATCACCATCAAACTGATGGGCAGACAGAGCGTGTAAATCAGGTCATTGAAGAAATACTTAGGACATATTGTTGCAAATAACCTAGACAATGGATACAATATCTACCTTTGGTGGAATTTGCTTACAATGTGTTCTATCATCAGAGCATTCAAATGACCCCATTTCAAGCTCTATATGGGCAAGAATGCCCAACTCTGCTAAACTTCTTCGACCCTACCTTGAAGGTTGAAGCTTCTAAGAAGATGCTTGAAGAGATAGACGAATAAGTCAAAACCATCAAGCAAGATATACAAGCTACCACACGGATAGGCAAAAAGCCTATGTTGACCTAGGGAGAAAAGAGCAAATCTTCCAAGAAGGGGACAAGGTTTTTATTCGTGTATGCCCAAAGAGGAGTTCTTTATCCTTGGGAGAATTCAAGAAGCTAAGCCCAAGATATTGTGGACCTTACAAAGTCATAAAGGTTCTTGGACCTAATGCTTCTAAGCTGCAACTTCATGAAACCCTAAAAGTGTATGATGTATTCCATGTAAGTCTCTTGAAGCCCTATGTACCTAATCCTGATCATATTCTTGATGATCAACATGTTGTAATGCCGAGCCAAGGTTTACTTGAACTTCAACTTGATAGAATCTTGGATGTAAAAGAAAGAATCCTTAGGAATAGAACCCTTAGAGAATATCTCATCTAGTGGAAGGATTATCTTGAAGAGGATGCCACTTGGGTCGATGAGGTAACCCTTATGAAAGAATACCCCCAGTTTCTCTCGAGATGAGGACATCTTGATTTCTCTGAGGGAAGAATGTAATGTCCCCATTACTTAGTTTATTTTAATGAGCATATACATTCCAAAGAAAATTGATTTATGTTGCACATAAAAAAAATAGCTCTAATTATGAAACTGACTCTCATTATGAAGATAATTATTATCATCAATGAGGTATTATATGCTAGTTCATGGAAGAAAGACTTGGGAGACTCCCCCAAGACTAGCTTATTAAAACTATGTTTGTCACTTGGCAGTTAAGTGCACTTGGGTGACGACCATGTCAGGATGGGTGACCTCCCGAGAAGATTTTCCTACAAGCTAGTGGGAGCTTCTCGCGCGCAGCCAACGGCACCAATGAAACCTTCATAGCCCGTTGCCAAGTATGCCAAGACCAAGATGCCAAGGTCTATGCTTTGGTCACCGTCTTGGTCGTAAGTCTTGGAGTGACGGCCGCTTGACTATGCACCACGTGGTGCTCGCCCATAGATTCGTAAATTTTTATCTTCGTCCTACAAAAATGGAGCATCCTCTCTGACGTCATCAATGATGTCATCAAAACACTAAAACAAAGCATTTTCTCTTTGTCATCGATGATATCATCGAAAAACACTAAAAAGCAAGCGTCCTCTCTTTTACCCCCTGCAAAACTGTAAATTAAGGGCTTGAGGATGACTAGGAAAAAGAGCAACAAGAGCAATCTTAACGAGGACGAGACACTGATGGAGAAGGAGGAGACTCTATTCTGCGAGACGAAGAGATATCATTCCATTCAACCCAAGGAAGGGGATACGCTGAAGGTCTCTCATCCTCTTCTACTCTAATCCGAGAAGAGAAAACACTGAGAAGAACTTTATCCTATTCTACCAATTTGGTTAGAAGTCATACATCTACTCTCGTTCCTATTCTGTTTACTAGAGAGAGAGAAGTATTGCTCTCCACGAGGTGAGAAGAACCATCTGCGAGGCCTACATCATTGAATCCCGCAATAACCATCATCATCGTCGAGAGTCTTACATCCTTGCCAACCAATATTACTGTTGTGTTCTTCCTCTTGTAAGAATCATATTTTCGTCATGGCCTTGAAGAAAAAGAATTTAAAAGTGAAAATCATGAACTTACTAACATGGAAGCAACAATTGGAGTTGCGAGCACAGGAGTCATTAATGGAGTCACGGGCGCGGATAACAACCCTTTACCAATTTTAATACCACTGGTTTTTTTTCTAAATATTTATATCCGAATTCAATAGAAATAAGATAAGTATCTTAAGAAATACTGTGATCTTAGAGTATTCACTTGGTAAATTATTAGAACATCTTATAGGCTAGAAATTGTTAGAAAAACTACGAAATTCTAGAACTCAAGAGAAATCATGAGGAATTTTTCAAGACGGATTTATTAAGAACGAACCCCGAAGAAATTAGTCAAGGATATAGTTTAATCTAGAAGCTTTGATAGAAGATTTTAAGATAAAAAATATCTATTGGAGGTAAGGGCGCCTTTGCCTAGCGGCCTGTGTATTACTACACTGATAGTACCCAACACTGCACACTAAAGGTGGTGGGCGCCCGTCACCATCACTTTTTTCTTTATTCTTTTAGTGACAATTTGAATAAAGAAAGGTCCAGTCACACATTGTGACAATTGGAGTTCCCATTTGGTCTCTCTCTCTCTTTATTTCTTGCTCTTGCTCTCTCGCCATAGCTCTTCCAAGCAAGCATTGATCCTTTTCACCTTTCAACTAGTATCAGAGCATGGTTGCTCGAGCATTCCGACTTGGTTCATGACTCCTTCAGATTTCTATCGATTACCTATACTCATTGGGTCTCCTTCTCGATAGCCATAGCTGACTCTCTCGAGCTCCCCTCACTCCTCGGCTTCCTAAGCACCTACCCGGCCCATTTGGGCACCCTCAGGGCATTCCTTCAGATATTGGAGCTCTCTTTTGTTATTTTACTTGAGTCCACAGGTTTTGTGAAGTAGGGCAGCCATGTCCTCTTGCTTCTTGTGATGCCTACTCTCTACCGGTGACTTTGCCCTTCGAGACGAAGCTCCTAGGGGTCCTTGACTACTCTCCCAACCTTACCTTGACCTTGCCTAGCCCTTCCATAGGCCCTAGATCAGTTTGGGCTAGCTTGAAGACCTACAAAAAATTTATTTTTACTTGAGCCCTCCCTTGGCACTCATTGGCACCTTGAAAACACTTCATTTGGTACTTGGGAATACCCCCTTGATGCTCGACATTAGTGGTTATCATTGGCATTGATTTGTGGATTGATTTACCTCAATCTAGGACTATTTTCCACAATCCATAGGTAGCCACAAACAGTATTACATCAGCACTTTATGTTTATGTTTGGTTGGCATTGACATTGGTTGCTCGGTTGGGGTCTTGAATGCTCCCCGAATCCTAGGGGAATGTATACCTATGATCTGAGATGCTTTTGGGGCTGAATTTACTCAGTCATTGACTTTTTTACATAGTCCATAGGCAGCCCAAAACAGGGCAGCCCTTTGTCATTACACTTTATGTCCATGCTATATAGTCATTTGATGTTCGATTATGCTCGATTGGTGCCTATACATATGGAAAAGTATGCCTAAGGTTTATCAGACCCTGAAACCGACCCAAAGACCATATAGAACCAAAATCACATTGTAAATCTATCACTAGACTAAAATTTAGAGCAAGTAGTTCAAAACTCTACTATGAACTGTCCTTCAAATTGCGCATGCTATTTACTGTAACGGCCCTATGGGCCAAGGGGGACACAAGCCCCAAATCAAATTGGGCTAGCTTGAAGTCCTACAAAAAATTCGTTTTTACTTGAGCCCTCCCTTGGCACTCATTCGCAGCTTGAAAACACTTCATTTGGCACATGGGAACACCCCCTTGATGCTCGACATTAGTGGTTATCATTGGCATTGATTTGTGGATTGATTTACCTCAATCCAAGACTGTTTTCCACAATCCACAGGTAGCCACAAACAATGTTACATCAGTACTTTATGTTCATGCTTGGTTGGCATTGACATTGGTTGCTCGATTGGGGTCTCGAATGCTCCCCCGAATGTTAGGCGAATGTATGCTTATGATATGAGATGCTTTTGGGGCTGAATTTACTCAGTCATTGACTATTTTACATAGTCCATATGCAGCCCAAAACAGGGCAGGCCTTTGTGATTACACGTTATGCTCATGCTACATAGTTATTTGATGTCCGATTATGCCTGGTTGGTGCCTATACATATGGAAAAGTATGCCTATGGTTTATCTATGGTTTTGAGCTTGGATTGGGCCACTATTTGCTACATAGTTATTTGATGTCCGATTATGCCTGGTTGGTGCCTATACATATGGAAAAGTATGCCTATGGTTTATCTATGGTTTTGAGCTTGGATTGGGCCACTATTTGCTCAATTTTGGATGTTTATTTGCTTCTGGAATATTCATGGCTGAAGCTTATTTGCTTATGTTTGGATATGCCTGTTGGATTCAGCTATGTCTTGGATGCATACATTGATGTAGTGACTCTCGGTGATCGACATAGAGATTGGATTTGCTCTCGAAACATTGGTTGAGATTGAGCTTTCTTCGCATAGCATTTGGATCTTCATCTTTGATATGCTTATGGCATGTACTTTGCTTATGTCTGACCGGTCCTGACATGCTTGGCCTATGCCACTACTACATGCCCGTTACATTGTTTGGAGTTGGATGCTATTGAGCCTTGCCTTGGCTTGACATTTAATTGCCCAGAGCTTACTTTGGCTATTTCTCGACTTGCCAAAGTTACAGTTTGGATGTACTTGATGTCTATGGATGCTATGTACAGATGCTACACGGCCTATATGCTCATGAGGTCTTATTGATGCTTAATCTTGGATATTCTAGCCCTGGTGCTATCATATGCCCTTGTTGAGCTTCTTTGCTTGATATTTATTACTCTTATGCCAGTGGGAGCATCTTGATACGCTTGACATACATTGAGCAAGCCGTTTATGCTACTTGAGCATTCGGATACTTGAGACTGCGACCTTCACTTGGATGTTGCATGGTTGATATGTGGTGGTTCTCACAGATGTACTTGGGCTGATTTGGGCTTTGCACTCCCTGAGCATACACTTCTTTGTGTCAGGTCTTGCCAATGTTGTGTACAGTTTGCCCTATTACACAGGGGGTGTGCTGGTTTACTGATGAATTCATTTGACATGCTTGGGTGTTTGCTCGATGTCCGTATGACTCTCACATGCTGATTTATGCCCACTTGATGCGTGTTATGCTTTGACAGTAAGTGGTTGACTTGGTGCATTCATTTTGCCTACAGTTTGCTCTCATTGTTCCTAGCTGTAATTTATTACAATAAGCAGTTATGCATGGAATGACGTGGAATTTTCATGCTAAATCATCTTGATTTTATGTACTTTTGATGGTACTTGGTGGGCAACATCATTAGCTATTAGTTTGTGGTCTTTTTGCCTTGGTTTTGGTGGTATTTTGGCTGTTTACAACAAAAAACAACAAGTAATTTTGAACTGTCTACACTGTTTTGGACTGTAGTATGGCATCTTCTTTTTCTGATAGTGCTATCTTCTTTAAGATCATTAAGCTTGATGGTACGAATTATGCCTATTGGAAGAGTCAAGTTTGGGAGGTATTGGTACAGAAATCGCAGATAAAGCCACTAAGGATGCATGGCGAGTAGCCTAAAATGATGACTGATGATGAATGGGATGAGCTTGATGAGTTATGTAAGTTCACCCTCATCTTGTCTCTAACTGAACAGGTGCATTACAATGTGGTTGAGGAAGCATAGAGTGCTTGGCAGCTTTGGGATAAAATTAAGAACCTCTATGATAAGAAAAGTCCAGCACGTCAGATGTATTGGTTGAAGCAACTTATGGACCTGCGCATGAAGGAGAATATGACAATGTCTACTTCGCATGGCATTACCTTTAATGATGAGATTACTCCATTATTTTTGCTTGGGACTCTGAGTGAGTCATGGGATGTATTCTGCACTACACAGCCAGTTGGACAACCTGCAGCAGCAGTTGGTACACATGGCCATGATATTTGACAGGATGCTAGACATACAACAGAGCCTGCAGTGAGATGATCCACTAAAGCTAGACATCCACCTAATCGATTTGAGTTCTTAATGTATTATGTCTTGGTTATCGATACATGAGAGCCTCTTACCTATGATAAGGCTATGTGCAGGGGTGACAGTCACTTCTGGGAGAGGGCTATGCAATCTGAGATGGACTCACTGCATAAGAATATGTCTTGGGATTTGGTTTCCTTGCCTGCTGACAAGAAGACTCTGCCATGCAAATGGGTGCACAAGTTGAAAAGTACCTTGGACACCCCAAGTCGGCTTATAAGGCAAGACTTGTTGTAAGTGTTTTAAACAAGAGTATGGAGTTGACTTTGATGAAGTCTTTTTTCATGTGGTCAAGATGACCACCCTATGCTTGGTTTTGGCCTTAGTCATGCAGCTTGACTTGGACATGTATTAGATAGATGTCAAGACTGCATTCTTGCATGGGGATTTGCATGATGAGATTTACATGGAGTAGCCCAAGGGCTTTGCAAAACCTGGCAAGGGGAGCACTTAGTGTGCAAGTTGACGAACAGTCTTTATGGCTTGAAGTAGGAACCTAGGGAGTGGTATCATAATTTTGATGCCTTTATGTAGTCACATGGCTACATCATGAGTGCTATGGATCCATGTCTTTACACAAAGAAAGCCTATGATGGCTCATTGCTTATTTTGGTACTTTATATGGATGATATGCTGATAGTAAGGAAAGCTCATGATGAGCTGGATGCTCTTAAATCTCAGCTGAAGAAGAGCTTTGAGATGAAGGATTTGGGAGGGGCCTCTCACATTCTTGGTATTTGCATTAAGCGCGACAGGTATCAGGGACTACTTTACCTCTCACAGAGGGAGTATATTCATAAAGTCCTTGAGTGTTTTCGCATGCAGGACATGAAGTCTATTGGCTGTCCATTACCTTCTTGTGTGAAGATCTGACATGATGATTATTTGTAGACAGATGAGCAGAGGGCTGAGATGGCCAAGATCCCTTATGCATCAGCCGTGGGTAGTTTGATGTGTGCCATGATAGCCACTCGTCCAGCTATTTCCTTTGTAGTTGGTGTTGTGGCACGTTATATGGTTACACCTAGCAAGAAGCATTGGGATACTGTGAAGGGTATCATGAGATACCTGAAGGGCATAATAGATATGTGTATTTACTATGGCAGCCAGGATACAGGAGTTGTGGGATACACAGACTTCAATTATGCAGGATATGCAGATAATAGGAAGTCCACTTCTAGCTATGTATTCACCTATGCTAGAGGTGCTATCTCTTAGATGTCCAGGGTTCAGAAGTGTATGACTCTCTCTACCACTGAGACCGAGTACGTTGCAGCCCACTGAGGCTTGCAAGGAGGCCCTATGGTTGGGCCATTTGGTTCATAACCTTGGGATTGATACTATACCTATGCTGCATTCAGATTCTATGAGTGCTATTCAATTAACGAAGAATCTTGTTTTCCATACGAAGATGAAACACATTGAGGTGAGGTATCACTTCATACGTGGGGTCGTGGAGGATAAGTCTATTGACCTTGTCAAGATCTCCACTGATGAAAATCCTGTAGATTTTCTCATGAAAAGCCTCACTACTGAGCACTTTGCCTTTCTCAGGGCGTTGGATGAGATGAAGTTTTTTCTCATCGTGTTGTACATGTGTACATTGTACTGTCTTTTCTTTTGATTCTCACTCCTCACTGGGGAAGATTCGCCTTTAAGTGGGAGGTTGTTGGGGGTAAAGGCGCCTCTGCCTAGTTGCCCATGTATTACTACATTGACAGTGTCCGTCACTGCACATTGTAGGTGGCGGGCGCCCGTCATCATCACTTTATTCTTTATTCTTTTAGTGATAGTTTGAATAAAGGAAGGCCCGGTCACACATTGTGACTATTTGAGTTTCCATTTGGTCTCTCTCTCTCTTTCTTGCTCTTACTCTCCCACCATAGCTCTTCCAAGCAAGCTTTGATCCTTCTCACCTTTCAATATCTCTAAGCTAAAGAAATTGACTTAAGGCCAAGAAACAAGATTACAAGAATAAACCTTAAACTGGGAAGTTAGAGACCCCAAAATCTAGATACCCTTAGTTAAATTCCAAGGGGAAGAGTTGGATTAGTCATCACTTGAAAGTTGTATGATTGATTGAAGTCATAACTGCTTGAAGACATCAATCTTGTTTGTGATTTTCTAGATTAGATCCTGATTGAATTAAGTATGGGGCCTTTAGACCAAGATAGACTTTAGTAGTATGCCCTTGTCCTTTACATAGACTATATAGGGGCTTATAATCCACAGATCTTCTAGGGTTTAGTCAATTTGGGGAGATATGACCCTTCTCTTAGTATTTCTAACATTCCACTTCAGATCTTTGTCCACCACCAAATAGTCTTTCTCTATAACTTTGATAGGGGAACCTCCTCAGAGAAAACGATGAGGAAGTCATGGATTCTTGTTGGCACCCGCTCCCATATCGACAGAAGAAGAAGAAGAGGTAGAGGCAGAACAAAATGGTAGCAACAGGGTGGTTCTTCCCCTTCATTCATTCTTCCTCCTCCTCATCCACAATCTCTTCTTCTCTACTAGCAACATGGCCTCCTCCCTCTCCAAGATGGCCTTCTTATCCCTTCCATACGCAGACATACCATGGCAACTTCCAAGCAGTTGTGCAGAGCAAGGGAGAGAATAAGAGAATGAACAGAAAGAAGAAGAGATGCATTTTGCATCTCCATTTTCCTATTCCTATGCAAAGTACACGTGCAAATGCAATGATTGTGGCTACTCTTTGTTGAGTTGATATGGTATATAAACTAGAGATCTCTTTCTCTCAAGAAGACAGAAGAATCTAAGGACAAAGGAGGGAGGAAATGCGAGATGAAGTAGAGGAAGAAGGAGAAAATACAACAAATGTTTTTTTTTGTGAGAGCCTTTCAAATCTACAAAGAGATATCATCGACTTCTTCTTTGCTTATGCGGGATGCACAAACCCCTTAACCTAAGGAAAATAACAATGTTAAGCTACACATTAAAATTAACCCTTTCTATAACAGGGTGTTCCTATGCTTCCCTTATTTTTCTTTCTAATAAATTTCTCTATGTACATCATTTTTGTTCACCACACAAGCCCCTTCCAATGCTACCCCCTCAAGGACTCCTTCATCTCCCACCCTTTGCCTCAATACATTATCTCCTCCAAGAGACACATGTCCTTTAAAGTTAAACCCTTTCTTACATAGCCCAAAACAAAGATAGATAATCCTTTGAAACCCTTTTAAAAGAGCATATTCTTATGTTCTACTTTGCTCATACAACATAATGATAGCTCCATGTGGCTAATCTTCATTAGTCTTGCCCCCTTAACTACCTCTCCCATAGACCTCAAGTACTCAACATAACCATTTTCTCAACACAACTTCAATCCCTCTTTCCCTTCATCTTTATGACCACATGGTCAACCCTCAATGCCCTTTTAAAGACAAAAATAATAACACAAATTTAAAGTGATACATAACACTATCAAAGAAACAAAAAGCTAAGAAGAGTCAAACCTAAACACATATTCTAAATTTTTAAAACACAGCCTTGTGATACCTATCACTAGCAATCACAATGCAAATCCTTTTGCAAGGGCATAACTAGCTAAAACAATTTTATCCTTGTTGATAACAAAGCTAAAAAAACTTGAAGTGTGTTTGAAGCTACATGATGGGATTATCTTTCTTTCCCTATTGGACCAAGGAATTGTGCTCACGATCCCTTATTGAAGATTGAACCCTATCCTTCAACAAGTATGCTAGTTTTTCAGTGTGGGAGTGTTTGAGGCAGGAGTTCCCTTACTCTGGCGGTCATGGCTTTGGAGTCCTATACCCTACCATGGCTAGGCTTTGTGTCCTCATCATTGATGTTGTTTTACTAACAATTTTGGAAGTGTTTTTGTTAGACAATGGTTCTTCTTTGACAAGGTTTGCAAGGATACTTCACATTTCAGTGTGGGAGGAAATGATAACACCAAAAGAAGCATAAAAACAAGGCACAAAGGTGTTTATGCATACATCACATTTTTAGTTTTTGCAAAGGAAATAATATTCATTTTGTTCCAAAATCACTAAAATACACCCTACATGGGAGGGGGGCCACATCCACCATCATAAATAAATGGCATACACACGTGCATGCATTTACAAAAGGTTAGAACGAATTAAAATGTAAAGGCTAAAGCCTTACGAATACAAATGTATAAAAAAATCAAAGAAATAATAAAAATATGAAGGGTTGTGTACAAACTGATTATGTACCTCTTTCTTTCCTTTCTTCTAAGATACATACATTCTCCTTTTGGATAGTGCCAATCTTTCTCTCTCCCCTTTCCTCTCTGTGCAAAATCTCTCCTCTTTTTCATTTACCCTTTCTCTTCTTATACAACTGAAGTTATGGAGGATGAAGTTGATGATTTTGTTTAGCATGGAATATTGGGTTCCTAGCTAACTGTATGTTGCTCATGTTGTCACAATGAATGATAACTAAATCGTCTCCCTACACATCCAAATCACCCAATAACTTTTACAGTAATACCACCTCACATGCTACCATAGCAACACCTCTGTATTATTACTCAGTCTTTGTACTCAATAAAGCAACTGCAGATTGCTTTTTATTACTCCATATAATTGTTGCACTACCAAGCAAAACCTTTCTATCTCTACAAAGGAAATGTATGGATATCTATAAACATCTATATAAATGTATATAGCAACATGCGATAAGCTACATCTCAAGTTGAGGACTTTGTCACCAAACCATGATCAAACCATGATCATTTTTTTGAGAGGTGTTTGAAAAAGAAAACATTAGTGAGGAGTCTAGGTTTGTTGTGAGGTTGAGGATTTGAGCTGCATCATGACATTCATGCTCTTCAATCAATCTTTCATCCAGTAAGAGTTCTTCTAGCTATCCTAGGCTCTTTGCCTATCATCTATCGGGATTGCCATACAAGATTCACATTGAAAGCACATGGGTGGACAAAGCCATCTTTGTATCAATTTGTTTGAAATTAAAGGAGTCTTTATTTTTCTCATATTTGTTATGTGTTCTCTACTCCTTGCTCAGATTCCGTCCGCTCTATGACACGTAGTTTCTACATGGTATCTGAGTCTAGGGGGCTTTCAAGAGTACAGAGTATGTGAGAGGCAAGGGCTTCAACAACGAAAATGAGAGAATTCCCTTATCCCTATGAAAGATACCTATGACCAAGACTCTAGTTTTCAAGCTGATTGGAATAAATTAGTTGCTAATAACTGGATTCTAATTGATTTATTGTCTTATTCTAATGGATTTATGCTTTATGAGAAAAGATTGTGTGTAATTGTACCATTTAGATTATTTGTATTGCACGAAATTCATTGTTCCCCATATCAAGGCCATAAAGGTATTATTTCTACCTTACGTATATTTATTGAAGATTTTTACTGGCCACAAATGGAATATGATGTTTCTAACTTTGTATTTGAGTGTTTAATTTATCAAATAGTCAAGCGATACCATGGTAAGAAATATGGTTTATTAATGCCTTTGCCAATTCCTCAACGACCATGGGAACATATTTCAATGGATTTCATAAGTGGTTTGCCTAACACAGAAGGTAATCATGATATGATTTGGACTATTGTAGATCAATTTAGCAAACAAGCATATTTCATTCAATGCAAGAAAACATTAACTGCCTCTCAAGCTGCAAAATTGTTTTTTAAGTCTGTTTTCACTAACCATGGTTTGCCAAAAGTTATTATTTCTGATTGTGATTCTAGATTTTGCAATAATTTTTGGACTGCTTTGTTTGCTAATTTAGGTACAAAGATTGATTTTTCATATGCATTTCATCATGAAACTAATGGACAAACAAAAGCTACTAACAGTACAATATTAGATCTTTTGCATGCATACACAATTTCAAAACCACAAACATGGGATACACATTTACATTTGCTTCAATTTGCATACAATAATACACCACATATAGCTACACAAAAAGCACATTTTAAAATTATTTATGGACATAGATTGCCTACATATGTTACATCATTATCAAACAAAGTTAAAGCTGCTGATGATATTGCCAATGTGCATGCTACTATTTTTGCTGAAGTTAAAGACATGATTGCGAAAGCCCAACAATCATACACGAAACAAGCTAACAAGAGAAAAAAATCCACGAGTTTCAAAGTTGATGATTATATTTGGTTAGCATTGAAAAGCGAAGATTGCAAAGTGTTGAGAGACACCCTATTATTAAGTTAGCCCCTAGATTTTATGGACCTTTCAAAATCATTCACAAAATCAATGACAATGCATTTAAATTAGAACTACCCCAACACTGAAAAATCCACAATACTTTTCATATCAGTTTCTTACGATCTTTTAGAGGCCAATTACATGTTTACCCTGTCTATGAAAACCCTCCTTTGTTAGAAGAAGAAACTAAAATCCTTGAACTTGAAACTATTTTAGACACTGACTTTATGACCACTAGAACTAGCCGTAGATACTCCAGATATTTGGTTAAGTTTAAAACTCACCTTGTTGAAGAGGCCCAATGGATGCACGCCCGTGACCTAAGTACTTACCCCTCACTGCTTACTCCACATTGAGCTCTTAGCAATTGAGGACAATTGTTATCCCACCCTGGGGGTATGATGCCATGAGGCATATTCCACGATGGATTCTATGAGTTTTTTATTCCACGGTGGATTCCGTGAGGTTTTGCGGTGAATTCCGTAAAACTATATTTATTTACTAGGGCTCGTACACAAGGTGGATTCCTTGTGCGAAAGTTGACAGGGATGCCTCTCCTTTTCGAACGTCATGTTAATTTAATGTGCACGTGGGTGATTCCATGGCAGGTGATTCCGTAAAATACATATTTAAATTAATGAATGTTTATGAGTTTAGAGCACACTCATACTAAATTAAGGTTAGAATAGAGTTCCAACCTATTTATTTATTTTGTAGCTGAAGACTGCTAGGTATTCACTTTTTTCGATTTAATTTTATTATTTTCTAACAATTGTGAATGCTTTAGTTGATGTGTAGAGCAAGTAGCGGTGGCATTGGGAAGCTTTGAGCGATAGCGTGAAGAAATTATCATTTTTGATGGGCATACGTCTTATCATTAAAGGCATGTCGCTAATATTTATTTAGGAGCGCTTATTTATTGAAGCGCTTGATAAATATTTATTATTTTGTATGCGCATGGACGCACAGTTTAAATATTTCATTATTGGACATTCTATTTGGACACAGCCCAACTTTTGGGTTACCCAACCGCTTTATTCTTTATTTGGACAAAAGCAAACACAAAAACCAAAGCATGCTAATTGTAAAATTGTGCTAGTTTTGAGCTTTGAGATGAATAAATTTATAAATACATGCCTTGTGAAGTGCTCACACAAGGCATGGGGGGAGATTGTACCCAATTTGTCTCTTTTCTTCATATCGTGCAAATCTTCTTTCTTGTTTTATGAGCTTTAGTAGAGTTCTTTTGTTCTTGGGGACCTTCCGTTGCTCGCTACGTATGCATCTAGCATTCGATTTGCATACCGGCAACACTTTCCTTCTCATAAAGGTTACATAACTTCTTTGAAATTCTATATACATGACCATCCATATTCTATACATTGACATCCATTAACTTAGAGAGAGTAAGCATATTGGTAGAGCATGCAAGCTCATCTATCTCATGCCATGCTTCTGTACATGTCCTTAAGCTTTATATCAACCAACTTAATCAACTTAATCTACATTTTTGTATCATTGCATTATAGATGTGCTATTTTTATTATGAGAAAAATTTTCCATCCAGTTTTTCAATGTGAAACAATGTATTTTTTGAAGTAGAAGAAGCCATAACCAGTATAATGTCTATGGAACAACAAGTAGCCAAGGTATTGTTGCAAGACTAAAAATTTGGAAAAATGAGTGCTTACTACAATGGACAAGCACTAGCAAAGGCAATACCAAAAAGACCGAGCACTCTTCAACGTATACCAATATTTTTGTGATTCTTTCTTTCAATTTTTCAATTATTTATCTCAAGCTCCAAAACCCCTATATCTTCATTTTACATTGTGAAAATAGTTCTATCTTGTTTAACTTTAAGCCAAAGGTTGACAAAGAGTGATTTTTAAATAGAAGTAATACTGTGTAGCTTTGAGAAAATAGAAAATATGAGGAAAATGACATAAACAGCCTCACCTTTCAAAACGCATCAACATAGGATGTTTTTAGAAAAAACAAGCCTTCTTCAATATTTGACTAGTAAAGTCCATAGGCATCACAATCTCAACAAAACTTCAAAGTATGTCTCTCTTTCTTCTTCTCTATTTTAACAAATGCAAGTAGGCCTTGAGTTTCAAAACATCAACCATGCCCCTTGCCTTTCCAGTTAAGCTAACTCCCTACTTCTAGAATAATAAGTTGTTCTTATGCTTAAGCAGCCGTGTGCTTGCATACATCAAATACATGTCGTGCTTCTTCCTGATCTTTCCTAGCTTGCTCGTACCTAGTGAGCCACGTCTCCATGGAGGCATGGTGCAACATACAAAAGTGATTCACTTTCTCCTCCATTGCAACATCCATTCTTTTTTCTACCCCATTTTCAACCACCACATCTCTAGTCAGTCTATCATCATCCTTCAGTGACCATAGCATATTGTTGTCTGAATCCACCGTTGGTACCCCCTGCAAAATATACACTAACACATCACACACCAACCAACCTTAAAACATGCTACCTTCTAGCCGAGCTCGTTGTCGCACAAAGTCTTTCAGGATTTTCATGAAGTGCTCCAAGAAGAACATCCATCGCGTATGGACAGGTCCAGTAATACCAACTCCAACATTCACAATCACTTGCCTAGGCATCGCATAGAAGTACATAAACCCAACAACCCAAGGTGTCAAGTACCAGACAAATAGTGAAAGACACACTTCACAATCTCCTAAAGCCTAGTGCGTGGACTATCCATATCCATGAGACTAAAAATCAACTAGCAGGTCTCATAATGCATACATAAATCAAACATTCAATATCTTACTCATAAAGAAATATATCAAAATGATCTCTGGCATCATGAAGGCTCAACTTTAAACTTGTCTCCATAGGATTAGTAATAATCTTGCAATCCTCAAGATCAAATCTCCACAACAATGTCTCACAATGTCTCAACATACTGTATCCAACACAAAGCAAAACCCCTATCATAATGCTTAAACAAAATGCCCAAATAATGATATAATATGCCGAAAACTAATAGTTAATTTTAACCCAACCTAAAAATCAACATTATGTCTCATTAGGATGAATATGTAGTATATCATCAACATAAATCACAACCATTAGAGACACATCACCCTCTTGTTTGATATATAAGGTGCTCTCAGTTGGACTATTTCAAAAACCAAGTGCAATTATGCACATGTTTTCTCATACCAATCGAGTACCAAGCTCAATGTGCTTGGTTTCAACCATAAAATGCCTTCTTCAATTCGCACACTTTATTTTCCTTCCTCTTGTGCATCGTTGCATAGGTATTAATGCATAAGCCTACCAAACACATGCAAGTGGGAAACAAAGGGATTTTTTCCATACCAAGCCTCATTACAAACTACAATGCTTTGATGGGAGACTCAGTATATGACTTGCATAGCTAGCAGCCTCCTCGAGCCAAAAACCATGTAGCAAATCTATTCTTTTGAGCATAAGTTGTGCCACCTTCGTGAGATATCTATTCTTTCTTTAGACAACTAATTTTTGTTGGGGGTTAAAGGCCGTAGTGCTTAACCACCTACATTCACTTGTACTTATTTCCCACACACCTACACACACTACAAGTAGTGGCTATCCATCACTATCACTTTATTCTTTATTCTTTACATGATAAAGGAATAAGGGAAGACAAGTCACACATTGTTGTTCGAGATTCACGGGGAGAGAGAGACAAAGACAGAGCTATAATAGAGAGTAGTGAACTCTCATTGTTCTCTTCTTCTCATTCTTCCATAATGCTTACTAAAGTCTAATCACACATAACTGATAAACACACTAGGTTACTAATTGATCGTACCACTAACTGTAGTTGAATCTGACCAACTCAATTATTACAACACACATGTAGAGTGACATCTAAGACGACAGTTGTCTAGATAAGGTCAGTCATGTCGATGATACTGATCGCGAGCTTGATTCTCAACACTCCCTCTCAAGCTCAAGCTAATTGTTGTACTCCAAGTAGCTCCCTGAAATGCACAAACTTCTCTTTACCAAGTGATTTGGTAAAGATATCCGCTACTTGGTCTTCTTTCTTCACATGGAGTAGATCAATCTTTCGAGCAAGTACCATCTCCCTGATAAAATGATAATGAACTTCTATGTGTTTGGATCTAGCATGATAGATGGGGTTGCTAGTCAACATCACACTACTGAGATTATCACAATGCAATGTGACTTTGCTGTCCATCTGTATACCCAAGACATGTAGTAGTTTCACAAGCCAAACTGCTTTGCGTGCCGCTAAGGCTGCACCCCTATATTCTGCCTCTATACTAGATAAAACAATGGTCAAATTGCTTCTTACTGCTATCCAAACTGAAAGCATAACCACTGGTTGACCTCCTGTGTCATAGAGACAACCAGCCCAATTAGCATATATATAACTTGTCAAGTCGAATGATTTTCCATGCTCATAAAACACCCATAATTAGCAATACCCTTCATGTACCACATAATCCTCCTGACTGCATCTAAGTGTGGCTTATGAGGTTTTTGCATAAACTGGCTAATCAACCCCACTGCATAACTCAAGTCAGGATGGGTAATAGTAAGGTAAATCAAGCTAGCCACCATTTGTCTGTACATAGTAACATTCTCGATCTCAATCCCAACATCAACTGCAAGTTTGACATTCTGATCCAATGGTGTTTCCATAGCTTTGCACTCCATCATGCCATATTTCAACAACATATCATGAGCATACTATTTTTGTAATAGCCATATGCCTTGAGGTGTAGACACAACCTCAATCCCAATAAAGTACTTCAACTCACCAAGATCCTTGACTTTGAATTCAACATGCAACATTACTTTAATTTCAACAATCCCATGATCATCACCTCTAGTGATGATCAAATCATCGACATAAACCACCAAAAAAACATGACCATGCTCTGTCTTCTTTGTAAACAGGCTGTGATCTACATGACCTATATGAAAACCAAGCTACTACAAATAAGTGCTTATGCAAGCATTCCATGCTCTCGGTGCTTGTTTCAGTCCATACAAGGCCTTTTTCAGCTTACACACATATGTCGGATAGTCAGGGTGTACATAACCTTCAAGCTACTCCATATATATCTCTTCAAGAAAGTCACCATTCAAGAATGCATTTTTGACATCCATCTACCATAATTTCCAGCCCTTACAAGCCACTAATGCAATAATTGCTCTCATTGTTGCCATCTTAGCAACTGGGCTAAAAGTCTCCTCATAATCTAGGCCATACTATTGTGCATATCCCTTTGCAACCAGCCGGGATTTATACCTTTCCAATGAACCATCTAACTTGCATTTCACTTTATAAACCCATTTGCAGCCAATGGGTACTTTGCATGCAAGCAAACAGACCAATTCCCATGTCTCATTTTCAACCAATGCTACGTATTCTTCATCCATGGCGGCACACCAATTCTCATCTGTAACTGCCTCACTAAACTTTGTAGGCTCTTTGTAGCTTGACACTTTAGTCATATATGCATAATGTCTAGTTGAATACCCACTGTATGTCAGTCTATCAACTAGTTTTCTGACCCTTTCAAACCTCCTCAACTATGGTGCACTCTAGGCTTGCCTCTCATGAGGCAACACATACCTGCTTTGTCTCGCACCACACATCATAACTAATGGTATGCCAAATTCACTATCAAGGCTATCATTGCCATGTGACTCATATCCAGATTTAAGCGGGCCACTCACATCATCAAACATCTTTTCTTTGCCTTTATCCAATCTCCCCCTCACTAACATATCTGTGTCAGTGGATGTAGTAGCATGATTGTGGAGTCGTCCTGTCCAAGGACTAACAGTAGATGAACCATCACCTGTTGGTCCACTCATAAACGTACTAGCTGAAGGATAATTTTCAGCATAAGTAGGGCTGGCTAGTCCATCATAAACTGCTACATTTGAATTACCATACCATGAGGCCAGCTCATAAAAAACTACATCCATGCTGATCAAGGCTTCTCAAGTGGACAGATCATATCATTTGTAAGATTTTCTCTCCTGTGCATAGCCAAGAAAAACACTTTTGATAACTTGCAGGTCTAATTTCTTCCTCTTTTCATTAGTACTTTTAGGTGACTAATGCCTGGCTTGCACCCATACGATTTCTCATACGGAGTCAACTCATGAATCCTAGCTATAGGTGTTCAATTTAGCACATAAACTACATTAACCACTACTTCAGCCCAATAAGCATTTGGCAAATTCTTTTCATTAAGCATTGTCCTGGAAGCTTCCATAAGCACCCGATTTTTTCTCTCTGCCCACCACATCGTTTTGCTGAGGTGTGTAACTGTATATGAGTTGCCTTTTTATGCCATATTTAGCAAGGTACCTATCGAACTCTTTGGATACATATTCTCCACCTCCATCAGATCTCAAACATGAGATATAACAGCCAAGTTCATTTTCAGCATTCTTCTTAAAGTCCTTAAAGACATCGAGTACCTCATCCTTGTGCTTCAGAATGGACAGCCATATGTATCAGCTGAAATCATCAATGAAGGATACATAATACCTAGCACCACCAAAAGACGCATTATGGGCAGGACCCCATACATCTAAATGTATCAACTACAAAGGCCGAGAACTATTTCTAACATGTTTCATGAATGGAAATCTCGCTTGTTTCCCAAACTGACAAGCAGAGCATACATGTCCAAGATCAGTGTACTTGAACTCTTTCTGCTACATATTTTTCAGTTTCTGTACATTAATATGACCGATGAGTTTGTGCCACATTTCTACATCCTGAACTACTCCATTATCATGGCAAACATGGCTGCCTTCAATTCCGAGATAGATGCATACAAAGTAAACATTCTACCATCTCTCTTGCCTTTAGCAATCAATTTATAGCCATTGCCATATTCTTCAATAAAACAACCATCCCTATTGAATTTGACTTGCAGATTCTATTCTTGCCATCTATCCAACCGATAATAAATTCTTGGTAATAGAAGGTACATGTAGTACATCATGTAGGCTCTTCTTTTTGCCATCAGGCATGAGCAACAGAACCACACATGTATGCTGAATATCATGATGTGTATCATCACCACTACATAAAAATCCATGAGACCCTGCTACTAACTCATCAAACCATTCACCATGAGGAGTCATATGATTAGATGCTCTTGAGTCTATGTACCACTTCTCACCTTTGCCTTGCTTAGGCATATTCTTAGATACATGTTGCATAGCAAACAGTCTATCTCCTTGGTCATCCTGAGTACCATTGGAAGATGCATAATGTCAAGTTGTCTACCTTTTGCCTTCATATCAACTTTCTTTTTATGGAAATCCTTCGCAACATGCCCATATCTTCTGCAATAATGACAGTCTTTATCCCTATTAGACTGCTCATGCGACTGCCAGGAGCCACCTCTCCCTCTAGGTGAACTCCCCTTGCTTCTAAAGGCTCCAAATCCTCATTGTCCTTGCGTATTTGTTTGAGCTATGCCAAGCATTTTGTTGTTGCTGTCTATATGTGTTTCAAGTGTCTCCTCAACCCCAAAAAGCTCCACAAGCTCTACCACCTCTAGCTCGCTAACTAGAGTAAAAGACAATGTCTCTACCTTGAGATGTGCTTGAACCTATATTTAAGCCAAGCTTTACTTCTTCATGTAGCACCAGTGTCTCTACCTTGAGATGTGCTTGAACTTGTATTTAAGCCAAGCTTTACTTCTTCATGTAGCAACAATCCAAGTAACTCATCCCAATCAAGGGGTTCTTTTCTCACAGAAATAGACGTATCAAACGCCTTATACTTGCCTAACCCATTCAGTGTCACTGCAATCATATCATCCTCTGAAACATGAGATCCAATAGTAGCCAATTGGTCAACTATGGTCTTTATTTCAATTGTGTATGCTTGAATGCTCTTCCATTCCTAAACATGTTGTTGAACTGCTGCTTTAGCTAATCTTTCTTGCATGTGTGACATTACCATAATTCTTCATGAGTGCATCCTAAGCATCCTTTGGGGAATAGCAATTGCTAATCTGCATCGCCTTCTCATCAAAAATGCATAAAGAAAACCAATGCAATACTTTACAAGCTCTTTCTGACCATTGTCAATGAGCTCTCTGATGTTCTTGTGTAGGATTCTGTTCAAGCAATTCGGGTTCAGTTTCAGCCCCCGTACATAAATCCCAATAACCTCTGCCAATCAAAAAATTTTGCATCCTAAACTTCCATGGAGCAAAGTTTTTGTTATCAAGCTTCTCTCCCACAATTTGAGTGGTATTGTCAGTGCCTTGAGCATTTGCCATATTTGCAACTAAGGTGTTCAATGTTATATACAATCTGTAAGTGCTTGACTAACTGCACTTCAAGAAAAGACTTTCTGCAGTTCATGAACAGTTTTCCTACAGTTCAAGAATTGACTTTCTGCGGTCAGAAATAGTCTTCCTATAGTTCAGAAACAGTTTTCTATAGTTCATG
This sequence comes from Lygodium microphyllum, assembly GCF_053477565.2. Taxonomy (NCBI): domain Eukaryota; kingdom Viridiplantae; phylum Streptophyta; class Polypodiopsida; order Schizaeales; family Lygodiaceae; genus Lygodium; species Lygodium microphyllum. The sequence goes on along the minus strand of NC_141155.1, from coordinate 21,228,350 downwards.
AATAATTTCCTATAGTTTAGGAACAGTTTTCTAACAACCTGCTTGCTATAAACTGTATTCCAGCAATGAAAAAACATAGTCAACTGAACATAAACCTATTACAATATAGGCATGGAAATTCGCCCTAAGCGAGGGTCTATGAGGGCAGTGTGAATGGTCTTAAGGGGTAGGGGAAACCCTAACCCTAGCTTGGCAGAGTCTATATAAATAGCCTATGGGTCACTATCAAGTGTGAGATAGAGTGTACCCAAGTTGTACTTTGAGCAACTTAGTGAGGAAGATTTTGTTCTTGTACTTTGAGCTCTCATCTCCCTCTTGTGCGCATTCTTCTTGCTGCAAACTCTAATTTTCCACATGGTATCAGAGCCTCCTCTGATCCTTTCAGCTTCCTCTAACCTCAACTTCACTAAGTGCACAAGAAAAGTTTCATTCTCTCATCTTGGACCTTCAACCTCCATAGCCAGCTTGACCCCTTGACCTTGGAGGACCTGGGGAATCCAAAGGAGAGTATTTCAGCTCTTGACTTCAACTGAGGACATCTTCTCCAACACAAGGCGCTTCATTATTGCACATTAAATGTAGGTATTAGTCGACGTGGAGGGCAACATTGCTTAGTTCCAAAAAACGGTGCAATTTTGCACAATGTGAAGTTCCAGGGCATGGCGTGAGTTGCAGGAAATACAATCTCTCTGGCCACCATAGGGCTTTCAAAGCCCCCCTAGTGGGTTATCTTTCTCTAAGAGGGTTTGGTGAAATTCCTCCTATGGTGGTTGCAATTAGTCAAATCCTAACTATCTGTTTCCTGGCAGCCATAGGTAGGAAGCTTCAAGCTTTTCCATTCTTCAAATTTTTCAATTTTTGAGCACTAATAGTGATTCTATTCACTGATTGATCTTCTCCAAAGTTAGTTTAAGGTTTGAAAGCTCTATTTCAAAGTTCTTACCCTCGGTGGATCTCTTTAGTTCATCAAACAATCCACATCTTACATCTCAAGTGGCATAAACTTTGAGATGAGTGCTTATAAGCACTAATGTTGCATTTTACAATCATGTTGTTGGATATTGACTCAATCTGGTTTTTTATCAAAAAATTAAATCCATCAAGTGATTTATAACATTTATCTATTCTTGCTTGGTTGTAAGATTATGTGTACAACTATAAGCACATAGACCATATCCCAATATTAGTCTGCTGGTACATCAGAGATATGAGTGTCATTGTACTCTCCTTTGATTCATCCAAGAGCATAGAGTTGATCGACAAGTCCTGCTCCACCAAGAACTCCTCTAATAGGCCACATTATCGGAAAGAGCCTGAAGTCTACTCAAAGCTCACCTCCTTGAAACCTAGAAAAAAAGTAAAGCCTAAATCAAGGGTTGTTCAAAGAACAAGACCTCCTAAATCCTATCTTGAGATATTGCATATGTATGATTTTCAACCGTTTTCAACTCTACAACTTTAAAACTTGGCTATCAGTTCTTCTATTCGGTTATACTTGGCCACGTGTAAAGGACTAGGCATTGCCATTGCTTAAGGCAATTGGTAAGACCTTCCTATAATGGCCATGGCCTATGCAAATATAAGGCCTCAAATTCGCAAATTTAATGGAAAATATTTCCATCCTTGACAAGTCTTGGTAAAATACCAAATGATGGAAAGAGGCTACTGGCCCTTCATAAAAGGGACCAAAGTAATTGACCCATCCAATCCCCTTTATGTAGAAGATGATGAACGGGCTCATGCCAATATCGTGCTTCATTTAGATGAATCTTTAATTTGTCATATTGACCAACTCTCCACTGCTAAGGAAAAGTGGGATGAGCTTGAAAGACTCTACAGTGCTACATGGAAGAACTCCAAGATATTTCTCAAGATTGAGTTTTTCATCTTGGAATACAAATAGGGAGAAGATCTAAGCAAGTTTATTTCACATATGAAGGGGCTTATGGCACAGCTTGCCTCTGTTCAAGCACCCATCCATGATGAAGATGCCATTGCCATCCTACTAAAGTCTGTGAAGAAGGTTTTTCCAATCCTTGTGACTACCCTAACTAATATCCCGAACCCAACCTTGGCAAGTACCATCTAGTCTTGCCTAGAGGAAGACAAGAGAAACCATACTAAAGGAACGTCATCAATCACTTCCTGTGAGCAAGTGTTAGTCCATACCGCTTCTACTAAGTGCTCCTTTTGTCACAAAAAATGGCATATTGTAAGCAATTGCTGGAAGAAATACCCTGACAAAATGAAGTGCAACAAATGCAAAAAGACCGGGCATATCACTAGTAAGTCTCCCAGTGTTCCACCAGTATCTAAGGAATTGGAGGCCAACTTTGCCTCCCAATCCACAAATGACCGACTCTTTTGAGTCTTGTAACATCCTCTACCTATGAATATCCTTGTAGCCTAATTTATACAGGCATCCCATTTCATTGGGGAGGGCGAAACTTTAACATATCTTGTGATGCAATGCCACCCTGGCATTGAGGGGGTGTGTTACAATATAGGCATGGGAATTCACCCTAAACAAGGGTTTATAAGGGCAGATGGATGTGAATGGCCTTAAGAGGCAGGAAAATCCCTAACCCTAACTTGGTAGAGGCTATATAAACAGCCAATGGGTCACTATCAAGTATGAGATAGAGTGTACCCAAGTTGTACTTTGAGCAACTTAGTAAGCAAGATTTTGTTCTTGTACTTTGAGCTCTCATCTCCCTCTTGTGCACATTCTTCTTGCTGAAAACTCTAATTTTCCACAAAACCAAGCTCAAATCAGTTCAAAACATTCTATGGTAGTGGCAAAATATCCCAACAACATACTATGTCCATACAAGCATCTATAGATGCATAGAACTGATGCTGACATTTACTAGACTTTCTCATAGTTTATGACAGGCAAGCAACTTGTTATGACCAGCAGCATAAACTCTACAATAGTCAGGGTATTCTCAGCTCAAAAATATCCTCAAACCACCATAGACATGTCTCAGTACATTGGGGATTCAATATGTGACCAAACAAGCAACAATGTTTGCAATGTATGCAAGTAACAATACCAAATACTCGAACCATAGGTTGTTTACATCCAGCCCATTGCTATAACCGGTAGTATTTTCTCTACTAAAACAAGAGCATTCAGACCTCAAAACAGCCCCAAAACATCTCATTCAGTTGCCACTCTATGCAAGAGCTGATACATGTCCAACCGGTCAGAATATATTGCATGTATATCAAGTGAAGATGATAGGTATCCTTCCTGTTGACAATAACCAGTCAATACCCCGGTATAACCAACAACAAATCAGTCCAAACTTTGAACTTTCAACACTCATAGTATCCCAAAAAGCATCTACCACTCAAGTGGTATGATCCAAGCATTTGTCAGTAGTAAATAAGCATCACAGATACTTCAACCCTGTAGGTATATTATTTTCAAATTCATGATAGTAACCAGCTCACTATTTCCAACCTGCAAATAAGCTCCAAAAATGAGCATTTAACACTCCAATATCATGCTCAAATTCATGATAATAAGGGCATATACATTATTAGGATAAAATCTACCAATTCCCTGGAACCACCTGATGTCTACTGTAGTAAACAGCCAGTCTACACTGGTCTGTGCTGAATATCTCAAAATTTGTGAGGAACTTGAAAAAAGTTTCTTCTACAAATTGTAGACCATGTCAAAGTGATTAGGAATCATGGGTTGTTTCTCCAAAATCCATTTCTGTAGCAAGATATAGCTTTTGCAAAAAAATAGGCTGCTGCAGGCCTTTGATGATGTTTTCTTTAGATCTGATGTCTTGATGTCAAATCACCATTGCCAAGCCTTCAGGCCTCAAGCGTTCAAGCTCTAATACCATGTTCAAGTTTTAGAGGGAGAGAGAGACAAAAACATAGAGCTATAACAGAGAGTAGTAAACTCTCATTGTTCCCTTCTTCTCATTCTTCCATAATGCTTACTAAAGTCTAATCACACAAAACTAATAAACACACTAGTACCACTAGCTGTAGTTGAGTCTGGCCCACTCACTTATTACAACACACATGTAGAGTGACAACTAAGATGACAACTGTCTAGATAAGGTCAGTTATGTTGATGATACTGATCACGAGCTTGATTCTCAACAATTGTGACCCTTAGAGTTCCCACATATTGACTTGCTCTCTCTTGCTTGAATGTCCATAGAACTTGCTTCCACTCTTGTTCTGTCTTTTTACTAGTATCAGAGTAGTGTTTGGTGCTCATGGGAGTTCATGCTTGGCACACGTGGAGTGAAGCTTTGTCATGAAGGCCAAAGTTTCAAGCTTCTTCTTCGATATTGATGCTTGCTGTCCACACATTGATAGAGGTACTATTCTCATAACTAGGATATAGACTAAGTCAACCAAGTGCTTGAGCCATTGAGGCTTGATTTAGGGTTACAATAGCACATTTTTGCATTGATTTGGGTAGCCATTAGTAGCTAGAAATGATGAAAATTAGCTTGGAATTTTGAGTGCTTTGAAAGAGGTTTTGGATATTCAAAGAGATTGGGCAACATTGAAGCCTTTCAAGAGAAGAGAAAGCAACATTCTCTTCCATTTTTTTCCTCTCAAATGTTTGCATAGCAAAGGAGAAATTTCAAATACCTTTCAAAAATTTAGTTTTGAGCCATTCTATCCATTTTTGGGTGGATACATAGCATGTTGCAAAAGTTGTGATAAACAACTGTGGTAACTTGATATCACTTTCAAATTTTAGCGATAACTTTTGCATATGATATTAGATTGAGGTACTCTATAGCTCGAAACGAAGAAGCATGATGAGAACTACAGATTTGAGCAATCACGTAGTTAATTCTATGCAATTTTCAATTCTCTATTTTACATAGAACAAAATAGTTCTAGTTTGGACATCAAGCATTTAGAATTAATATCCATGTATTGAATGTCTACATGTTATTCAGGTATGCTACATGATTATATTAATGCTTGGTATTGTTGTGTATGCCTAGACATGCATATGTTGAGTTCTAAATCTTGGATTTGGTTGTGTTTGGGTAGTGGCTATTTCCTTTAGTGATTTCCTCTTGCGGGCTTAAAGACTCATTGAAGGTTATATACTCTCATATGTATACATGATATATTTTGGGCACCTGGATGCTATGAGCTCTATACATTGAGCTTCCTTTTGCTACTTGCATACTTTGGATTTTCTTCCAGTGGGAGGACTTTGCAAAGCTTGGTTCATTTGACTCAGTGTGGGAGACTCTCTTATGCTTTATTGGTTTATGCATGTATTGTCACTACTATAGATGCTTATGACTGTGGACTGATTTGCCTTTGATTTGGATACCTTGTCTAGCTTATTGTCAATGGATTTTTAGTGAAGGATGCATGCTAGGCATGCATTATGGTATGCATCTATGTACCTTACACCTTGGATTGTTTGATAGTATTTGGTCCTCTATGGTTTATTCTACACTAGTAGTTGCATTGTTTATCAAGTTGCTACCCACCCCAAATTTTTATTGGAAGCTTATCCTTTTTCATTTTTGCCTACAACATGCCATTAGTGAATTCAAGAATTTCCCACAAGTTTAGGACTCATGGTCAAAACTTTCTGTTTGCTATAACTCTCGCATCATGGATCCAAATTTGGTGTTCAATACTCAGTAGATTCTATTTTTCATAAGGTTTCCAATTATGTATTAGATGGTAGCTTTGGGTGAGTTGAAAGTATCTTTTTTTGAGTCTGAATGTTCTAAATAATAAAAAAAGAAACTTGAAAGTTTCCCAAATTCACCAAAATTGTGCTCTCCAGCTACATAATGACTTATTGTAGTTTTATAGACAACCATATTGAAAATAAGTTTTGAGCTGTTATTTTGAGAGCAAATGCCTATATTCAACATTGTACTCCTTCCTACTTGTGGACAACAATGTATTGGTTTAGTTTTCCTCTTGCTACATCCTTTTTTGGCTTTGTTTTAGGGATGGTTTGCTATTATTCTAGCAACATGTACTCTCTTTATTTGGTGAACATAATGACATGTCTTTCAAATACTTCCAAAGATAATGCTATCTTCAACATAGAGAAGTTGAATGGTAATAACCTCCAGTATTGGAAGACTTAGATTTGGCAAGTATCAATGTGAAAGGAGCAACTCAAGTCATTGAAATTAGAGGGCATAAAGCTAGAACTTTATAATGCAAAGGAATGGGCAGAGCTTGATGAGCTATGCAAGTCTACCATCATTTTGTCATTGTCAAAGCATGAATATTTTAATGTCATTGAGGCTCAAGGTGGTGCTTATGCATTATAAAAAAATATTTTTGATCTCTATGATAAGCAGAGTCTTGCAATTCAACTATATGGGCTTAATAAACTCATGGATCTTGGCATGCATGAAGGAAGTGACATCTATGTCTTCTCATTTAAATGAGTTTCATTCCATTTTTAGTTTACTTTGAAGGGTCTTAAGTTTGGGGAGATGTAATTACACACACACACACACACACACAAAGAGCATCACTTGTAATGTACACAATGTTCTTACATAATCGTCAGCATAAATAATCATTTTACAATTGTAATTCACTTAACCTTGGTACTAGGATTGCATAGGTATTAGCTCATGTTCCACCCAACATAAAGTATGGTCTTGTAGATGAGTTACAACTATTCTACCTTAGCATCCTAAGCCACATTCAATGGTTGCATTTGCACTAAAGTTTAGGTCAAAAGTGAACTCAATTGATGGATTATTTCTAAGAGGTTGGTATTCTTGATAAGGAACCACTCACCAAAATGGGTATATACCTAAGATTATTTTTAAAGTTTGTGAAGGTTTATTAAAATAAAAACCCATGTGTTGTCATGCACGTGAATCCTAGAAGTCTACCCTAATGTGGGCAATTACCTTGTGGTTCCTAATAATAATAGTCCCCTTTTTTAAAAGCTAGAATATTGGGTGGATTTCCATGCCTTATCATACTTGATTTGACCTACGTGATCCTTTTTGTATATGAGTAATTTGGGCTTTCCCACTTCCTTGCTTCTCTACACAAGACTGACAAAAACTTAGATGCATAATCTCGATTCTCCACAATTGAGATATTCAATGTCATCTTGGAGCAATCCACTATGCAACATAATCAAGATGATCAATGTCTTCTCAGAGAAATCTAGATTGTTAAGATTGAGCTATAAGGCCAAGTGACAGTGAACCAAGAAATAAATCTTCGAAGCATGTGAAAACATTGAGACCCTTGATGACTAAAGGTGCCTCCATGAGACCTTAAGCAATTTTTTAAAAAAAACCAAGTACATGCTTTAAAATTATTCAAATGGTAGACATTGTTGTCCTAAAGTTAATAGACATTGTGCTAATTTGATTTTTCATAATAAGGGAAGAGTATAATTATGTACATTATTTGTGTTAGGATAGGTCAAAATATTTCATGTAAACACAAGACTCAAGATTATAGTATTGAGAATGCTAAATAAGATTTTAGATGCCTTAAACAAGAGTCATCAATCAAATCATTTATTTAATAGAAATATCATGGATATGTTGTGTTTTTGTAAAAATCATTGTGCATTGAATTAACTAGTAATTGATGAGACATTAATATGATTGGTCTATGATGGAAAGAAAAAGAAAACAAACCTTATTTACAACTTAGTTTATAGATATTACATTGGTGGATTATTGGTAGAAGTAGATTAAAGTGAGCAATAGGATGACCCTTTTAAAAAAATTCTAGCATGAATTTTCTTTCTAGAAATGCAAATAAAACTTGGTTGAGGTTACATTAATTATCAAGAGAATAATTTTCATACTTGAAAAAAAAAACCTATGAATTTTCTTAAAGTCAAGGCTAAGATATTTAGTTAAACCATTAATGGTTATAACCTTAGTAGTAAGTTAATATTCCATGTATTTAAATACATAATAGTAATCCTCAATATCCCTTTAGTCACCTACTATTGATATAAGCTAGGACTTAAGTTTAAGACTACATTCAAATTGATATATCTTTGTTCATGATATACACTACAAGGATAGAGGGGCATAGCGACAAGTAGTTTCAACGCATACTAGCAGCATCTCTATAGTGACGGTACTCAGAGAGAAAAAAAAGTGGGCAAAACCCGAGCACGGCATTTTGCTGCAAAGAGTGAAAGAGAGGGCAAAAGAGATCGTATGTTTAGGAGGGAGAGGGAGAGGGAGAGGAAGAGGAAGAGAGAAAGAGAGAGAAGGAGAGCTTCTCACCGCCATTGTCGTTTGCAAAGAAGAGGAGGAAGTGCACGAAGGAAGAAGAGAGGTGGTCGCGAAGAGGAGATAAAGAATCCATCCTCGAGCCTTTACAGTGAGTACGTTGTCCTCCCTTAGTTTGTTCTTGTTATTTCTTCTTTTCTTTTGTTTGTTTTTGTTGAGAATG